>NC_140923.1:28064021-28175255 GCF_045865225.1 Trachurus japonicus
GCAAAGTAGTATAAATAATAAGGACAAACAAACAGGTAGATAAATAATAATAAAATAAAATGGTTTGGAAATAAAATGAATACATGAAAAATAAGTAAAATAATAATAATAGAAAGAAAACAAACAAACAAAAACAATTATAGTAACAGTCATTACATTGTGACACATATGTCACTAAGACATCTTAAACATTGTACCTGGACATTAATGTTAATTTACAATTGAACCAGTTTAAGGGTTACAGAGAGTCCACAGCTGTTGTTTCTATATAATCAATAAAAGGTTGCCAGATCTTTAAAAAGGTGTCGTATCTATTTCTCATGACATATGTGATCTTCTCAGGGTAAGGGTAGGGTAAACAGGTCATCATTTCTGATATCCATTTTGATATAGAGAGGGAGGAATCTGATTTCCAGGTTAAAGCAATACATTTTCTAGAAACAGTAAAAGCTATGTCAATGAATTTCCTGGAGCTCTGACTTAATTTCAAGTTTGTTGCATTTCCTAAAAGACAGAGTCCTGGATCTAGTGGAATTGGTGTAGCCGTGATTTTAGTTAGCGTGTCACATATATCATACCAAAATGTAGTTACTTTAGTGCATTGCCATGTGCAATGTATCATGGTACCCTCAGCAATACCACATCTGAAACAGATATTTGAAATTGAGGGATTATACCGGTGTAATTTTTGAGGGGTGAGGTAAAGTTGGTGAAGGAAATTGTAGTTGACCAGTTTGAATCTGGCATTTATAGTGGCAAATAAGATGTTCTGACAGAGGTCAGACCACAGGTCCTCATGTATTGTAATGCCCAGGTCAGACTCCCACCTCTCTCTTGATCGGTGTATGATTTGTTTAGGATTCTCCTCCATTATTGTTAGATACACCTGTCTAATAAAATGCTTTGGACCTTTGCTATTATGAAATATTTTCTGCACCTTTGTCAGGTCAGGCAATGTCATTTGATCCCCCCAGCTTTTTTTAAGGAATGTTCTCAGCTGTAAATAACAAAAGAAGTGTTTGTTGGACAAGTCATATTTTGTTTTTAGTTGTTCAAAGGACATCAAAGTCCCATTACTGTAGCATTGTTCAAAGTACAATATCCCTTTATCATGCCAGAGTTTTAAAATTTTGTTATCAGAGAACATTGGAATGAGTTTATTTTTCCATAAGGGTGTTTTGGGTGATAGATCAACCTTCACCCCAAAATTTTATGAACCTCATACCATGATCTGACCAGGTGGATAGTGAGTGGGTTTTTGGTTTTACTAAAAATATTTTTGGGATTCCATTTATAAATAAAATCACTTTTCACCTCTTCATCAAGGTCATACATTTCAATTTGTGTCCAAGAGGGGGCAGAGTCTCTTTCAAACAATGGCAAGAGAAATCTCATTTGTGCTGCCCAATAGTAGAATTTAAAGTTGGGGAGTCTGAGGCCACCCATTTTATAATCCCATGATAATTTCTCGAGACTCACTCTAGGTACTTTATGATTCCAGACAAATTCATTTATGCTTTTATTAAGGGTTTTAAAGATGCTATTGGGGACTGGGATAGGGAGTGACTGAAACAAATACAATATCTTGGGTAGAATATTCATCTTTATACAGCTGACTCTACCATAAAGGGTGAGGGGTAAGTCTGTCCATCTGTTGAGGTCTCTTTCTATTTTTTGGATCAATGCCGGGTAGTTCAGTTTAAACAGGTTTTTTAAGTTGTTATCCACCTGGATACCCAAATATGTAAACCCATTTGGAGCCCATTTAAAAGGGTTTGTTTGGGGTAATTCACTCTGGTCAATTTTAGTTAGAGGGAGTATTTCACTTTTTTCATAATTTACCTTGTAGCCTGATATCATGCTATAACTGTTTAGAAGAGCTTGAAGCTTGGTGAGAGATTGGGTTGGGTCTGTGAGAAATAAGATTACATCATCAGCAAATAGACTAATTTTGTGAGTTTGTTGACCAACTTGGACACCCTTTATGTCTGGGTCTTGTCTCACTGCTTGTGCCAGTGGCTCTAGTGCTGAGACTAAAAAGTCTAGCTGAGAGCGGGCAACCCTGTCTGCTGCTTCTTTGTAATGTAACTGGAGTTGAAGTTATACCATTTGTGGCTATCTTTGCTTGTGGCTTGTGATATAGGGTTTTCACCCAATTAATAAAGGACGCACCAAACCCAAAACTGTCAAGGACCTTTAGGAGATATGGCCATTCAAGGCGGTCAAAGGCCTTTTCGGCGTCTAATGATAGTGCAATAGTGGGGTCACTTCTGGTGTTAGCTAAGTGAATAATGTTGAAGAGTCTACGAAGATTATCGGTTGCAAGTCGATTGTTTATAAAACCTGTTTGGTCTATATTGATAAGTTTGGGGAGGAATCTACTTAGTCTATTGGTCAAAGCCTTAGAAATAATCTTAAAATCTGCATTTAAAAGGCTAATTGGCCTATAAGATGAGCATTTTTTGGGGTTCTTGTTTTTCTTATGAATAACTGTTATTAAGGCCATTGAGAAGGAATCGGGCAGGGTTTGAGTTTCAGTTGCCAAATTTACCACATCCATAAAAAGGGGGAGAAGCAGGTCTTTAAATTCCTTATAAAATTCAGGAGGAAAACCGTCTTCACCAGGCGATTTATTAGAATTTAAGGAGGAGATGGCTTTTTCGATTTCTTTTTGTGTGAGGGGGGAACTTATCTCTTCCTGTTCCTCCTCGGTTAATCTTGGTAGGTCTATTTTTGATAAAAATGAATCAATCATGCTAAGATCATCTGGGGCCGGTTGCACCAACTGGTCTTAACTAAGCCTGGTCGTAACTGCTAAGTTGGTCTTAACTAAGACCAGTCTTAAGAATGGACTTTAGGCCAGTTGCACCAGCTGGACTTAGGCCTGGTCTTAACTACGCCTGGTCTTAGCGAGGCGCGTTCATGTGAATGCCTACGTTGCGTGCGTTGCTAGGATACGTTGTAACAACCTTCCGCTGTCTTGCATCTTTGTATCACTGTTTGCGGAAACTATGGAGGAGAGAAAAAGGAAAGGAAATTTCACGGACACTGAGATTAGGAAGTTAATTGAGCTGTACAGTCAACACCGGGACACACTCACTGCCAAGCAGTCGAACATAATGACGAACAAGAAGAAACAAACGACTTGGTCCGCAATAACGGAGGAGATCAACAGTTGCTCGGACTCTGGCTGCCTTCGCTCAGAGGCTGATGTTAAAAAGAAATGGAAAGACCTTCTGAGTAAGGCAAAGAAGGATGCTTCGGCCAAAAAAACACACCAAACCGGCGGAGGTCCTCCCCCCAAAACATCGGTATACAGTGACATAATTGTCGATGTCTTTGGTGAAGATTCACCGGCATTTACTGGGTTGGCAGGAGTGGAAAGCGGCGGTTGTAGTCAACCGCTGGAGGACGTCCATCCAGAAATCAGCAGCGACCACAGTGATGAGAGCAGCAACACTGGAAACTGTGAAGGTGTGTGTGTGTGTTTTTTTATACATTTATTTACTATTTATTTAGCCTATGTAGGCTATTAGTAATAGCTGAATAAAGTTATACTAAAATCTGCCAATAAACACTGCTTCTTGCGAGAGTGTAATAACGTAGCCTACATCTTTGAAATTGACAACGGTTATGAAATCACTGATTACAGAGTCGACCGATGATGCCACATCTCCACAGTCCCATGACAGCAGCGGAGCAACACCGGCACGAAAGAGGAGGAGAGACGACGATTTGCAGCAGCTGCTGCTGTAGAAGGAGGTCGTCAGGGTGGAGGCTGAGACGAAAAAGCTCATATTAGAGCAGGAAAAGTTGGAGCTGGAGAAGCAAAAGTTGAGTCTTGAAATTCAGCTGCTTCAACGGAAAATGGACACACCATCTATTTTTGAGGAGGAGGAGAGGTCTTATCATGTTTTAAACTGAATCAAAATACGCTATTAATACTAATACAAATAATCAGCCACAATTAATGTGCTTGTTTTGTTGTTGTTGTTTTTAACCTTTTTTTTTTTTTTAACATTTTGAATCGAATATTATAGCCAATTTATCAGCCACAATCAATGTAAATAATAGACCTATACTAGTTTATTTTTCAAGCGCCATCATTTTCTTTCTTTGTGCTTGATATAGGCTACTGTATATTTCTTGTTATCTCATTTTGAATGAAATGATAATAATAATAATAATAATAATCAACCACAGATTTCATATAAACAATAAAATATTTATTCATTTACAATCATTCTTTCTTTATGTTTTTCTTTATATAGCCTACTGTATATCTTTTAGGCTATAGCCTATGTTATTATATTTGTATTTGGTTTACAACGAGCAGGCATTTAGACGGGAATCGAACAGAAGCATAACAGTGAACAATTACAACGACAAGGAGCTGAATGAGATTAAATAATAGGAGAGATCTGTATGAACCTATAGGGCGTTAACAATTTGTGCACGGACTAGTCGTCCACCGACGTCCTCATGCACTGCAGGCACTGCAGCGTGCACATCCTCCTCCTGAACCGGCTGATGGTGTTGCCTGGGCAGGGGGATCCTCTTGGTGACGCAGATGTTGTGGAGAACAGTGCACGCCGCCGCCACAGTGCAGACTCTTTCCGGCCGCATCTGCATCTCCCCGTGAAGGCAGTGAAACCTAGAGAATTATTATTAGCCTATATTAGTATTAATTTAGTCTTTCATAGGCCTGTCCAGCTATTTCACACACACACACACACAGACACACACGCGCGCGCGCAGACGCATGGCGCATAAATTATTTTCCAGACATCCTGGTAAAAATATTTGTGTATTGGTGTGCATGCAGGGGAAATTATCAACATTATGATATCAAAAGAAAACGAAATTCGTTTTATAAAGCCAGTATATGAGCAAATAGTGGACTTCAATGTTGACGGCACTGATCAGCTGTTTTGTGAGGTGATCTGTCCTAATCAATGTAATAAATAAATAATAATAATAATAATAATAATAATAATAATGTAATAGCCTAATAATCACACTTTGTAGTTTACCTGCGCTTGAGGACTCCGATGCATCGCTCCACGATGGACCTGGTGGCGGCATGGATGGAGTTATACCGCCGGTCTTGCTCAGTCCTTGGAGCGAGTATCGGAGTCATCAGCCACCGTTTCAAAGGGTAGCCACTGTCCCCGAGAAGCAGCCCGTTCACCCTCCCAGCCTCAAAATCTTGGTACAGCATACTCTCCCGGAGGATGCGTGCATCGTGGGTGGATCCAGGCCATCTTGCCACCAGGTTGATGATACGATAACTGGCGTCACAATTTGTACATTGATGGAATCATGGGTGCAGATCCCGGGGGGGACGGGGGGGACATGTCCCCCCCAATTTCTGAAAAACATGAATTGTCCCCCCCAATAAAAATACCCTAAATTATTCAAAATTGAACAAATGTATTTTCAGACTTAAAGGTTGAACATGTAGAATATTTATTTAAAAATATGTTTCTAAAAAAAGAATACATCCATGGTGCATTTTGAGGTGTACAGGTTTGGTTTTCAGCAGCGGTGTGGAAGGCAGAGAGCCTCCACTCTCCCTGTAACAAGCTACAAGTCACTTATTTATGCTGTTAAATGACGGTAAAAAAATAAACATAAGGTAAATCCTGCATCGTTCTCCTCCTCTGTGTCCTCTGATCAGAACGGAGTCCCTAGCAACGACCCGTTTTACCTAGCAACGGTCTAACGTTCTGTTATTGTTCTGGTAATCCTACATTCAACCTTTAACATTATTCACATTTTAGATTCACATCTAAAAAGAAATGGTGGAACAAATACAATATCATATCAATAATATTTCTGACTCCACATTCCACAGGGTTGCCAACTTTTGGTCCTGGGCTGGAGTGAGATTCTGTTGGTCTATTAGCGGGGGGGGGGGGGCGTCTATAATAATAATAATAGTTATGTTTATTGTAGTTTTTCTCTCTCTCTCTCTCTCTCTCTCTCTCTCTCACACACACACACACACACACACACACACACACATTATACCTGCAAACTGAGTAGGCTAGAGGTGTAATAGGTGACAAAATATATCCCTCTAGGGGGGTCTGGGGGCACCCCCCCAGGAAAAAATTGTGATTTTAACATGTATTTGAAGCATTCTGGTGTACTCTGAGAAGAAAATAAAGGGAAAACACAACATTTGCTTCAGATAAGAGGGAAAAAAGCAGATCTGTGGTTCCTATCATTGTATGGCTGGAGTGTATGAAACTGGTGGGGAGCTCTGGCTTTTGGCCTGGACCAGCCTATTGAGCCTATTAATATATGAAAGGACAGAACAGACATGTCCTGTGATTTTCAGTCTTCTACTACAGCCTGATGATACAAGTCAGGTCCTGAAATGTGTGTTTCTCTTCTGTAATAAACATTCTACATACCCATTCGGAGTTTGCAGGTATGGCACACGTGCATGCATGCGTTGCGCACACACGTACACACAGACGTACACACACACACACACACACACACACACACCTGTTGCTGCGCTGTCTCTCTCTCCTCTGCTCTCTGGACTGAGCTGCCTGGCTGTACTTTTGTGCTACCCAGTCTGCATCTTGATTTTATAGTTTTCAACGGACTGGCCCAACAGCCCGACCGCAGGCGTCAGTTCGAGCCGCGTTCAGTCTGAAAACATAACTCGGTCAGGTCAGGTTGTGTCTCGGGCTTCGCTCTCTCCCTCTTTTTTTTGGCCATCGAATTCGGACCAAGTCGGGTCCAGGCTTCAGCACCGTGCCGCTGTTGGTGGAGGGGTGGGGGGGTCGCGGACCGACAACTCCCCGTCCTACTGTGCTGTGAATTTTTTTTTTTTTTTTTTTTGCCAAATCGCTTGATTTTGGCGTGAGAATTGTTTGAGTGGCGTGAGAGCGTGAGACAGGACCTAAAAGCGTGTGACACACGCCAGATGCGTGAGAGTTGGCAACCCTGCATTCCATCTCTGGTCTCATCCACTACAATGCAAATGAATGGGTACACAGACACTGATTAAAAAACAACAACCTCCTCAATCTTTCTCTCAGCCCTGGAAAGTGGCTGCAGCCTGGGTCTGGTAATAATTTGCTTCAGAAGCAGATGCCTTTCTGTGAGTAATTTTGATCGGAAGTAGAATACCCATAAATGATTTTAAATCGTAATCAGACTCTGTTTGCCACCTGTAGTAACTTAGCTAGAAGCTAGTTTAGCAGCACTAACCAGCTAGCACTATTTTCCAGCTAGTGGGTTCTGGCTAGGTAGCTAGATAAAGTTGGTTGCTTGTTAGCACTAGCCCTAATACTTATACATACACTAGCAAGATGACTTGCCTGCTTGCTAGTGCACATTGATTAGGTGTTATTAGCTCTTTTACTGTGAAGTTAACCTTCGTCTTGTGTTAGCAATTGCTACCATCTATGGTTTATGGGTCAGTTTTGATCAGCTGTAAAATACATAAAAGTTTTTTTTTTTCATACAATTGGCTTCCTTATCCATGAAAATATTGGTTTTAATATTTTTTGGTGTGGTCCACTGAGCCTTTTTTGTCAGTATGACCTACCCCTTGACTTCAATTTAAACTTCCTCTTGTTAGCTTTCAGCTACCATCTCTTGTGTGAGGGTCAGTTTTGACTCCAGTCTTAAATCAGCTGTAAAACACACCAAAAACATGATGAGATTAGTGCTGTCAATAGATTAAAAGAAATAACTAATTAATCTCACAAATCTGTAAAATTAATCGTGATTAATCGCGATTAATTCATGAATTGCATTTTTCTACTTGAGGCAGAAGCTTAGTGAATATTTATCTATGTAAAATCATCAGATTAATGAAGAATATGAATAGAAAGCATGAGCACCAGAATGCTGGTGGTATTTAAAAATGAGTGTGAGTGAAGATGTCAGACAGAGCAGCAGCATTTGTGAAGAAGAACAAGTTCTGTAGAACAGGAACAGGAGGAGCAAAAACATCTGCAGGTTTCCTGTGACATTATGAGACGGTCACGTCAGGAGAGAAGCAGCAGAATGGGAATAAATAACTATTACAGATGGACATTTTACATTTTGCAGCTTCTTCTATGGAGTTTATTGGTGGTTGGCAGCAACTTAAAGCTGCCTTTATTCACCTACTGCACTGGAGTGTGGCTCAGTAGGAGGATTAAATGGGCTGCGATTAAAAAAAATTAATGCATTATTTTTTTTAATTGAGTTAAAGCGATTAATGTTTTAACTCTGACAGCTCTAGATGAGATGTTTCTCATCTCTTGGTTAGGCTACTTTGTTAGGCCTCCTCATCCATGAAAAGATTGGTTTTGCACTTATGATTTCAGTTTTCTCTCATTATTGTTCTTATTGATTTAACCAGGTCAAAATTGACTCTAATACCACAAATTTTATAATTTTAACCAGAGTATTTTAGAATTTTGTAATTAAACAATAATATATAGATTTTTTTTTTCATTTTGTTTAAATAGAGGATATTGACAAAGTCAAAAAGCCTTGATGTTATAAACAATTATGTGGCACTGGCATTTAAAACCTGAGAGCAGGTCACATGGTGACCCGAACTCAAGAGGAATAAGTTGAAGTAATCATTCCAAAAATAACCAATGTTGTCCTATTTTTTATGTGTGGTCCAGGTCACTGTTTCCTAAAGCATGGCAGAAAAAAGGAGAGGGGACATAAGAGATTTCTTTCTTGGGCCAAGGAAAGTTAGGAAGACAGCTGAAGAGGTGGTGAGCAGCTTAAATTACATTACCAGACAAGATGATGGGGAAAGGGAGTATAGGGTAAGGTTTTAGACAGTAATATGATGATTATTTATTTTGAATTGAGAGGCAGAAGAGGAGATCAGGGAGAGTGACGTGGTGGAATGTCAGCTACAGAGTCCAAGTTTAAGCTGCAGCAGTCGAGAGGATGTAGAAACGGAGTCTCCGGTAAGGTTTCACAGTTATAGTAAGCTCTGTCATTTTGAGTAAAAAGAAATGTGAAGAGGGAAAAGGAAAGTAGATGTCCTCAAGAAATGAAAATGGTATTTATTTTATTTCTTTAGGCAGAATGTTCTCAGTCGGGCGTGGTGGAGTGTCCAGCTCAGAGTTCAGGTTCAGCCTGCAGACCCAGGGAAATACCAGTGCCAGAGACCAACCAGACCAGGCCAGAGCCCAGATGCAGTACAGGGGTAGAAGGTGGCACAAAACCTTATCAGCCACACCCAAAACACATAGAGACACAAAAGTTGTCGAAGAGGGTTTTATCTTTTCAAGAGAAATGGTTTCAGGAGTACACCTGGCTACATTACAATCCGAAGCTCAAAGGGGTCTTGTGCTTTTATTGTAACAAAGTGTTTACTGACAACAGGTCCTCTTTTGGCAAAAAAGTGGATGCTGCTTTTGTAAATGAAGGCTTCCGAAACTGGAAGAAGGCTTTGGAGAAATTTGCAGCTCACCAAAAAACCCACTCTCATTGTCACGCAGTAACAGTGAGTGCATATGACTCTAACCCTGTCAGTGTCCAACTATCCAGCTCATGGGCTAAACAACAGGAGGAGGCCAGGCATAGCCTCCTGAGAATCGTCAGCTCTGTTCAGTACCTGGCAAGACAGGGTCTAGCCTTGAGAGGTAAATCTGGCAGTGGGAGTTTTGAACAACTGTTGAAGCTGAGGTCAGAAGGTGATCCTGTTCTGAAAAAGTGGCTGACCCGCACCACTAATTACACCACTTGTCATGCACAGAATGAGATACTGAATGTAATGGCGAACACTGTCATTCATGACATAGCAAACACCATCAGGTCTCTTCCCATTCTGCAGTTTTCAATAATTGTAGACGGTACACAAGATATTTCTGGTGCAGAGCAGGAGTCTGTCTGCCTCCGCTATGTCGATCATGACTTAATGCCACATGAAGAGTTTATTGGACTCTATATGGTGTCTGAGACGACTGGTCAGGCCATTGCTGATATGGTCACTGATGTTTTGGTGAGGCTCAACCTACCAATGGCTGGTTTGCGGGGGCAAGGCTATGATGGGGCAGCCAACATGGCAGGCAAATACTCTGGCAGGCTATTCTGAGAAGACAGCAACCACTAGCGCTGTATGTTCACTGTGGGGCACACTGTTCCAATCTTATTACACAGGCTGCCTGCTCAGCCTCCCCACTGACCCGGGACTCACTTTTTTGGGTCCACCAGCTAGGTGTGCTCTTTGGTCAGTCAGGAAAATTCAAGACCATGTTTGCAGACATCGCAACAACAGACAATCAACCTCAGCCAATGACAACCTTGAAACCATTGTGGCCAACCAGGTGGACTGTCCGGGACACAGCCATTAAGGCTGTGCTTACTCAGTATGACAGAGTTCTATGCAGCTTGGATAAAATGGCTGGTAGTACATCCAAATCTGCAGCCAGTGCCAGTGGTTTAGCAGAACATTTCAGAAAGGGCAAAACAGTCTTAGGTCTTACACTCGCTTCTGCTGTGGTAGGAGAGCTTGAATGCCTCAACAAATCCCTGCAGAGAAGAACCCAGACTGTCTCTGGAATGCTGGCAGCAGTCGACTGTGTCCGCTCCTCTTTCCAGGAGAAACGAAACGACCAACACTATGTGACCCTTTTTGAAAAGGCAAACTCTGCAGTGGTCAAGTCTGCACAGATGCAACCCATTGAGGTGCCAAATGCCAGACGCTTTCCTGGTGAAGCAGTTGACTACTACCGTGGGGAGTTCTTCAAGGTCTTGGATACTGTGGATGCTCAATTTGCTGAACGCTTTGATCAGGAGAGTTTTAAGGATCTGCAGAAACTGGAGAATATGCTCCTCACTGGGCAAGTGGATGATGTGGTAGACCAGTACCCTGAGCTGAAAAGAGGTGCTCTTGCTGTTGAGTTGCCTTTATTTAAGAGTAAATATGAGTTCAGATGCAGTATAAGGAAGCAGCAGAGGTACTCAGGGAACTACCTGTAGAGGTGCGGGGACTGTTTGAACAAGTGGAGGCTCTGGTTAGACTTTTATTGGTAGTGCCAGCATCTTCCTGTGAAGCAGAGAGGAGTTTTAGTGCCCTAAGAAGGCTTAAAACCTGGCTTAGAGCCACCATGTCTCAGGAACGACTGAACAGTGTTGTTGTGTGTCATGTACACAGAGAAAAGGTTGATGGGCTTGATAGACCAAATCTCTGTCAGCAATTTATTGCTGGTAGTGAAACTCGCAAACACACCTTTGGCTCATTTGCCTAGTTATGATAGTTTGGGAGTGTAGTGATCAGTGGTCAATACTCACATGACTGTATAATGGATGGATATGAATTCATGATGATGTTGAGTCTACTTTTTGATGTTGATGAGATTTGTGAAGACTGGGGTTGCAAATAGTAGATGTGCTCTGATTCTTCCATCCCCGTTTTAAACAAAGGTGGTTGTTCTGTTTGGTGTTTTTGTTTGTTGTTGGTTGGTATTTGGTTCGTCTGATTGGTTTGAAATACATTATTTGAATTGAATTGAATTAAATTGAATGATTTTCATGATTTTGTTGTGTCTACTGGTCAGATTGATGATAAAAAGGGCAACATGGGCACATTTTGTTGATGATTTTCATGATTTTGTTGTGTCTACTGGTCAGATTGATGATAAAAAAGGGCAACATGGGTACATTTTGTTGATGATTTTCATGATTTTGTTGTGTTTACTGGTCAGATTGATGATAAAAGGGCAACATGGGTACATTTTGTTGATAGTTTTCATGATTTTCTTGTGTCTCTACTCTAAATGAATGACTATATAAATGAATGGATATGAATTTATTGTCAAGTTGTATTATCCATGAGTTGTCTAGATACAGATAAGAAGAGTTATACAGACAAGAAGAGTTAGCCATACAGGATCTCTTCTTCCAGGGAGTCCTAGAAAATGACAGATGAAAACGAGCATGGATGGATTTATGTAAATAAATTTGATGTTGGGTCAACTTGTGCTGTGTTTATTTTGCTCTTAGCACTGGGTCATTTTTTTTTTTTTAGAACTGTTTACCACGATAACTGTGTTAAAACATGATCAGTTAGTTTAAACAACTTGGTTACGGCTCCATATTTCATCCATATATCAATTGATCGTGCATAAAGTAGTCCCATAGGATAAAAGGAAGATGGTGAGAAGAATTTGACATGAGTAGACACTACGGGCCCTAGTTTCGTCGACCAGGTGAAGTCTAGCATCAGCGCAGCTTCGCCACGCCAACAGGGTGTGGCCCAGGTCCATTTCGCAAGTTTGCTGGGCCGCGCAGGCAGACTTAGACTAGCGCAACCCCTCCCCTCGTCCCTCCCACCGGCGCAAACGGTGAAGAGGGAGGAGACAGGGCGGGAGGGAGACAGGAGGAGGAGAGAAAGGCGTGGAGTGGGTTTGACACAGCCGAGTCAGATCTTCACCAATCAAAGGAGCTCCTCTCCTCACCTTTAACTGCGCGGCGGGTGATGCGCGCTGCAAGTTTGTCATTTTATACTTGGACATGGACGGAGGAGACAGCGACGCCAGAGGCCGAACCTCTCCCAGGAGGAAACAGCTGTTTTGGTCCGGAGGTCCGAGCTCAGAGTGACCAATAATGAGTTTACTAATATACTTAACCAGGTTTGATCTGATATACTGAGAACCCCTACCCAATCTAAGAAACAACTAATACACTAATAAAGAAACTCACATTTATTCAAACCCTATGTAAGCAAGATGACAGGTGTACACTAATCACAACATAAACACAGACCATGTGGATTAAATCAGCGTAAAGGACTCGCGCTCTCTCTCTCCCTCCCCCTCTCTCTCTCTCTCTCTCTGTCCGTCTCTTTTTTTTCTGTGATGAGATGCTGAGTATACTGTAGTAGGCTATATACTGACTATCTGATACCGAGGCTGTTGTGGTGGACTAAGAGAGATGATGATTTGTGTTTTGTTTTTCATTACGGCTGCGTGATGCGGTCGCTCTCCGCTAATGAATTAATAAGTAAATAAATAAATAAATAAAGCGATCATCACAAGGGCAGAGTGGTATCTCAACACGGCAGCGACATGCAGTCATCCACCCTCAGTCCTGCTTTTGGGACATCCACAGCTGCTTTTCAGTGCCAGTTCGTCCCTGCTGTGTTAATTCAGGTGGAGTTTCCATTGCGCGTGCCACAGCCTTTGATCTCTGCTTTGATCTGACGTCAGATGTGACGGGACAATCTATATAGATATAAATTCACGTGTTGATTCCGTTAGTTGCATTAAATAGTGGTTATTGTGGATATTTATTGCATTGAAATGTGTCTGGAACTGTGGAGATCTGCCTGTGAGGTCTTGGTGACGTGTGTGCACTGCAGGTCAGTCAGCCAAACTTCCACTGCACCTGCTGCGCTTCGCGCTGCGCTGAGACTAGACCTGGTTGGAGGTGGCGAGCTTTCAGCGCATTCCTCGGCGGGACATTTTCGGACAAAACTTCCACTGCACCAAGCTGAATCTGTGACGCCTCCCCCTGCTGCGCGGCCACGCCTATCTCAGCGCAGCGCGATCTGCCAATCTTCCAATCTGACTTTGCGCTAGGCTGCGCTGGTCGAAACTTGCATTAGACCAGCTGCGCTACCTTGCGCCACCTGCGCTGCGCCAGCAAACTAGGGCCCTACATGCCCAAAACCCTTAAAATTATGATTTACTAATATAACAGTTAAGTAAGCAGTGACACACACTGTTGGCTGTTTAGGACAAATAAACAAGAAAGGTAAGCAGTGCACAATAAATGATTCCCTGTGCAGTATTTTTTGGCGAGCCTTTACCGATTTATGGCATGGTATGAGTTGCATATTGGCAAAAAATAAAAAATAAAAATCACGTTGGTGTCCCCCCCAATCCTGACATCGGATCTGCACCCCTGGATGGAATGATAACCTTTACGGTTCACGTACAAATACTCATGATCAGATGGAGCCTGGATCTGGATGTGAGTCCCATCAATGCAGCCCAAGATTCCAGGGATGCCGGAGGTCTGGCGGAACCGTTGCTTCACCAACGCTGACTCTGCTCCGGTTGGGAGGCGAACATACCGCGGAAGGCGGCGGCTCAGGGCCAGTGACACCCTGCGGATGGCCCGGCAGGCGGTGGACTTGTGGACGCTGATCATGTCTCCAACGGTGTTTTGGAAAGCTCCATTTGCGTAAAAACGCAGAGCGATCAGCAGCTGCAGGGTTGGTGGCAGTGCTGCGTTGTGGTCCGACACAAATTCTAAGTCCGGTGACAGCTCGTCAACAAGTTCATACAGATCTCTCCTACAGAATCGAAACCTCTCAATCAGCTCCTCGTCGTTATAAATATCTAGTGGGTTGATTCTGTCCCTAATTATTCTTTCCCGTCTAAATGCCCGCTCGTTGTAAAGGCGATGTATAAGACGCGCCATCTCTTTCATTAACAGAAAGATGAAAGTTGTTACTATGGAAACAGGAATCTTTTTCAACTTTACGCCTGCTGCCGACCAGGCGTAATATTTACGCCTGGTCTTAGTTAAGCCTGGGCTTAAGACCAGCTGGTACAACTGGCGTAACTGTGCGACTGGGCTTAGAACGCCAAGTTAAGCCTGGTCTTAGTTAAAGTGAAATTCCGGCGTAAGTGTAAACCATGGTCAAACACACCGTAACACCGAGTTAGACCCCCCCTCGAGAGATCAATTTGCCCGACCGCTACATTCACGAGATCCACCAACTTCAGCAAATACCGCAATATCGCCACACACGGCGCTCTCCGGATCCACTGTCTGACCGCAACCAAAACGCCACCATTTGCCCAAAATAATGCTCAGAACTGCACCAAATGTCATCAATAGTACACACAGGGTCCCAGCACATAGTACGAGTTGTCAAACATCTGCTAGCTTTGCCTGTTTTCTTTAGCAAGGAGATGCAACTCAACTCACCTACTTCTCCTCCGGGAGCCGCTCGTTGGTGAGGAAGCCCTGACGAGTCGATCACCGAGTGCACCGGAGTTCCGCAGCTCTTAAAAATGCTCATTTGCGCCTATATCGTGGCCAGCACTCGATAATAATAGTTATAAAGTGATATGCAAGATAAAAAAAAAAAACTCTGATTGTATTTCCATGAGGTAATTGTTGATTGAGCTGCGGAACTCCGGCTGCGGTATTTGCTGAAGTTGGTGGATCTCGTGAATGTAGCGGTCGGGCAAATTGATCTCTCGAGGGGGGGTCTAACTCGGTGTTACGGTGTGTTTGACCATGGTTTACACTTACGCCGGAATTTCACTTTAAGACCAGGCTTAAGACCAGTTGGTGCAACCGGCCCCTGGGGATTCCGATATATATATGTGGAATAATAGTTCTTAAAACAGTCATTAATTTCTTTTGGGTTTCCTGTCACATTCCCATTTTCGGTTTCTATGGAATTGATAGCTCGTGAGGCCTCCTCTGCCTTCAACTGCCATGCCAGAACTTTTTGTGCCTTCTCTCCTAATTCATAATATCTCTGTTTGGTTCTAAGTATATTTTTTTGTATTCTGTAGGTGTTCAACAGATTGTATTGGAGCTTTTTGTTTACTAATGATTGATATATGTCTCTGGAGTGTGACATTTGATGTTCCTTCTCTAAATGTAAACAATCATAGACACAAGGAAAAAGTTGAAGAAAGCTACTTTTTGTTCTTTTATAGATTTTTCTAAAGCTTTTGATCACATAGACCGAAACATGCTCTGGAATAAGTTGTCCGCATTAAGCCTACATGGCAACATGTTGAATTGTCTCATTGCTTTGTATGAAAATGTCAAATGTTGTGTTCGGGTTAATGGACGTCTCACAGATTGGTTTCCAGTTGATATTGGAGTTAAACAAGGGTGTATTTTATCTCCTATTCTGTTTGCCATGTATATAAACGATCTGTCTCTAGCAATTAAGGCCTTAGATAAAGGTGTCTCTATTGGTAACGAAAAAATATCCATTCTGTTATATGCAGATGACATTGTTTTGATTTCTGAAACTGAGGAGGGGCTTCAGGAGATGCTTAATTTTGTTCATAGTTGGTGTCAGGACTGGAAATTGAATGTAAATCCTGATAAAACCAAAGTGGTGCACTTTAGAAATCCATCAATGCCCCTGTCTGAGTTTAGTTTCTCCTGCGGCTCGTTTACTTTGGCAACAGCTAAAGAGTATAAATATCTGGGTTTGATGTTAACAGAATTTCTAGATTATAATGAAACTGTCAAGAATTTAGCAATGCATGCGAATAGAGCCCTAGGGGCAATCATAGCCAAGTGTAAATGTATGGGTGGTTTTCCTTTTAAATGCTATACTAAATTGTTTCAATCCTTGGTCCTGCCTATTTTGACCTATGCTGCTGCTGTCTGGGGATACAAAAGTTATTCTCCTATTAATGCTGTGTTTAATAGAGCATGTAGATTCTATCTAGGTGTGGGTAAATACACCCCAAATGCTGCTATACAAGGTGATATGGGCTGGAAAACCCCATGGCAACATCAGTGGTCCTGTATTTTTAAAAACTGGCAGAGACTCTGTGGAATGTCTGACAGTTGATTATGTAAACGTGTTTTTCAGTGGGCGGCTCATTTGACAAATGTAAAAAATTATATGCATACGGTAAAAACCTTTTTCAGTACTATGAATTTACCTCATCTTGCTTGTACAGATATGGTTTATTCTAGTAACGACCTTAAATGTTTTGATGTGGCTGTGTCAAAGGCAGATGAGGACTCGTGGCTACAGTTAATAAATAAACCAGAAGGGAATAAATTACGCACCTATTGCCTATTTAAGGGTACATTTGAGACAGAGCATTATGTAAAGAATATACTTTCAAGACAACATAGAAGTTCCCTTGCTAAATTTAGATGTGGAGTTGCTCCTTTAGCAATAGAAACTGGTAGATACACAAACACCCCATTGGAGAGACGTTACTGTGTTTTATGTGATTCTGGCTCCATTGAATCAGAAGCCCATGTTCTTTTGCACTGTGTTACTTATATGGACATTCGTGCTGTTCTATTTAGTACACTTTCTAAGTTTTATTTTAATTTTAATGATTTTGATGATATGAATAAATTGTGTGTCATTTTATCTGGTAAACATTGTATTAATGAATGTGCCAAAGCCTGCCACCTCATCCTCAATAGAAGACTGTTTCTTATGAGTTCCAGTTCATAAAACAATTGTTTTGCTTTGTTTTGTTTTGTTTGTATGGTACCATAATGTGCGTTTCTATTCATGTTTTTAGTAGTTGGTGTCTCACAACTCTCTTTTGAGTGGTCCCCAACACTTTTAATTTTGTCAAGGGGGAACGGGTCATTTTGTAATCAATACTGTATTTTTATACTGTCTCTGGATTTTTATTGTGTGTTGTGGAGTGACACCGAAATAAAGCTTATCTATCTATCTATCTGTAAAATTTCCCTCTCCAGGTCATTAATTTCAGCCATGTGTTTTTTCTTTAAGCCAATGGTGTAAGAAATTATCTGTCCTCTTAAGAAGGCTTTCATCGTGTCCCATATTATAAAGCTATTGGAGGTGGAGGGACAGTTTGTTTCGCAAAAGAACTTAATTTGGTTCCTAATAAACTGACAAAAATCAGGCTTCTTGAGCAGAGTTGGGTTTAGCCGCCATCTATATGGTCCCTGTATTTTCTCTGGTATTGACAACGAAAGCGTCAGTGGAGAGTGGTCTGAGATGATCCTAGGTAGATATTCTGATTCCAGGAGCCTATGGTTTAATTGGGTAGATGTAAGAAAAAAATCTATCCTTGTATGGGAATTATGTGGGCATGAGTAAAAGGAGTAATCCCTAGTTGAGGGATGAAGGTGTCTCCAGGCCTCACAAAGATTTAGGTCTTTCATAAAGGCCAATGTGGATTTAGCTGATTTGGTCCTCGTCACTACAGTGTTTGAAGACCTGTCTAGTACTGGGTCAAGGCAGAAGTTGAAATCTCCTCCTATCAATATGTTCCCAGAACATTCAGACACTTTGAGAAATAACTCTTGAATAAAGGAGTGATTGTCATAATTTGGAGCGTATACATTTAAGAGTGTCCAAGTTTCGGAGTACATGTTGCCTTGAATCAATACATATCGCCCAGCTGGATCAGAAATATTTTTTTCTATAGAAAAGGGTAGATTCTTATGTAATAGTATCACAGCTCCTCTTGCTTTTGAATTGAATGAAGATGCATATATTTGCCCTACCCATTCTCTCTTTAATTTTTGATTCTCAGTTTTAGTTAGGTGGCTTTCCTGTATAAATGCTATCCCAGTCTTCAGTTTTTTCAAATAATCCAACACTCTTTTCCTTTTAACTGGTCCATTCAGCCCATTTACATTAAATTATGTGAATTTCACTACCTTAGCCATGTTGTTACTTTATAGTGAAACTTGGTAAATTGCTGTTAGCTTAGGCCTAGATGTGTTCATAAAGTAGATATTTTGGCTGAGGTATTCAAATAGTGTGCCAGGTAATACAATGATAATAGTCAAAGCAAGAAAACAGAAAAAAACAATAAAAGGTAAGGCCCATCCCACAGAAAACAAAACAATGTTAATTCCCACCCATAACAGCACTGATATTGAACAAAAACAGTGCAAGTCCCTTTCCGTGTAGAGTTGCGTGGTTGATATTCCCAAGTGTAGGTCCAACACTCCCCACTACGTCAACAAACACCCAGTTCAGGGATTAACACCATCACTCTTTCTGTAAAAGTTGGCTGACGGCTTGTTATAATAGCTTGGTTTTAATTGAAAATAAGGTAATACTCTTAGAACTCACTGCTAATGATTTAGACCAGATGCAAAATAGAGTTGAGAACAGTGAGAACAAATGTTAGAACAATGGTCCAATACAAGCAGTATTGTAGTAAAATAAGATGAGTCAGGTTAAATTAAATAACAGCATTTATGTTATTGGCTGTTGTAACCAAGATACTCTCAATGACTATGGTGAAACGAAAGTGTAAGCGGGGGTATAGGTTACACTGACCAATTAAGGATGTCCAGTGAAGTTTAAACGTTCCATGAGTCAGTGACAGAGGTGGCAAGTAACGAAGTACAAATACTTCGTTACTGTACTTAAGTAGATTTTTCAGGTATCTGTACTTTACTTGAGTATTTATTTTTCTGACGACTTTTTACTTTTACTCCCTACATTTATACGCAAAAATATGTACTTTCTACTCCTTACATTGTAAAAACAGGCTTGTTACTTTTTTTTTTTTGACACGACGTAAAAGCACCGGTAAAAGACGTGACGAACTAGAGAGGGAAAGAGGGAGAACAAGAGGGAGGAGGGAGGGGGGCGGTAGAGAGAGAACCGAGTTACCAACTTGTACTGTAGCAGCGACATGGAGGCAGCAGCATGGAGGAAGGAAGCGATGGTGGTCGGACTATCCGACGGGGGGGTTGAACACTGTACAATCTGCGCAATATAGCGCATTTATCGTTTACGAGCGGCAAAGCGCATGTGCCCGTGTCTGTGTGTACGTGTGCGCGCGTGTGTGCTCGTACGTGTACGTGTGGTGCGAGAGAGACGGCAGGTGGACTGACTGGCAGAGATGAGAGGTGGTGAAACGCTGTTTAAAAATTCTTATTGTTATTATTTTGTGAGAGTCTGTGGCGGCCCAAACGTTGGGAAACACTGCCTCTGGTCAGTTCAATCTTGATAATTCTGTCTGAACTTTTTTTGTTTAACAAAATTATCAAATGATGTAGGTTTCATTAACGGCCTGTACTTTCTTACTTTTACTTAAAGCAGAAGTAAGCGATATTTTTGTGTTAATATAAGTCTTAAATAGTTGTATCTTCCGACAGCAATCACTTACATAGAGTGTTTGGACTGAAACACGGGTCTGTCAGTCACTCTGCTCTGCTCTGAGCCGAGGAGAAAACTTTTCTCGTATCCTACAAGTTTTATCCAATGAGGAGAGAGAACGGCATGCAGGGCTGTGTGTGCAGCCAAGGGATACGCCTGAATGTGGCGACGTAGGGACGAGGACTGTTATGGTGCGTTCAAGGCAACTCGTAACTCGTGTTTTTCCGACCTGTGAAGTCGTACCAGTTCGATCTGGTACGAGTTCACGGGTCAGAAGTTACGAGTGGCCGTTATAGTGACTTTCACAGGTAAAACAGGTCGGAAAAACATGAGTAGGTTGCCTGGAACGCTACAAAGTCGTAAGTGTTGTTTCAAAAGCCTGCCTGGAACGCAGCATTAGCCAAAACGACCGGATCGCTTACTTCTGCTTTAAGTAGGGAATATGAGTACTTTTGCCACCTCTGTGTACAATACAAATGCCTACGATTCACCATAGTGAAGTACATTAGGATACATTTTGTGTCCGGCAGGTAAACTTAGGCTATGTGAACAATAACATTGATGAAATGGATTCAAGATGAATTATCGTGTGGTTATTTGCTTTGCAGTGAATCGTGCAATGGAAATACTTTTTACTTTTAATAATACTTTTGAGTAAATTTCAGAGCCTGTACTTTTTACTTTTACTTGAGTAGATATTTGGATCAGTACTTTCACTTTTACTTAAGTCATTTTTTACACAGGTACTTTTACTTCTACTCGAGTAAAGAATCTGGGTACTTTTGCCATCTCTGGTCAGTGAACGCATCACCCGCAGTCAACTTTTACTCCGGTGTATCCTCACCTTCAGGATGCAGCTTCTGAATGAATGACATGGCTCTTTGGGTGTTTTGAAGAATCTTCGTCGGCCGTCGTGGAGAATTCTCAACGTTGCAGGATGGAGAAGTGCAAACGGTATCTTCCTGGCCGCGAGCTCTTTCTTCACCTCCTCGTATTCCTTTCGGCGTCTGGCGACAGCAGGGCTCATGTCAGGAAAAAGCATGACAGGGGTGCCATCATGTTGAATGGTGTTTCTCTGCTTTGAAGCAGCGGCGCGCAGGACCCTCTCTCTGTCTTGATATTTCAGAAATCTGATTATGACGGGTCTCGGTTTCTTATCGGGGGGTGGTCTGGGGAAGAGTGCCCTGTGCGCCCGCTCGATGATGATGGGGTCGGGGAAGCTGTCAGAGCCCAGAGTGGAGGGCAGCCAGTCAGTGAAAAACTTAACTGGGTTTGTGCCTTCACAACCCTCCGGTAGATTAATGACTCGGATGTTGTTACGCCTACTGTAATTTTCGAGTTGATCAACTTTTTCAAGCAGGTATTCATTCTGCTTACGTAGTTGAAGCACTGTTTTGTCCAGACCCACGAGCGTATCCTCCGCGTCGCTGATGCGGTTTTCTGCCTCTGTAACTCTCGTGACCAGGCCGTTTATTGTTTTATCCAGATTCGTGATGGCATTGTTGACCTCCGTCAGCTTGAAATCAAGTTGGGTAGCGAGTCTTTGGTTTCCTTCCCGTATCTCTCTTAGAATGTGAGCCGAGCTCTCATCTGGGTTTCCTTTTCCGTCGCCATGCTCGTCGTGTCGCATGCTAGCATGCAGGTGGCTAGAGCTAGCATTAGCATCGCTCGTATGCATCATGATTGCTGTACCAAGGAGGTAATTTTGTTTTCCTTTGGATCTGGTGTTCATGAACTTACTTGAAGTCGACTTTAGTTCAGAGTTTTGGTGGAATAAGACAGTTAAAGGATAATTTTAACTGGGTGTTGTCGGGAGCTCTCGGCGGCACGTCCGTCTGCCCTCGTTGCATCACGTGACTCGAGCTCTCTTTAAATACCCCCTTGGCCCCTCCCCCGGGCAAACCAATTAACCACGCACAGGGGTTACAAAACATAAACTGGGCAACATAGCACAAAACTTACAGAACCCCTTTAAATCTAACCCCAGTACTGTGGCACTAATAACCCCTCATATGGCTGCACCACTTTTCCCACAGAACACATAGATTAACAATACTTTAGAACAATTAACCACATATAGTTTAGTCCGAGGTCACCTGACCCAAGGAAGCGCGCCACAATGCGCTACTTATGACGTGGCCCGGAACTGCCTCGGTTCGGCCAGTGAACCTGTGGCTGTGTTCGAAATCACCCCCTGTCACGGATGTAGTGCACTATACAGGGGAGACCGGGGGCAATTGTAACATTTTTTGGTTTTGATGTCATAACTCAAAAACCACTTGAGCTATTTGGATATTTTTTTAATGTAGGAATCCTCTATCTATGTTCTACTTGTTAACAGTAATTAAATGTTTTTACAAAAAATGTTTGAGTCACAATATTGATTCAAACACCAAGAAGTCAAATGTTACAATCGCCCCCCATGACCCCGGAGGCCATGATTAGTTTTCAAAATGTCTTCTTTTGTCAACTTATAGTCCAGAATACAGAGATAATCAATTTTTATTATCATATAAAAGTATGAAAACCAGAAAATATTCATATTTAGGAAGCTGAAACCAGTGAATTTATGACATTTTTGCTTAAAAGTAGCTTGAACTGATCATTCGAAATCATTGCAGAACAATTTTCTGTCGATCAATTCATTGAATAATTGTTGCCGCTCTAAAATAAATAAATAGGCTACATAAATAAATAGATACAACCAGTTTTTGAATCAGTTTCAATACTAAGCTATGATTTAAAGCTACCCTGCTTGCCTGCCCGCTAGCTTTTTGACAGAGTTATCAGAATAGTCATCAAAACTATATTTTAACTTTAATAGACAACAAAGGTAAATATGTAAATTAATATAGCACATTTCTACATTATAAAGGGGGGGAAATCATCTAATTTGAGGGTGTTACTGAACTGGACATCATTTTGATGGTGTCCCGATTCACCACCCATGATAAAAAGCTGCCTGCTGGCAACAAACAACAAAGTTAACATATGACAAATATAGCAAATGATAGCCAACAAAATTGTCAACAAAACTGGATGTGTTTCAATTATTAGACATTAAAGGTTAAGAAGGAATGAGAAAAATACTGATGATGAAAATGTCAGATAAAATCAGAAATGCATGAGATATAAGTTTTTCCTTTGGTAGGCAGAGAGGGAACATCAAAAAACAAGTGCATAATGAATTTCATGGTTGTATCTCATTTCTGATTGGTGCAATTTAAAATGTTACAATTGCCCCCTGTTACAATTGACCCCGGTCTCCCCTAGTGTGTTCGCCATTTTGTAGTGTTGTTCGAATTCTCCGCGATTAATTTAATCCACTATGTAGTGGATGACAAAACACCCACAATGCACCGCAAAATTGAGTGAACAAGCGATGTACACTACTTTCTACTCCCGTATCCCACAATGCAATGCGGTCGTGTTTTGCCAGAGAAGAAGAGGAAGCTAATTAGCATGTTAGCTACAATTTATTTAGGCAATTTACCAAAAAAAACTCCTCAGACGTATTTGCCTTCGCTCCGTTTGCCTCGCCTGAGGAGCAGGAGTTGGGCAGCAGCATCCGAACATTAACAGGCAGCATTAAATCAATCTAATTAGGGACTGTTTGTTATTTATCATCAGTGCCACCGGAGGGATTCACGGGACTTTTTTTTTTTTTTTACATGACCCCCCTGTCGGAGTCAGTAAATTTTAACATGACCCTGCATTAAGCCTTATCAAAAGATACATGACCCCCCCCCCAGCCATCAAGTACGTGACATCGCATCACGTAGCGCGTGACACTACATTATTTCATTTTGACAACCATGTGTGCAACACCTTCTCATCAATCCATGCCATTTATCAGCTGTTATTAAAACCCAACTCATCAATAACAGAATCGTGATTTTGGACCAGCTCACATTACACAACAAGCCATTAACAATTAATCCACACTCAAACCGAAGCAACAATAATCTGAACTGCACTCAACAACGTATTACAAGGTTTACGACAGATATGACAGACAACTCTCTGTGTGTGTGTGTGTGTGTGTGTGTGCGCGCGTGTGCGTGTGTGTGTGTGCGTGTGCGTGTGTGTGTAAGAAAGAGAGGGAAAGAGAGAGAGAAGTAGATAAAACCAGCTAACTGTTAGCTACCGTAGCTCAGGCGTCGGTCTCCCGTCAGGTAAAAGCTGCTGTTTATTCCTCAAATGAAGCTCATGAAGTCGTTCAGCCTCTCTGGTACAGTTATCCATCACTGCTGTTGAATTAGCCGCTAAACTGCTGGACGCGAAAACCGAGGGGGCGTCTGTTTGTTTACAATTCACAAAAGCAACGTGAACGTACGTGCTGCTCAGACTATGTAGAGTTACGCAATGAGGCAGCGTAGCCTCTGTACGGTACTGAAGTTAAACTCACTCACCCATAAAAGACGTGCTAAGCCGCGGGCAGAACCCTTATTGAGTTCTTGGCGAAGCGGTTAGCATCGTCGCCTGCCGTGCGGGAGACTCGGGTTCGAACCCCACTCAGGGCAGACCAGAGCAATAGAAAATAACGTTGTGATTTGGGCCGTTGCTCTCGTTGTCATCAGCGTTTGCAGCTTAGAAATGTCCCGTTTTTGTTTTGTTTTTATTTTTTGCGGGCATTGCAGTGTCCTCCAGACAAAATGTTGAATGACCCCCCCTTGCTGACCTTTTTTTTTTAGTGGACCCACCCCTCAACAAAGAATATTATGACATGACCCCCCCCCATTTTCCTCCGGTGGCCCATTCCATAAATAACGAACGGTCCCTTAAGAAACTGTAGTAGAATATGTATTAAATACGATCTGACGAGCTAAGCTAATAGCCACAGAGCATAGCCACAGAGCCGTTAACGGCTCACGGTCGGGACACACAACAGTAGTTTACCAAACCAAACTTCCGATATTTCAACAGTTTATTGTCCGAGTAACACAACCACACAGAATCACATCCTCAAATATTCCCGCAAGGGTCTGGTTTTTCTTATTTTATTTTTATGTGTCCGGTTTGTTTCATACATCCATGTTTGTTTACATGATTCTCGGCGCGTCTGCTTCCGTCACAGCAACACCTGGCGCATCAGCTGACGCAACCACGTCCAGAAAATTACCGTCTAGTGTCCGAATTCTCCTCCCGTCATTCCCTACATCGTGTACATGATGTAGTCCACTATATCATATACATGATGTAGTGGATAGGGAGTGAGTGAGTGAGTGGATGATTTCGAACACAGCCTGAGTCAGACCTCCGCAGCAACAGCAGGTGAGCGTGTGTATAGGTGTGTGTGTATGTATGTGTCACGTAGGCGCCGAGTGTGCACCCTCGACGACCCACGGTGGGGAGAACAGAGTTCAGGGCATGGGAAAAGTTTATGTCACCGCTGGACCCATAGACTGTAAAAAAAATGGACGTAGACTTCCGGTCTGAAAAGTGAAGCCAACGCGGAAGTGACTTTACGTGCAATCCCAGCCGCATCCTGCAGGGGGTGGCTGCAGAAAGCCCTGGTTCCAATCCACTCCCATTCATTTTCAATCATGAAATACTCGCTCAATAATTTTTTTTCTCAACTGATAACGGCCTAAACAGCTAAAGTTCATCATCCTTAAATATGACCTGGTGGTCCTTCTGAAAAAAACTCTATAATTATTTAGATATTAGTCCTTCCTGGTTGGTATAACTGACCAATCACCTTCCAGCACGGAATATGATTGACAGCCTGATGACTGAGACGTCACAGGTCAGACACAGTGGATCAGACACCGAGGATTAACACCGGAGGGGACCTCGGTCGTTTGCGTATTGTGTTCAGTCAGTTATAATTTAATTTCTGATATTTTGTCGATATGTGTGGATGATAGACAGCACAGGTGCAGTGCTGGCAGTTAATTAATTTCAGCCAGTTTTCGTTTCACCTTGTCTGACGGTGCTAACAGACCCGGAGGGAGCTGATATCACGGTTCGGTGAGTATTTTTTTCTTTTTCTGAACGTATAAAAATTATATTTAATTTGTTGTATATTCCAGAAGACCACTGATTACTTACCCGTGTGTTCTCCTGTGTGTTCTGACCGGAGAACATGAGACTGTCACCGTCCGAGACAAGTTAATTCATAGTTAATGTGAATAATCGAGTCACACGGCTAACGTTAGCTGGCCGTTAGCTCCGTGTTAGCCATGCTAACCGTTAGCTCGTCTCCGACTTTTACCGGACCGGGATAAATACGGTTTAACATTTAACGACCACGGCGTCATGTTGGCAGAACAGTGATCGGTAGGATCGGTCTACAAGCTGCAAAGCCCCCAGGTTTATCCATCAACTTGCTATCTTGCTGGTGTCATACTGTACTGATAAATACAACATATAGAGGTGGGGGTTTGTCATTTACTGCTGTAAATTCACACACAAAAGTCTTAAATTGAAGCAGACAGTCATGCACCTGCCATGTTTTAATTTAAGTTCTTGTGTTTTACTGTGATTCTAAGGAGCCACTGTGAGAACTGAGTGATCGGTGCCAACAGAAGGAGGACATCATGTGAAGTTGTGGAGCTGTGATGATGATGAAACCAGAAAACCTCTGATGAGAGAACAGACCAACTGTTAGTTTATTTTTCCATGTCCACATTTGACCTCACACTTTTTAGGGTGAACTTAAAATTGACAGTGAAGATTTTGAAGCAGCTATTTTCATAGTCCAGTTAATACAAATGCTTTATTCAGTCCATGATTAATGTTATCATTGAAAATGTAATAATAAAGAAAGTTACTGTGATTAAATTGTAGTATTTCTTTTACATATTTACCATAACCTCATGGTCAATGTAATGTGACACTTTGGTGAATTATTGTTTTCAGTATCATAGATTTGTTGAAAAGAAACATCAGGAAAGCACAAGCTCTGATATTCATCTCTGGATGCTTTATTATTTCAAGGAACAAGATTAAACATTTGTATTTTTCTTGTGTGTAGTGAAAGCATACATAGAAATAGTCCTGGAAAGTTCTTCCTGAATTTATCATTGATTACAGCCGTGTGTCGTGGTGTTAATGTTACTGTAAAGATCTGGCCAGTAAATCAAATCTTAGTAAATAAATTAATTTCATGTTTAAACTGCACTAGTAATTTTAGCATTTTACAGCATTGAAAACGTTTTATAAGCTGTGGATGATGTAAAGGTGAGCCATTGTCAAAAGACAAGCTTGTATTGTATTAGCTGAATTTCCAGTACATCATCATGTTGGTAACCTGCAAAAAATATGTGCATATATATAATAGGAATGTAAAATAATGGCTAATAGCTGGTGAATGCTGTAACGTGGTCGACAGGTTGGAGCTCCAGCAGCCGATCATCGGTGATGCAGGTGAGGTAACATCAAGTCCAGGAGCCGTAACCCACCAGTCTCAGTCCGTGACAGTTTGTGTTGCAGCTTCACAGTTTGAGACAGAAACTAGTCTCTGGGTTCTGTAAAACAATTTAAAACACAATATTAAAATACGTTTCACAGCTTTACATTAGCTTATTAATGCTAACATCGGCTACAATAACGTGACACATTACTCCTCATGGGATCTATGTAGGCTAGTTCAAACATGGACATGTATTTAATAAGCTTCTGAGATTACTTAAACCGTTAAGTATAAAGTTTACCTCGAGTTGTAGATGCTAACGGTGTTAGCAGCGTAGCCGCTCGGCAGTTAGCCAGTGTTGCTGGGTAAATTAGCAGCCTTGGCGACACGGGTCCGACCCGTCGTCCAAATATGGTTTCTTCTGGCTCCAAAAATCAAAAATGGCGGCGCCCTGAAAGCCAATCTCCGGGCTTCACAAACGGCCCTTCACAAACCAATGGGTGACGTCACGGAGGGTTGCCACTTGGCTGGATCGCGAGATGCGGCCGGCAAGGAACAATTTATAAGGAGCTTGGCTCCGCCGGAACAATGAGGGCGCAGCGCCCGCCCCCGACACCGGCACTCTCTGAGAGAGAGAGCGCGCCGGTCAGGGAATGACGGGGCGTTCAAAGGCGCTCCGTCACAGAATGATTCTTTTATTCTTTTTTCTTTAAAAAAAACAAAGAATTAGGGGAGAGTGGGGCAATGTGAGACACCGGGTAATGTGAGACACCCCCTATATCTAGAAAACGGAACACATTTATGGTCATCTGACGATTATGTTTTCAAGCCCCTTCCATTTCCCCATGGCTATGAAGGAGAGGACCTCATGATGCTGTGGAAAGCATGTTTTTTTCACAAAAATATGATTTTTGCATGTAAAAGTAAATTTTCTTGCGGTCAACTTAATCAACTGTTGTGCCAAAGCAAATTGATTCAGGTAGAAAAACGTATATGATACATGATGATGAACTACCAACACATAAAACCATGTGATGATGCTGGCTGAAAATTAGCCTGAATTTCTAAGAGAGGTCGTTTTTTCTAAAATGGGGGTCAGGGTTTCCGCTACATGTAATTGATCGTGGCGCACCGCCACGGCAAAATAAAAGCCGCCACACCTTCAGAATGATGATTTTTTTTTTTTTTTTAATGTTAAAACAATGTAAAGCAGGGTTTCCACTAGGGGTTGCACAGACTAGTCCCCTGCCCCACAATGGGGTCATCCCTATGTTCCCACAGCCCTATGTTCCCTCAGCCCTATGTTCCCTCATTTCTAACTTTTGTCGTCACTGAAAATTAGGCCCTATCTCATTTCTAACTTTTGTTGTCACTGAAAATTAGGCCTATTCCACAGCCTTGGTCCCACCATTGGTTGGGTTTAGGCAATGAAGAAAGGAGTTGGTTAAGTTTAGTAAAAAGACCAGGTAGAGGCTAGACAGGCCAGATAGACAGAGTCCAGATAGGTAGAGAGAGTCCAGAGGGAACATAGGGCTGAGGGAACATAGGGCTGAGGGAACATAGGCACGCTCCCCTCCACAATGACGTTTTGAGCTTGACGTCGACTAGTCGCTGATCATGTAACAGTAGGCTACAAGAGTAGCGGCTTGAAACAACAGCTGAGTGTGCTGAATGAAAAAAATACGAGCGCAGTCAAGCTGGATAGAACAAGCGCTACCAGACAGGAAGTCAGGCACAGAAAAGGCGAGAGAATCCGGTCAATTTTCAAAATAAAATAAATGATGATTAAGTTTGCTTGTCCGTCTATAAATATTTGTCAGTTGCGTCTGCACACAAGACACACATCCATAGGCTACATACAGCGCTAGAGACAGACCTGTGTGTGTGGAAAACCGAGTAGCCTACAGACGGGTCGATGTTTGACCGGGGCGGAGAGAGGGAGAGCAGGAGAAACTGCCGCTTCCGCGGGCAGTGTGTCCGGGCTGCCGGCAATTAAAAAAATATATAAAAAAACTCTGCTCATATCGACAGCTTTACATCGCGCACAACAACAACAGCAGCAACCAACCAGGAAAAACAAAAACTGTGAGTGAAACTGTGCTGAGCAGGACTGTGATGGTGACGAGGCCTGTGTGTTGTTTTCCTCCCTAATTGTTTAATGAACAGTAGCTACAGGATTTTCTTTTGCACCTGTAGCCTATATGTTACAAAAAAACAAAGTGATTTACAGCTTGTTGTTTATAAAGCTGCTGTTCTGTGGACTAATTTCTGTGCGTGAGCTGTCAGTCAGTGAATACAGATTGTTGCAGAGCATTTCCCTCCTCCTGGGATTGTAGTTATGATGGGAAAAATATGAATGATGTCATCAGCGACTAGTCGACGATCCGGTCTCGCGCGCACCCAAACCCCCCCCCGTCGATCAGACCACCCTCGCCGCCACTCTTTAAAAAAATCCTGGAGGAAACACTGGGGGTGTTGGGGTAAAGTGAGACAAATGCTGCGGGATAAAGTGAGACCATGGATGTATTATAATAAATCCAAGAGTGAGACACTGTGAGCACCACACACAAAGATTTACACTAGAATCTCATCCCCCAAGCCAGAAATCTTGCGTGATCAATGATCTGTAGCCACACTGCTTTGTTATGCTAGGTGCTCTCAGTCAGCTCACTTTTTTATTGGTTAATTAACTAAATTTTAGTCATATTCCACTTTGTCGGCTCCCCACACACACAAGAGGACTTTTGATCAAAATGGTCACCATTGTCGGGGCCTACAATCTGACCCCCAGACTATCTAACTGGTTCTATCTGTCATTTGAATGTTAATTAAAACATTTTGTGTTGTATTTGATTTTGGTTTTGAGTCACTTTGTGTTGAGAAAACAAAAGTGCTTAATTGACCAATCCCCATGATTCTGCTACTAGTCCGACATTAGTTCTGGAAAGTGTGGTTGTCAAGCTAGCTGTCAGGATTCTAACTGTTACAACATGTGTTGTTATGGTAGTTTCAGAGTGGAAAAAGTAAGTGTATCAGTTTACCCCATTGATTTTTCTAGTTTGTCTCAGTTTACCCCTGACTTGGGGTAAAGTGAGACACGAGACCACTTTTTTTTAAAACAATCATATTTTCACTGTCCTTCGTCCTAAAGACATTCTGATAATTTCCATTGCTAGGCAACATCCTGAATTAATGGGAAATGTGTAAATTTTACTGATAAATCATTTTAGCTCGCTTAGAGGGGAGCAAATGTAAAAAGTGTCTCACTTTACCCCACTCTCCCCTATGCCTTTATTGAGAGAAGCAGTGAAGACAGACGGGAAGTGGAGGAGTAAAGGATCTCAGTCTGGTCAGGAGTTGAATCAGTGATTTCCTGCTTTGGGGCTGAATGTTCCCATATGAGACAAGCTTTAACCACTCACCCCCTAGAACACCTCAAGAGGGATAGGGATCATACTGTTTCATACACTCGTGTCTCTTATGCTTTTGCATAATTTTCAGGGGCCCAAAGCAGCTCGTGCAGAGAGCTTATAGGGTCACCTGGCTCTCTCTGGGTTATCAGAGTTTTGGATGGATGCAGCAGTTGGAAGGAAAGGCTGAGGGTTGGAGTGAGGAACCAGAGAAAGCCAAACCAGCCTTAGGCTGCACAGCCCACATGAAGCTTCTGAGAAATGTGAGTGGGTGTTTTGGTGTGCATATTCTGAGCTTATTTCGTGTGTTTATATGCATGTGTTGTGTGTGTTTTTAGTAGCATATGTGTGTGTGTGTGGATGTGATGACTTTGTATAAGAGAGAGAGCACCATCAGGTTGTGTATGTGAGAGCAGTATCTCTATCTGTTGTTTAAGCTTCTTTTATAAGCATGAAAAGAGAGGATCAGTCACTCTGAGCGTTGGTAAACTTGTGTGTGTGTGTGTGTCTGTCTGTCAGTTTGAGTTTTTGTGTTTTATACTTGACCATGCGCACAAATGTCAAGTGGAGCATAAAAGATAATACCACAAATCAATAAAAGCTTGACTTGGATAGTGACAGACAGCCTGCAGGAAACCTGAGTCTTTTGACACATCTCAACTTTTGAACCTTTTCAGGCCTGGCTGGTCAGAGACAATTTTCTATGTGGCTACACCAGAACAGCTGTGAACACAGCACATTGGATGTGTGAATGTGTTTAGCTAGTGGATCAGAGCGCAACAGTCCTAACCACACAACAGGCTGTCACAGATCTTAGGGGACCAGAGCCCAGAGGAAAACCTGGTCAGGGCCTGGACTCACAAAACAAGCCGGCCCAAGGCATAACCAAACTAAGCACCTGCTTTGGGCCCTGTGACCATTGGGAGGCCCCCAAAGGGCAAGTTACTTTTTAAAGTTGTAGTGCGTAACTTCTGTCGACCCTTGGAGAAACACTGCGTAATTGCAAAAAACTTTAATTGTTGTTACACTTTGCTGTTGCAGTTTATTTAAAACCAAACATTTTTAAAAAGCAGATGTAAATGCATTGTCTGTTGGTTTATTTTGTTACTTTTAGTCGACCTAGGTGACATTCAGTATCCCAGTACTACATCAACTCCAGGCTGCACTTTTAGCTGAATTTGGTGCCATTTCAGAATAAAAATCATATGGATAAAAACCTGCCAGGATATGATGATGTCGGTAGTGGTTTGCAATTGCCCCGTCCTCTTTCTGATATAGCCACGCCCACTCTCCGTTTTAGACCCCCATGTTAAAATCGCCGACTTTACATCCTCAATAAACATGATCAAAGCCTGGTGTTAGAACGTTTTTTGGTCTCAATCGATAGTTTCTACCCCCGCACACACTCTGAGGGGGGTGAATTTTTTTTTTAACTCTACCGTTTTACTGTTATTAGGTTAAAACTCTGGCCAGTTAGGGCGCGGAAACGTTGAGTGACAGGTCCGGAGTGGTCCGGAGACAGGCTGCTTCGAGGCGAGTGGGCGGGTTCTCGGCCGGCCAATCCAACATGGCGCTGTTCAGGCCGCCATATTTGAGTCACAAAAACGACTCCCCAAAACCAATGGGTGACGTCACGGATGCTACGTCCATTCTTTTTACAGTCTACGGTTTTAACCTGTCCACTTTCAATCATAGCCCACACCCTTTTCCCCTTACAACCCCGCCCACTTTCCAATATAGCCCCGCCCACTTTGCGTTATAGCCCCACCCATTTTGCCCATCCTGCTGTGGCGGCAGCTGAGATCGCTGTCCCAACACCATGGAAATACAAGACGTTTGCGTCCATCTTCCTGAAGTGAAATATCATGGGCCGAGAATTATGGGATATCGCAAGACTAGACTTTACGAGAGTAATGGCAATTGTACATATCATCATCTTTTAACCTGTTCACGCAGGCCCCCTAGTGGTTGGGACGCCGGCGTCCCAAATCAATAACACATGAACGGCGTCCTTAATATAACGAAAAGTAGGCATGCTGTAATGAAAACTCCACCACAGACCTTTTAAGGACACTTTCAGCAACATGTAGGAAAAAAATGAAGTTTCTAGGTGCTACGGTTTTTTCACAGTCACTGAAAATGTCTCAAACAATATCAGACTACGGCAGCCCACAAGCGACGTCACGTCAACAACGAAGGTGATTTAAACATATATGTACCATCTGTACACCTCTTCTTTCACCACCAAAAAATCGTATACTGTCATATAAACAAAAGCAAAGAACAAAAATGCAGTTTTTACCCCATCAAAGTTGTAAACAAGCCTGCTCACTCAACACAAACAAACCCGGAAGTCATTTTCGAGTGCCGAAAAATACGGACAATCATCAATAATAGACCCACTAAAACACTGAATAAAATTACAAGCTTACCCTCTTGTTAAAGCTGAAGATGTGCTCGACAACACAGGCATGGTCGATTTTATCCATCGTGACCAGATAATCCATCAATGGTTACGTTTACCCGCAGTGCTAATGCTAATGAGTCATTCTCCGTCAGACTGCGCACCCGCTTTGCGCAGCTGGCATCGCCTGTCAATCAAAGTCACGGGGGTGAAAACTTTTTGGTCCAATAGCAGAGACTCTAAGTGTGACCTGATATATAATGATCCCTGATTGGGCAAAGCTTAAGGCCCAATTCCGATTCTATTTTTTCATCCCTACCCCTAGCCCTAGCCCTACCCCTAGCCCTTAACCCTTGCCCTTGAAACGGAGCTACAAGGAGTAGGGTTGAAAGTCAACCCCTACGAATTGGGACACCACTTCAACAATCACATGCGTCATCTCATCAGTCGTCTCTGCTGGCTTTCACATAAGCAGACGTGACGAGCTTTTGCCACAAATCCCCTATTCAAAACCACGTTAACTTAATTAAATTAAATTAAATTTAATGAAGACTGATCGGTTCATTGTAAAACATTTATTTATTGATGTAAATGTGGTGATTTCTGTATAGGCTACAGATCCCCCAGGCAGTGCTGCTTCTGTGTCCAAAACACATGAAGCTTCACTTTTAATTCAAACAAATTAATGCGACAATTGTTACATTTTATCAATGAGACGAGCATTTATCTCCTAAAAAGAATGTAACTACGCGCCGGTAAACCTTTAAAAACCTGCGGGTAAGTTAATTAGCGTCCGTCTTTTCTACCGGGACGAGGTCGGGAGGTTGGCCGGCTGACAAGCTCTCCGGACGGGGTGGTGTCTCCGTGACGAGCCGCTGATCTGCTCCACAGGTGGAGGCTCCACCGTGGAGCTTCACTTCTCCGAAAAACATCGGAGCAAACGTCTAAACAGCCTCATGTGGATAAACCGACCGCACATTGGGGATCTAAACAGCTACTTTCTCGCATGAAAAAATATTAAAACTTAACAAAATGACGTAATAACAGCGCTACAGTGAGAAATAAATCAGCTGCCGGTTGCCGCAAGATGCATTCTGGGAAACTTGCCATAGCCCTCGGTCCGTAGTGTGCCCCTGAAAAATCTCCGTTTCGAGGGCGAGATAGCCCTACCACTTCCCCCTAACCCTCGTCTGAACCAGAATTGGGACACCCCTACCACTTCACGTGAACGGGCAAAACGAAGGGTTAGGGCCAAGGGCTAGGGCTAAGGGGAGAATCGGAATTCGGCCTAAGCCTGCACCCAGCTGGTTCCTGTGGTTCCCTCTCCCCCTAGTGTCAACAAGTAAGCAATACAAGTCACCACAAAAAGTGTGCTTTTACTGCCCCAAGTTTAATTAAAATAATAATAACAGACAAAATGAACTATTTCAAATGTCCTTGTTAATTTAAGCCATCACTGGTGGTTGTGGGATGTTTACTTCTGGAGTTATAAAGGAAAAAAACAATATAATACAGGCGAAAATAGGTAAATTCATGTTTGGATGGGTTTTGGACACTAAATATTCATCCCCATAAATTACATTTTCAAATGGCATTTTACTTATGTAACTGGTGTTCCTAAAAGCCATCAAGTGTGTGATTGGCCCCAATAGGTTATCTGTTGGAAAAAAAAAAATCTCACTAAAATCTTGCAGTGTGCATTTTAGCCAAATTGGACAATTTTGGACAGGTTTTGCACACTGTACATCGCCAAGGGACACTGTTTGGAAAAACTCTATAGTGCCTCAGTAGTTTTACATATCAACCTAAAATTTGGTACACATGTGGACAGGGAGTGTGTGAACCATATATGTAAAATTCAACCTGTTTTATAATTAGGATTTTGATATATCACCTTTTCACCAAAAATTTCAAACTCGTTTTTTTTTTTTTCAAAAAAAATTTGTAATTTCAGAAGCCCATTTTTTTATGGAATGACTCAATTCAATATTTTATAGATATAGATGTAAAGGGACAAAGGTTGTCTTTCATTTAAGCCATAAACCATAGTTGTGGGATTAGTACTTCTGTGGTTATAAAGCTTTAATTGCAGTGATACAAAAACAGGCGGAAATTGCCAAAAATGGCCTCTGCATGAAGAGGTTAAGCTGATGGAGTGAACTTGATCACAGACAAATGTACAAAGTGACGTTATCATTGTGTGGCTATAGGTGAAGAGGGCCCGGGCGGGGATTGAACCCACACCTCCCGGGTCAGAGTCATGCGCGCTTGCCAGTCACCCGAAGGGACATCCCCTTGGCCAAGTAGCCAGGGCACATGATCAATTGGAGGCATAGTGACAGGACCACCACTGTCACAATTGGTTTGGAGTTGTGTGATATAATGTGTTTCTGGTCTGTACCAGCACTCAGATAACCCCTGCTCAGAGCTCTGCTGTGTTCTGTCAGCTGTAGTGGTGGCCTCATGGTTGTTTTGTGAACAGGCAACTTGACCAGCGATAATATACCAAGCAGGAAGGAGCTGATGGCCCTCTGCTCTGTAATAATACCTCACCAGTGTACGGCTGGCCATGACGGCTGCCTCGCCACCTACTGCTGCAGTGTTGAGTTAGCAGCCATCAGAAATAATGAAGAGAGGGAGCAGTAGAAAACTGACGTCCTTCATCTAATGTTCCATTACCTCACTGACATTGCCTCATATAATTACAGCTTGAATGGGGTTTCTGCTGTGAATAAATAGCAGGGCACATGTAGCCACTTGTAATTACTAAAATGGCCAGTTACTTGTATGAATTCTCAGTGCAGAAAGCTTCTGCTTTGATCATTGAATGGTTCAGCACACTGTAACTTGTAGTTAACCTCAACCCTGTTAAGCACAGAAAACTGCAATAGACATTGTTAACACTGATACATATAGGCTACTTTACAAGCAACTCCTCTGCACCACACAAATGAATCTGCATTCTGTTGTACACTGCTGTGTGAAGGTTTCACGAGTGGGACCCTGCAGCAAAAATATAGCCGATAAAAGGAAGTGTTTGTTGTCATTAAAAAGAGGAAGCACAGAGGAAATGAACAACATTAGATGAAGATTAAATTCATTTATTGTGGCTATGATAACCTGTCAAACAGAACACCCTCCTACAGTGTTCAATTAAATAATCGATGATTTTAAAGGGGAACTCAGATGGAAGGCACTGTGGTTAATGGTTTTGTTTTCTGCTACTTTTCACAACACATTACTTCCTATGTGTTGTTTCCAGTGTCACAGTTTTCTCTTGTGCACTGTCCTTGTATTGGACTTCATATTTTGCAAACAGCAATCCCAGACACTGTGATGCCAAAATGCACACAACAATCATCATTGTCGTCTTTGTACTTTGACTTGCATATTTCACTTCTCAATTTCATGTACATTTGATAATATTCAGTAGAACATCTTGTGCTTGATGTAACTGGAACCCAAGGCATGTTTTAACGCCATGTGAGCGTGATGTGAGAGCCATGTCACCATGCTAATGACATGGCTGCAGGGTGGCAGGCACTGGATTTCCATCCAAACATATGCAAATTTGAGAAAAGAGAATTTAAAGAAGATCTGTAAAAGAAAATGTGCATTTATATATTATGTTTCATCCGCTGCTGGTAAATGAATGTTTGAAGTCAACAGCCAGTGCTGCTCACTCTCCTGTTGCAAAGGAAGCAGATGCACTTTTATGTGGGGATCTTTGCAGGGATGTCTAGATGTGCTGCGTGTATTTTATTTTAAAAACATTTTATGTATACATGTATGTTTATTAATTCATTTAGACATACTTATTTTTAAAGGTATATTTTTGGGGCATTTTTTGCCTTTGATAGTTCAGTTGAGAGAGACAGGAAATGGGGAAGGGGACCAGAGAGAAAGAGGAAATGACATGCAGTAAAGGGCCACCCGATGTGGAATTTGAACCGGGGCCAACTGCAGCGAGGACTGGAGCCTCTGCATATGGCGCACCTGCTCAATCCACTGCGCCACACGGCGCCCCACCTGACTTCCTCTTCAACTCTTATGATTTCCTACTGTCGCCACTGTCCAACAGTGAAATCATAGACTGGACATACAGACGGACGGAGCCTCTGTGAGGTCACCCACACGTTCCTGATGAGTGGGTTTGAAGCTCAGATGGTGATCCACTGATCAGAGGGTTTGTGGTTTTCGATCCCTGTTTCCTCCAGTCCACATGTTGAAGTGTCAGTGTAAGATATTGAACCCCAGGATTACCACTGATGTTTAGCTTCTATGTGAAAAGCCCTTTATAAATGCAGTCCATTGACTTTTACCTTTGCGTGATGCATATGTCTGCAATAAGACTGACAAGACCTCAGCGCCTGGATCCATGGAAACCATTAACCTCCAGCTGTTGGTAAAAAGAGGAACATTACAGACTTAATCAGGGAACAAGCTCAAACCTGTCTCATTTAGTTAGACTAGGCACACACTGCTTTGCATCCAAATGTTCCCTGACAGGACTCCCAGGCTCTGTAGTAGTAAATGGATAATGGTTGTGTTTTTGCAGAGCGGAGAGTTGGGACAGACAGTGCAGAACTCCCATCTATTATTTAACAGGAGCACAGGGAGTGTGAGGGGGGTGAAGCTTTCAGAGGCAGGAGGAGGGGAAGACAGTGTCTCTCTCTCTCTCTCTCTCTCTCTCTCTCTCTCTCTCTCTCTCTCTCTCTCTCTCTCTCATCCTTACCAACCTAAACACCCATGTCTCTCCTCAAAGTAAATTTCCCACATGTTATAATAGGTTTGTTACAACATGACAAAACAGGGGGCAGATCTATGAACACAAATTCAACAAGGAATTGAATCTGGCATAAACACATTTTCAGATGAACATAAAACTCACTGAACCATATATTTATGAACCTTGTAATTTTGAAAATGACAAGGTTCTTGAAGATTCTACTAATGGGGACATTTGGAATAAAAGAAAGATCATTTCAGAGCATGTATTACATAATTCTGGTGAAAGCTGATGGTGCAGCTTCTTGCCTTTTCTTTTTCTTTTGTACCCCTACACACTGAGTAGAAACTGTACGCGATGTTGTTGTGATACAAATCTTTTGGATCCTGTACTTAAAAAGGAGAAGAGTTACAGTTTGTCAGGTCTCCAGTCTGGTGAATGTACTTTGATGTTGATCATCTGTGGCACCAAGACAGATACAGGAAATTACAGGAATACAGTACGTCCCCCAAGTCTAATTTAGCAGCAGCAGCAGCAGCAGCAGCAGCAACAGCAGTGTGTGAGGCTGATTGAAGTATCACTTGTGTTGTTCTGCCTTTTATGCATAAATAGCACAAATCTTATCCCATTACAAACCTCAGATCTGGTTTGGCTGTATCAGATTCAGATTGACAGCTTATGCATGAGCTCAGAAGACAAAGACAGCTGATCTGCTTTGCATCATTGGCTGATCTACATATGGCTTGTGTTCAACTGTGCATTGTGTGCATTCCTTGTAGAAAGAGGGCACAGAAATAATCCCATTTACATGTGTGTTTTACAGTGGAGCAGCCGTTCATGCTTTGGCTTAGAGAAGGAGATAGCTTTAGTAAATGATCAGGTTAGAGCTGGAGAGTTGGCCACGTGCGCTCGGTGCGTCTCAGTCAATGGGGCGACTGTAACAGCGCATGAGGTGGACGTGATGAGATGTAATTATCACCTACAGAAAAAGAAGTCACTGCAGCCTCATTAAATGTCCTCATCTGCATCCTCCATTCAAGTGATCCGAGTTTGAGCTCCACCATCACATCCCTCGCATGAGTTGGTTATAATTGCAGCGTTAAATTCTCTTTAAGTGAAAGTGCTGATCTGGAGTATGTGACAGGGCTGCAGTGTTGAGAGTAGCAGCTCCAAACGAGAACAGAACTTTAATTGAATTGAAAAAAGCGCTTTGAACTGTGTTTTGTATTTATTTATTTTTCATTGTTGATGTCAGTTACGTTTTACTACAGACAGCTACATCACAGTGGATTGTGTAGAATGAATGTAGCTGTGTGTAGCTGTAGTTACTCTGACATAACCACCAGGTGTATAGGCTACTGCTGGAATCTTCAAATGTGCCATTAGAAGATGATCAGACAAGTTGGAAACCATAAAGGACATAAATGACATTATTATGAATGCAAAATATGTTCTGATATGAATAATCATACAAAAAAAAAACATTTTGCAAAAAAAAAAATCATGCATTTCTGCATTTAATTGTTGTTGTATTTCTACACTTATGTATCTCTGTATCCATAGGCTTTCTCCTTCTGCTGGATTGATTATACTGTAGCAGTATGACTGTACGGATCTGCTCCACTGCCTTGACAAGTGGATGTTCCTGCAGAACCAGAGGCTGCAGATTGTTGTGACACTGCCACACAGGAAGTGAACAACAAGGCCACATTTCAGTATGACAGCAGTCTCAGTGTGACTGACAGCTCTCATATTAAGAATAGTAAAGTAATTGCTTCATTGTTACAACTGCCATATAATTTAATCTTTTTTTTTATTTTATTTTATTTTATTTAAAGATCTGATAATTACCTAATTATCACCAATCCTTGGGTGGAATAAGCCTCAATGGCAGTTTTGATAATGTAAAATTCTATAAATGCAGTCCTGATGGAACCTTCTATTTGCCTTCACTGGTAAACAAGAGCTTTGCCTTTCCACCGTTGCCAACTTGGTGCCTTTGACACCAGTTTAAGTGATTTCTCACACTCTTAAGAGGCATTATTGATTTTTTAAATCACTGCTCTTAGCAGGTTCACCACAACCTCCCAATACCAGGTCAGTTCAAGGCTCCCTGATGATGCTTCATTGTGTGAACAGGGAGCAGCTAATCTCCCAAAGGAAGTGGCTGTTGTTCTACACAGTCCAGTCTGAACCAAACTTGACATGTTTGATGACAGCCTCACCCTGAAGTCATGACATCATAGTCATAGCACCACCTTGTGAGCACCACCTCAGGCTCCACCCACAGGGATGCATATGAAAATGCTGTGAATCTTGTCCGTGCAGGAAATGTAAACCTCTATGAAGGTGTGACTGCCAGTGTTGGAGAAAAAATTTAAGATCCAAAACAAGGCCAGTTGCGATCGATTTCCAACATTCAATGATACAAATAAAATTATCCAATAAAATTATCCAAAAGTGTTAAAAGAAATCAGAAAAATACTCATCAGAGTATCAATATATTCACAAAAATGATTAGAAAAGACGGAGTGCAATGCATCAAACTTTGTCTCCGTCTTTTCCAATCATTTCTGTGAAGTTATATTGATAACTTCACAAAACTCTAATTTAGAGTTGACCCCATAAATGGATATAAACCCAAGCCTGTTCTAGACCAGATTAAACAGACTAAACAGACTGAACACACTCAGCCTTCCCTTCTCATTCACTCTACTTTCCCAGAGCTCAGTGCTTTTCCTTTTTTTTTAACCCAACATCAGCCAAGGCTAGTAATACATATTATTTGACAATGGAAGTCACATTCCTGTCCCATACACACACATTTACATCAGAGGCCCAAAGACACACAGAGAAAGAGATCAAACCTTGAACCTTTGATTACTTGACCAGCTCTGTCTATGGAGCTCAGTATACCATACCTTGATAGTGGAGGAGGCGGATAGTTTTGTTTTATATTGTATGACCTCATTCAGTTTATCTTGAGTGTAATTATCTTGAGTTTAGTTTGAGTTTGGTCCAAAGTAATTTGGCCTTCAACATCAGTTTGATTTGAGGATGGTGCAGAAGCAGCTGAACAAATCCTTCATCATCCTCTTGTCTTTGTGGTGCCAATAACAGTAACAGCCTCTTCACTGGAGGACTCCTCAGCCACCGCTCACAAGCTTCTCCTGCCTCTTGTCTGAATGTAGTGCTGTTTTCTTCAGGATCTGTCATCCTAACAAAAAAGACATAAACTTTTCTTTAACTTTTAATATTCATGACAAATGAACCGTGTGTGAAGAAGCTCAGGTTCTGAAGTAACAGTGCTGCTCGGCTCTGTCTCTAGAGTTTTTCACTCACAGAAGGAGACTCTTCACACCTGGATCCCTACAAGACTTGACATCTTTACTGCAATCCATTAAGAATTTTAACACACCCCCACATACCTGGAAACATCACTTCTCTATTTTCCAGAAAGCACTTATGAGCACCTGACCCTACCTTCTGTTCTTCACTTCCTCCCTCCCACTTCAGAGAGCTCTCAGGCTCAGGCAGAGGCTGTGCAGACAAAGAGCAGCTCCACTATTTGATCATGTGACTGACTGATACTCTGTGAGCTCATGTGTTTTAAATTGCCTCATTGTGAATGAGCAGAGGTGTGGCCAATGAGCTCAGTTTACGCCCTAACTTTTAGGGATGTAACAATATCAAAATCTCATGGTATTACAATACCTCAATAACAAGTCCACAGTACAATATTTATTGCCCTGATGTAAGACATGTCATGAGCTCCACAGTATGATACTTATTCCAGTATTAAAGAAAAAAAATGAAGACAGGAAAAATCAAATACAGTGATGCAAACAGTGGCACGGTGACGCCCCGTCCTAATATTGTTGTTGTTTTTCCAACACTGATCTACTGATCTAATTAAGATAGGCCTACAAATAAACATAAATGTGATTTCATTTAATTTTATACATTTTATTTCCAGAAAGTTAAAGGTCAACTTCAGACGATCACCGTGATGTTTGCACTGCTGCACATGTATGACAATACCTGGACTAACCACCCTGCAATTATTTCTGTGGAGCAGATAGATAGATAGAGATAGATAGATTCCTCGGAAGAAGAAGAAGAAGAAGAAGAAGAAGAAGAAGAAGAAGAAGAAGAAGAAGAAGAAGAAGAAGACAATAGTGACCCTAAAGAAAGAAGGAAGTACAAAGACATAGAAAGAAAGAAAGAAAGAAGGAAGTACAAAGACATAGAAAGAAAGAAAGAAAAAGACAGAGGCTGTGTTCGAAACCGCATACTTTCCTACTACTCATACTAATTCTGACGTCATTTTGAGTATGCGAATGCACAGTATGCGAGTTTGAGTCGGTTTGAGTATGCGAGAAGTTCCCGGATGGCATACTAGATTCGCCAGAATGTTGAGTATACATGAGGAGCTTGCTACTCACACTGAAATTACCCAAGATGCAACGTAACGTGACGTCACGGATAGTCTTTTCCTTACCGCGAACAGGAAAAAAAAAACAACTAAACAGGACAACAGAAATCTGTCTGTTATTACGTGACTTTATTAAGTTTTAATATTTTTTCATGCGAGAAAGTAACTGTTTAGAACCCCAACGTGCGGTTAGTTTATCCAAACGACGGCTGTTTTAAGTTTGCCCCGATGTTTTTCGGAGAAGTGAAGCTCCAGGTCCGAGCTATGGGTCCGAGCAGCGACCGCGACATCATAGCAGCAGCAGCCCGGCTCCTGACGTGCTCCGCCGGCCAGCCTACGGTCCTCGCCCAGGTGGAGAAAACCACCGCTCATTAACTTACCCGATGGCTTCTAGAGGTTTACCACCGGCTGATTAAACTCTTTTTAGGGGATAAATCTCATTGATGAAATCTAACAATTGTGGCTGTAGCAGAAGTTTGTTTGAATAAAAAACCATGGTTAGACAGAAGAGCAGCACTGCCTTGGGGTCTGTACGCACAGAAAACACCACATTTACATCAATAAATAAATGTTTTACAATGAACCAGGCCGATCTCAGAGCTGGCAAAACTCTCCGGTAAGGCATATTGAACGGTTAAATGCCGTTAACAGGACGAGAGTGGTCAAAACTGCGGTTCCAAGCTAGCTACATCGAGGGTAGGTTCGCTTCCTGTTTTCAAAATAAAAGCACAAATTCTATCGTTAGGGTTTTCTATATAGTAAAGGGCAACGGGTGTTTTATTTTGTGAAAGTAACCGGAAGTGCGTTGCTCACGACGGCTAGCTTTAGTAGCGCCGAAATCGTCCGAACAAAATTGTAAACATCTGGTATTTAGACAAATTAACGACTACTGCTGATCTAAACGGCTACTTTCTCGCATAAAAACGTTTGAAATGTTAATAAAGTGATATATTTAAAGAATTTAGAGCTAAAATGAAATCAGCTTTAGCCTGTTGATTTTGGCTCGGGTAGGAGCGCAATGCATTATGGGTTATCATGTAGTATGCTGCAGTGTAAACGCTCTGCATACTGTCTGATTGATGAGTATGTAGTATGGAGTATGGACAGTATGCAGTATGGAAGTATATAGTATGTAGTATGCGGTTTCGAACACACCCAGAGAAAGGGGGTAGAAAGACAGAGAGAGGGGGATAGATAGATAGATTACTTTATTTAATTGACGAGGGGAATTTTAAAATCACGAGCAACAGCTGAGGGAAATATGTGACAACGACAAGAAAAGCACAAATCACAGAAACAGAGAAATACCTAAAATACATAAAACACATAGTGTATAAAAACACAATAAATATGTGGGTAAAAGGTGCGTGTAAAAGCAACAGAGGCAGCTAGAAGACAGGGGTGAGGGAGGAGAGAGACACCATGCTGCTTACTGAAGGAACCCCTGGGTCTGTCGCCTTCGCCTGGAAACACTGGGACATATCCTACTGTTTGTTGTGATTCTGTGTGATATAATAAAACTGAAAAGTGAATTTGAATCTTCTTCATATTAAATGCCCATATTGACACAATGAATTAATTAATGAAAATCTTAAATCTATTAAATAAACTGAATTGAACAGTTAATGGATCTTTGACATGAAAACGGATTATACTTTGGTACCCAGACCCCCTGGACCCTTCACTTGGTGGTGTGGTGGATCTACTATCTAGTATTTAGAAAAACTGGGGCTTCAGAATGAGGCTTTGAACAAAGACAAAGGCAGGAAAGAGGAGATTAATTAAAAAATCTAATCATGTATATGTTTGGAGGTTACAGTAATCAAAGCAGAGGATAAGCCTGTAATCACTGGGAAACATTATGTGTAAACAGTTTGTAATTATTTAGGACATATCTGGTTAAATATTGAGTCTTAAACATTAGGATGTGAAGTGTGATTTTCCATCTGCGTCGTCATTCATCTCTGCTGAAGTACATCTGATAAAACAACCATACATCTGTTCACTGTGACCAAACACACACCGAGTCTCAGCTCTGACTGAAGAGTATTCACACTGTGTAAAAGCAAACAAACATGTTCCACACACACACGTGGCACATAGCCGGCCTTCCCTGGACAATAGATCATAATCTGACTCATACAGAATTGTGATGATCAGTATTTGTGCTTGGTCTAGTATTTGACTGGAGCCTCAGGCCTTGTTCTCATCGTCTTACAGCGCTGAGGTCACTTTGCTGGTCATTTTTCTTGCATGTTCCAGAGGTTTATTTTCCAAATTCAACAACAAAACAGCAGCCAAACGGAGTTGTTTCAGTAGGCAGATGCAATTTTTTTTTTCTTTTGCCCAAGTCACAGCTGGTGTCCTGGGACATCTGGGTCACGTTTTAACCCCTGCTGAACTTTGACAAAGATTTGAAGGATCAAGTGTGTGTTTAATGGTGAAGTCGCAAATTGCAGCCAGTTGAATAACTCTTACGTGTAACCCTCTCTTTCTAAGGACAGAGGTCAGTAATACATGCTTGCCTGTCTGGAACCAGTGTTTCTATTTGAACCAGCATAGCTTTTCCCTATTGGATTCAGGTCTGGGCTCTGACTGGGCCACTCCCAAAGGTGGATTTTCTTTTTTTGAAGCTACTCTAGAGTCTAGATTCTCTAGATAGTAGATTTACTTCAATGTTTAGGCTCATTGACCATATTCACAGCGTCACCATCTTTCCTTATGTCATCACTCGGGGTGGGTAAACAAACCTGCTGCGTCCCTGGCTGCAAGCAAGTCTGATAAACTGCTTCCTTTAATAATTTCTGGGTTGATACAGATTTAAGGAAGGCATGGGTTCTTAACGTCCGAAGGGACATCAGGCCATATTTCAAAGTAAAACAACATTTGGGTTAAACTGATTTGAATTAAATTAGCTGCAACTGCTAACTTTTAAAAAATACATAAAAATAAATTACAAAAAAATTCAATCTTACTTTCATCAGTCCACAAAATATTTTCCCATTAGTGTTGTGGAGTGGCAAACTTCAGGCCTGCAATGGAAAGCAAAGCAATTAATGCAGAAAACTATTCCAAAGGGTTCACCGACTTTTTCTTGCAACTGTCACACAGACAGTCTCTCATTGTGCTTTAACTTTGATAATTTTAGCCTCCACTCTTTACTGACACACAGTATGTGTCTCTGTGTAAATGTTGTATGTTCTCTGCTGACTTAGCCAGGGGTACTATGCTAACACCATGATGTGTCTTTCCAGTGCTAGTGTTCTCATTGTAACCCTGGGGCCAACTGTGACTAGTCAGGCTTCACATTGACAATTCATCTGTTGCACAAAGCAGTTCAAATCTTGCTGGGCTATGGTGCAATGGATTGTGGGTAAATTAAACCTTTTTTTTTCAATATGAAAAATAACCAAGCCATGGACTGCATAACCATTTCCAATAAAGGTGTTCAAGGACATTGCTTCATTGGGGACATAATAGTGTCCATGGTTTAAGGTCGACTTTATATTATGTCAGCCCTGCAAACCCAGTCTAAGTACGGTATAACCAACTGATGGATGATTAATTGTTGGATGCTACTTTTTGCATTTCCATTGTGTTTGTATAAAGTGGTAAACACTGGTTTCTTGTCACAGCTGTCACCGTTTCAATGTCACCTCTTCCTGCTCACTCAAGCAACAAACCCAAAGTGACTTCAAAATAAAATACTAATCACAGTATTAATATAAGATGTAAACACAAATGTCATTATGCAGATAATATAGCCACAGGCAGAGCATATGAGAATCATTTTGTATAATTGTAATCTTATTTTACACCTGGCAGGAGGTCAATGTTTTGAGCTTAAAATTAGTCAGTCTTTGTTTTTGTGAAATTGATTAACTTGATGAATGGCACTTGATGAATCAGAAAAACTCAAATATTTTTGTATGTTTGCTGTATGACTTGTGTGCTTTACTGATATGGCCTATAAGACAGTTGATCCTGACCTGTGATCAGTGCCAAGACCAGGACCAGGTCCAGGACCAGGAGCCTGCTTTGATGCGATCAAGTGTCCCAACTCCCTTGGACTAAATTCTCCTCCTACTTCTTCCTGGCTGACTGTCCCACCGCCAAAGTGAAATGGCAGACATAATGGTTATGAATCCTTGTTGCTTTTTTTCAGTGCCAGCTGACAAAAAAAACTAAACAAAACATTTTGTGGTTGTTGCTAAAAGACCTGATTCCTTTCCTTGTTGTGCGTCTCTCTCAGCAGTAGCTGTATCCAGCTGCTCCCTGCGGTGGAGGGAAACCCTGGCCCTGCAGTGAGGAGGTTTAGCACCTTGTTTAACCCGTGCATTAAAAATTGAATGGCCGTACGTGTTTGAGTGAATCTGTGTTTCGTACACTTTGTGCGGGGGCGGGCTTAGTGAGTTTGACAGCCATTTCCATCTCCTTACATGACATCCCCATCAAAGATTAACAGTGAGAAAAAATATGAAGCACTAATGGAGGCACGCAGTGTTCTCACAGCAGGGTAAAGTTACAGCTGTCATCAGTAATGCTGATGTGCTCCCCTCCATCGGCTGCTGACAGATGGTGCCCAGAGTAGAAGAGGGTGAGAGGTTTCAATCTGCCCTTTCTAAAAAATTTTTTTAATGGAATGGGCAGATTCTCCACCCACTTGCCACCCTTCACCAAAAAAAAAAAAAAAACCCTGTCGCTGTCAACATCTCAGGAGCTTTAGCACTTTGGACGACAATAAAAAGGGTGAATCTTTTATGTGATTCTGTTTTATCTAACTATGTAGGTTATTTATTCATTTCTCTTTTCATTTACTGAGAACAACATGGTCACAGAGTTAAAAAATTGATGTGAGGGGAAAACTGGCCCATTTTTGAAAGATGATATTGTTCAACACATCAGGAACTGTATGTGTCCTCAGACTAATGTCCATGTGTTTTTTATTTTTTATTTATTTTTTATAAAACGGGTCTAGGTTCTGTGAAGGTTAGGGTTTGTTATGACCTGGATGTGAGCAACACAGGAGGAGAGTTGTGAGTGGATGCCAGACTTCATCTTTGTGGACTGACTGCAGAACTCCAGCAGCAGACCCAGAGGTCCAGCAGTGACCAGCAGGAGCTGGACCCGGACTGGAGGCAAATCATCCTGATGGTGCAATGTTTGTAGACAGTGACAGCTCATTCATTTATAATTCATATTTATGAATATTATATTCTGTTTCTACTAACAGACGTGCCAAAATCACACACATCAGAAAATACTCTTCAGTAACTGACTTAAATGCCAGAATGGGAAATACTTTGACTGAAGTTCAGAACAGGCTGGATGAAATCAGAGGGATATTTTCAGCACTTCAGTGGAGTTTCATTATCAACACCAATAACTTTTAATGAGCGAGGTAAGAAGAAGAGACGGATGTACTGTACTGAGGATAAAAGCACTTTCCTCTGGCTGGTTACTCATCAAATTAAAAAAAAAAAAAAAAACATTTCTGTAAAAGTTTATTTTGACAAAATTAAACAACTTGATAATGCATCAGTATATACAGATGGTAGACTGCCTACAACAAGTTTCACACCTCCACATTAAAAACAGTGAAGCAGGAGGTTATCAGGATTTTTTCCCTCCAGGAATGTAATCATTGTGTCCTATAAATATTTGGTACAAAAAAAAGAATGATTTACAATGTAAAGAAAAATATGTGGGCAATGTTTGTTTAAAGCCTTCAGAACAGACACTGGTCACAAAACACTGCTGGGAAAAAAAAACAAAACAAAAAAAAAACGCTGTTCTTACAAGAAATATAACAGAAACACCTGCAATAAGTCAGGGCAACCAAAAGTCTGATTCATCCCCCAAACAAATGTTTTTGTTTTGTTTTTAACATGGCACTGAGGTTAACTGTTGTGATTTTATCTTTCTGTTTCAGCACTGAGCGTAACATCAAAGCAAGTGGTGAAAACTGTGCCTCTCAGTGCTTCTTTAATACAACAAGCCCCATGTCTCTGAATGAGACATGAGGTCGGGCAGGATCAAATACACAATTACACCAGTAAATAATGAAGTAGCATCTTTTCCTTGTCTCCCCTGGCTGAGTATACGAAGAAAACAAGAAATAATACGACCGTGAAAATGAGGTTACCAGTCACTAAAAAGTCACATTCAAGATGAAATGCTGGCTACGAAGTAGGTCTGTCACTTTGAATGAACACGTAAAGGTCATAATTCATATTCTAAAGAGCAGGCTCTGGTTTGGTCATCAGAATGTCACTGCAGCCGTGGTTGTCCACCTACTCCATCTGTGCCGTTAAATCCATAATACCTGTACAAATTCCTTTGCAGTAGTTAGTAGTAGTCAAGATTAGCTGATTAGCAGGCCTTGCTAGTCACAATTCAATTCAATTCAATTCAATTCAATTAACTTGAATTGAATTGAATTGAATTGTCACAACTGTTTCAGCAATTAAATACTGTTGTTGGAGCAACCAGCAGAGACACAAGGAAGTGAAGATATCCAGTCATTCTTCCACTTTGCTTTTCCTTCTGCTAAACTAAGCTTAGATAAATTAAGATATGCTAAGCAAAGCAAAGCAAAGCAACTGCTTTACATTACAAAGATCAGAGTGGTATCAGTCATGTAACAAGCAAATAGGCTTATAATTACCCACGTTGACTAACCCTGACCCCCAACCCACAAAACACTGACATCCACTGTTGTTGTGGCTAACATGTTGGCTAAGTCGTTGAACACATATGGAACAACATTAACATCCATGTTTGCACCGGTAGTTGGAATAGTTTGTTCTGCCAAAACTGCTAATTGCTCCGACACCGCATCCTGACACACAGTGAGCGAACCGGGCGCATGACGTCTGTCCGACTACCCATTTCTCCGACCATACATTTCTTTATTTTTGCGTCCATTAGTCCGACCTCCCATTTCTCCGACTTAAGTAGCCCTAACCCTTAACCTTACCCTTTACACTGTAGAATGGGTAGTCGGAGAAATGAGCCGTTGGTATTTTGGGCAGTCGGACTGATGTATGCTCCCTGAGCGAACAGGAGACAAAATCTCGTGCGAAAGTGTCCTGATATGCAGCGTGACGATTTTAGCGTGAGTATATTCTATTGGTTGTTCTCCTCTCTAAGTTAACTAGCTTGGCAACAGGAACAGCATGTACTTTTCAACCAATAAGAAGTGTTTAGGGGCGGGACACTGCCACGAAATGTCGTCCATATAGAGACGGAGCAAGCAAATTTTTCAGGGTTGGAATGCAGGGTTGGCCCGCGGCATGTCAGGACAGGCTGATTGAAAAGTAACGCATCTCCTAATAATATTTCCTTATTCAGTATAACAGCGTTTTAGTATAACAAAAACTAGTTTTTCTTCATCTCAGAACTTCGTTCTCTTGACTTAATGAGATAAAAACATTTGGCCTTTCTCTGCTTTGAAATTTGTGTTTTTACTTATTTTTTTGGACTATCTTCTTATTACAGGTTGAGTTTTGAGAACTGCTGTAACAAAATGTGGCAGTCCTACTGTGAAGGTGCTGTATGTAAATGTAAAGCATACACCCAGTGAAAATACTGTCACATAGTTTACCAGTTGCCTGTATTTTTTTTGCAGTGAAATGAACGATTTATAGAACTTAGTTTACTTTCAGTATAACTCAGGTTAACCACAGTTCTGACACAATATAATACACTTAATCAAGAAGCTAAAAATCTAATAATGATGTCAACAAATATCATTGTTTTGTGAGCAGCACAAAAAAAAAAAAATCTAAAAGCCTACGTAAACATAAAGAAAACAGTGCATTTTGCCATGAAAGTTATATTTTAACTCTGTGTCCCGAAGAAGGCGACTTTGAAGTGAGGACCCTTCAGTTCTGCTCCTCTGGAATGGTCATTTTGTACAACAAAAACGACAAAGAGCAATCATGTGAGAGTTGTCAGCCCCCTCCAGTCTCAACCAGCCTTACAGGCGCACTCAGTTCAGATGGACGGGCAGCAGAAGGGCACTTAGTCAAAAAAAAGAAAAGACTCGGGGCGGTGCGTGGCGCAGTGGGTAGAGCGGCCGCCCCATGTAGAGGCTACAGTCCTCGCCGCAGGCGTCCCCGGTTCGAATCCCGCGTCGGGCAGACCTTTCCTGCGTGTCATTCCCCCTCTCTCTGCCTCCCCATTTCCTGTCTATCTCTACTGTCATCACTATCAAATAAAGGTAAAAAGCCGAAAAATATACTTTAAAAAAAAAAAAAAAGAAAAGACTCACTTTATTTTGTTTGTGTTTTGTTGACTGACCTGGTTCCAGACGCTCCATTCAGTTGGCCTTGAAGGACACATTTAGAGCCACGCAGAGCATCACACACTGGTTATTTGGTAACCCAGGAGAGATTAAAGCAAAACCTGAAAAATCAAATACTTAATACAAAATACTGTTGAACCTCTACTTCAACTTCTGGCCTGAAATGAGTCTTTGAGGAGGTTTACACTGGTGAAACTGAAGACCTTTGGCTCCACCGTTGTGCTGGTTGAGTTACATTACCAAAACACACTTTAAGGACTTGAGTTCCTTTTGAAAAAAGATTGTTGAGCTCCATGTTTGGCTTCATGTGCAGTGAGGGCAGGTCAGAGTTCTTGAGAATATCCCATTATGTGGAGTTGACATTTGCCAGCATGTGTGTTGGTTCTCAGTGTGTTGTGTGTGTTTGCCTATTGAAGCTTCTCAGCAACGCTTACAATCTCTGACTCTGAGTTTGCTATGAGACATAGTGCCCAGCCCTGCATTTAGTGTGTGTGTGTTTGTGTGTGTGCGAGTGTGTGTGTGGTATCTTTGTTAGGAGAAGTCACTGTCCTCGGCCCCGTACAGGTCGGCCAGTTTCCTGAACCTGGGCCCCCAGTCACTCAGGTAGTGGTAGTCCTGCTCGGCCTCGGATGAAGCCGAGCCCAGTGAACTCAGCGACTCGGCCACCGAGCCCGCGCCCTCGTAGGCGTAGGTGGCCAGCGAGTCATATGGTGGCGCCGTCGGGTTGCAGTCATTCTCCAGAACTCTCTGGTTGATGAATTCACGTACGTCCCCGTTATCCCGTGTTGCCACGCCGACCGGCGGCATGATGAGGCCGGAGGCGGCGGGGACGGCGGGGGCGGGGCGGTGGTGTGACGCGTACAGCAGGGTGTCAGACGGGATGATGTCACGCCTCTGTTTGGTCTGCTCCTCCAAGACGGCGGCGGCGTCTGGGTGTCGCAGCGCTCCAATGTCAAACGCTTGGGTGTCCTCCTCGCCGCCACCTTCATCATTGTAGCTCACCACATTGTCCCGCACGTCCTCCTTGGAGATGATGAGAGGCTCCTGCTTTCTTTGACGTTTTAACGCGGTGAAGAGAACCACGATCACTGTAGGAGGCATCAGAGACGCACAATTAGACAGAATCACTGCAAAGAGCCGCACACATACATGACTGTTCATTTGACAGTCCATTCTGAGGTGGAGTTGGTGCAAAAAAAGAGAAAGTTGCAGAAGAAAGAAGACAGTTCTAGTGTTCAAATGTGATGTTGAGATAACAGACCTCAAAATTTTCAAAATAAAAGAGATTTTGAAAACTCTGGAGTTGTAGTAACAGAGATGGTTTTACATTGAATGTAGCCATGCTTTCATTCAACAACATCTGGTCTGTGGGCATTCATTGAAGAGATAACAAGGTCAATAGAATATCTAAACCACTTTATATAACTGAGACACACAGACTGTATTTGACACACTTGCTTTGACTGGATGATTGTCAGTGCACAAAATAGTAACTCTATTTCCACTCATAGATGAATTAATTATGTGAATCATCATTCCCCACAAGGTAGCACCATGCTGAGCACATAAGGGACTACCAGGGAGTGTCAATATAAACTCCCATGAGGAAGAAAGATTTGGAGCCTACAGGTGAAGGCTGGGGGCTGTTGAAATCCCATATGAACACAACTAACAGCTTAATTACAGAGTAAAAGGATGTTGCATATAGAGTAGGCTGCAGTGAGAGGAATATTGGCAGCAGACTGGAATTATGTAGATGGCTTTATCAGCTGAGCTCTGCTTCATTTTCCACTAAACCCTTTTAGCATCACCTTAAAGGACAATTCCGGGCAAATTCAACACAGGCTGTATTTTCCTAACATTTTAGGTCTAAAAGAAGGAATCTGAAGATGTTCAGTGTAATTGCTCCTGTTTTGTGGTAGTTGTGTCTGTCCCCGCATCGCCACTCGGTGTGTTCACGTGCAGTCGGAAGCTCCCGTTTGTGTCATAAACACAGGAATACCAACTCTTGACTTGCTTGAAGTAAACAAACTTCTCGGTGCATGTTTGGGTAGCCATCTGACACTGTCTGTGGGAAAAAAATGTGGTTTTGAGGGATGTAAACAGCCTAAGCAGCGGAACTTGCATCCGCTCCCATTCATCGCTGCCGTGGCGATGCGGGGATAGACACAACTACCGCAAAACAGGAGCAGGAGATTCCTTCTTTTAGACCTAAAATGTTAGGAAAATACAGCCCAGAGTTGAATTTGCCCAAAATTGTCCTTTAATGGAAGGAGTGATAATATCATATAATGTAAAGATAATCAAACATTTGTTGTGAAGATGTGCATGAGCTTGATACGGACCACTGAGTCTATACAAGGTGTGGATGCATTACATCACAACATGTAAAAAACACAAAGGCTACACAGGCCAGTTAGAGGCAGAAGTCTTTGGTTTCTGAGGGAGCTCAGCCACAAATAATCATGCAGAACATTTGATTGGCTGGGGCTCATGAAGGCCAATTTGAATGTAAATCAAGTGCAAGCAAGTGCACAAAGAGCAAAGGCGGAACCACAGTCTGAGAACTGGAGCACCGCAAATCACAAGGTGAGATGTCTGAGCAGGGTGAGCCGAGCTGGAAATCAAGAGTTTATCTGAACCAAAAAGAAAAGTGCAGGTTGACACAGAACAGAACTGAGTTTTACGGATAAAGAAGCAGTGGCTCTACTGTCATTTGTGTCATGTAATATGTTTAGTTCACAATGGAATTGACTGTTGTAATAAGACTGAGCTCACATGTGACATCAGCTTTACATATTAAACCACTGTTACGCTTGGCGTGAGTGTGCTCGTTGTGATTGTAACATTAGTCTGAATAAAATAATCAGATTAAAGCTTTTGCATGACAACTCTTACAGCAGAGCTCTGAGCTTTAACCAGGTTAAGGATGAGTTATTATGGTGTGTATGTGTGTGTGTGTGTGTCCAATAAGTCTGCAATGACTGCATCTTCAGGGGCATAAATATGTATTCATTTTCCCTGCAGCCCACTGTACTGTGACCACAGCACGAGTAAGAGGATAAGTGGGGATACAGTGGCAGATGAGATGAATTCATTTCCATGAGGTTTGATTCTGATGAGCAGCAGCAGAGTTCAGCTCCAAGCCAACATTGTTTCCCCATTACAACAAATGAGCCCAAGTACAAGGGCTGCTTGTGTTTACAGCACTGACGGCGTGACCACACAGGCCTCACACTTCATCTCATATCTCTTATCATAATTACTGGCTATTTGATATTCATATAAAAAATTAGTTAACATTAATTGATTTTTTTTTCTTTTCTCTATACTCTCTTTATTAACATGTCACCATTGACCCGTTTTTAGGTTTTTAATGCATTAAAGTACCACATAAATTTAAAGGCTTTTTGACAGGAAACTCTATTTAAACAAAATAAAACAAAACTTTTTTCACAAAATTCTAATATGCTTGTAACGCCCGCCAATGTAATAATGCCCACAAACGTAATAAACCACAAACGTAATAAAAATATGCAGCTTTTAATGTAATAATCCTGCAAACGTAATACATTTTCCACAAACGTAATAGCCGCTGCCTACTACAAACGTAACACACGATTTCCCACAAATGTAATAACTATTACCTTTGCGGAGATTTATTACGTTTGTGGGGAAGTGAAAATCTTCAATTTTCAATGTAATAAAATGTAATAACGCAATGAATAATGGTCGCTGTGTTGGTTGTTGTTTGATTGTTGTTGTTTATATCTACTAATAGCCTATTGACCGTGCTAAATCCAGCTGCTGACTCTCCACTCCACGATCACGGAGAGCCCACCCCACCCTGCCCACCCCGCAAGCAGCAGTTCTCTCTCTCTCTCTCACTCTCTCTCGCCGCTGTTTGCGGGAAAATTGAATTGAATTAATAAACCTTTAGATGCCTATTTAGACTGATAAGTGTTGTGTTTACAAATGAGCAATCAATCAAACCATTTAAAAAAAAAAAAATCAGGCTATCTCCCTCTGTCAATCACAATCTGTGTCCTCTGTCAGTATCAGCCCTGTCATTAAACAGGTAGGGGGAAAACCCTCCGACCTAATGTTAAACTAACTTATCATTGGAATGTACAAGGGTGTATAGCCTATTAGTAAGGGCAACATATGAAAATCTGGGAACTAAATCCTTACCAAGAAATTTCTTCACAATTGTCTTTAGGAACGTGCGTAATATCATGTCTTAAAATGTTGAAATTCAACTCCCGTGGGAAACCCCCTAAAAAATTACTCAAAGTTGGGGTACCCGTAACTGGATTTTTGAACATTCCGAAATGTTAAATTTGGTCTTAAATAACTTGTGAGGGGTCAAACTAGGGGTTTTTCATGATTCTGAGTTGATCACAAACATTAGTTTTACGCCCAAAACACTCCTTGGTGGAGAAAAAAACAGCCACACCCACTTTTCTTGACTTGTTCATCGGAACCCCCACCACCACCAATAGAATGTATTGCAGAGAAGCCATTCCTTATCACTGCAGAGGTTGTGTTACATAATATTACTAAATACTCAATATAATGTAACTTTTATTGTACCCTTTTTTCTATAGGACATTATACAGACCCTCCAGGATTTTATGATGTCACGATTGCAACTATTAATGCAAATTCAATCATGAATTCTTTGGCCTTGCCACTGCAACTTTTCAGCAAATTTGCTATCATGGACCGCTGTGGCTAGCTGTTTTCAGCTGTGGCCACAGTGTTTCCATTACGTTTGTTTGCATGTCTGTGTTTTTATTACTAGTTATTGTTTTCATATAACATTAAGTTTTATGCAGATCGGGAGCGAGAGAGAAGGAAAGACATCGGGTGCACACCAGATTTCACATACCAGTAAAAACGTAAACATACACATAGCCTACACACACACACACACACACACACACACACACACACACACACACACACACACACTTCTCACTATTGGGTACATGTAGCTACATTAAAAGGTTGCTTTCTTCTTTTAAAGCAGAAGTAAGTGATATATTTGTGTTAATATAAGTCTTAAATAGTTATATCTTCCGACAGCAATCACTTACATAGAGTGTTTGGTCTGAAACACGGGTCTCTCAGTCCCTCTGCTCTGCTCTGAGCCGAAGAGAAAACATTTATCGTATCCTACAGTTTTTATCCAATGAGGAGAGAGAACGGCATGCAGGGCTGTGTGTGCAGCCAAGGGACGCCGTGAATGTGGCGACGTAGGGACGAGGACTGTTATGGTGCGTTCAAGGAAACTCATATTTTTCCGACCGTGAAGTCGTACCAGTTCGATCTGGTACGAGTTCACCGGTCGGAAGTTACGAGTGGCCGTTATAGTGACTTTCACCGGTAAAACAGGTCGGAAAAACACGAGTGGGTTGCCTGGAACGCTACAAAGTCGTAAGTTGTGAATTGAAGCTGTAATTTACGATTTCAAAAGCCTGCCTGGAACGCAGCATTAGCGAAAACGACCGGATCACTTACTTCTGCTTTAATTCATTGCCATGGTAAATCGGCTTAAGTATTGTTTAGTGGTAGTTGTAGTTGGTTAGCATTAAAAGTGAAGAATTTTGGAGTTAGCTAGTGCTAGACATGTTGAAGCCATTTACAACCTTCGATCATTGACAGACATACTGCTTTTTACACCTGATATGTGTTATCTACATCTTTTTTTAAGAACTTGAAATATGTCATGTCATTGCGTTGATAACATGCATAAGAAACTTTATTTGATGCCTATCTCTATAATGCATTATTATCATACTTATAATGAGTTATAATGCAGTTATATGACTGTATAACTATAGTCATAAACACTCATAAATGATCATACTGCTTTATAAAAATAATCATAACACACTATAAAGCATTTTATCATGACTAATAAGGTCAGGTATTATAATACGTTATAATTGTTGGTAACTCGCTGACAATGCCCACATTTATAATGCATTATAAATATAGTTATAATGTGTTACAACTGGCTTATAGTCGTGTATAACTATCATAATAAACACTCATAAATGATCATAAGGCTTTATAACAATAAGCATGACAAATCATAGAGCATTATAACTCTATTATAACACTTGACCTTAAGCCATTATAAAATGCTCTATAATGTGTTATGCTAAATGTTATAAAGCCTTATGATCATTTATGAGTATTTATAATGATGGTTATACACTTTTATAAGCCAACTATAACACATTATAACTATATTTATAATGTATTATCGACATGTCTATTCCTAAAGACAATTGTGAAGAAATTTCTTGGTAAGGATTTAGTTCCCAGATTGGTCAAATATCTGCTAAAATGCCCTTACTATATATTAAAGATGGAATGACGTCTGTGTGCTTATGCTTCACCTGTAAGGACAGTACCCTATTTAAAAAATAAAATGAGAAAATAAAGGACGCGCTATATAGCTACACTCTCCACCTGGCTCACCTGAGCTGTCAGAGTAGCTCTGCTGTCCCCCATTTTAGCCAAAAAAAAAATAGCAACCACTTTCATAATGTGATGCGTGTGTGTTTTATTGTCATTTCTGTATGACAGACCGTTGCCAACACACCGCTATGGACGCCATCTGGTCAGAGGAGCACAGAAAAGAGAAAATATGCAGGATATTTACCTTATGTTTCATTTTTTAAACTGCTTGGGACTAATTGTAATGACAAATGACTTGTAGCTTGTTACAGGGAGAGTGGAGGCTCCTGGCTAAAAACCAGACCTGCTGATCAGAGGCTGGGACCCAGTGTCACTCTCCTCTCGTCTCGGTGGCACCGTGAGTCCGCGGCTCAAACGCGCCCCGTTGTTTATATGACGTATGATGTTTTAAAACTAATAAACACAAAGTCTCGGCATCCAAAGGAGGCGATACGTGAACGGGGAGCAGACCGTGGTGGTTTACAATCACACACTCCGACCTCCCTTGTTGCATCTTTAGAAAATATAATCTAGGGGGAAAAAAAGACTTACAAACATGGACCAAAACTCCATAATACGCACAAAAATCCAAAAGAAACTAAAATTAACTAAAAAATTAACTAAACTGCATGAAGTGGTTGTTGTACCAGACGCACAGAGGCATGCGTAAAACTATCCAACACACACCATAGTTGCAAACTGAACCACTGTAGGGGGGTTTTGGGGCACATTATTATTATTATATTGTTGCTGTACGGAGTCAAATACGACGAAGAGCCAGTCGCTCGAAACATTGTCTTTATTATATATTTATTTATTCATATAATATTGTTCTACTTCGGGAGAAGACAGTGTTGAGTTCTCTTTCTGCCTCATAACTATATGGACAGTGCCATGGATTTATCGGATTTATCGGATTTATCGGATTTATCGTCACAGAGAAAAAAGAAACATAACTACAATGGACTGAAGAATAAAATACTTTGCTAAAGTAGAATCAGATCAGAGACCTGAAAGTTCAGAACCTGATTTCTCTCTGACTTCTGTCTTGTTTCTCTTTAGTTTGATGCTTCATGTTCACTCTACAGGTACGTTCACATGTTCAACTCCAGGTTTCCTCAGCCGAGGACACACAAGAGGTGAAGCAGCAACATCAGGCTCAACCACCACCACCTGCAGCAGCAGCAGGAGCAGCCAGGCCCAGGCCCAGGCTCAACCACCACCACCAGCAGCAGCAGGAGGAGCAGCCAGGCCCAGGCTCAACCACCAGCAGCAGCAGCAGGAGCAGCCAGGCCCAGGCCCAATCACCAGCAGCAGGAGCAGCCAGGCCCAGGCTCAACCACCAGCAGCAGCAGCAGCAGGAGCAGCCAGGCCCAGGCCCAGGCTCAACCACCACCAGCAGCAGCAGCATCTTTTGCTTCTTTTGCTTTTGCTTGTGTACATTTTTGTCCTTCGGCTTATGACACGCGCTGTCCCCTAGCAGCTGACATGAGAACCTAATGCATATGGTTTACTATTGCGCACTTCCTGCGCTATTGCGCTTCTATATGGTCCTTTCTGTGTGGAGTTTGCATGTTCTCCCCGTGTCTGCGTGGGTTTCCTCCGGGTGCTCCGGTTTCCCCCACCACTAAAAACATGCCAGCTAGCCTGATCCTCCAGTCAGTGCCCCTGACCAAGGGCACTGGCTCATAATCTGGAGTTGGTCCCCGGGCGCTGCACCGTGGCTGCCCCCTGCTCCTCAGGGATGGGTTAAATGCAGAGAAAGAATTTCACTGTACTAGCTGTATATGTGACAAATAAAGTACCTTTATAATAAACATTTGCTTAGGATTGATTGTGATAGGTACAAGGTGGGGAGAGAGAGAGAGAGAGAGAGAGAGAGAGAGAGAGAGAGAGAGAGAACTGCTGCTTGCGGGGTGGGCAGGGTGGGGTGGGCTCTCCGTGATCGTGGAGTGGAGAGTCAGCAGCTGGATTTAGCACGGTCAGTAGGCTATTAGTAGATATAAACAACAACAATCAAACAACAACCAACACAACGACTATTATTCATTGCGTTATTACATTTTATTACATTGAAAATTGAAGATTTTCACTTCCCCACAAACGTAATAAATCTCCGCAAACGTTAATAGGTATTACATTTGTGGGAAATCGCGTGTTACATTTGAAAAAATGCAATGTGAATACAAACCGCACCAAGTAAAAAAAAATTTAGTCCGCACCAAAGCAAGTGAACTATCGGACTTTCCTGGTGTGAATACGCCCTAAGACTCGGGTCAAAACCGACCGACCCTAACAACACAAGAGATGGCAGCAGAAAGCTGACAAGAGGAAGGTTAATTCTTTATTTTGCAGTGTATCTATGTTTAAAAAAGAAGCTACTAACATTCTGTCTTTTCTCAGTTGAGGTACTATTTAATATTTACTGATTTAAAGAAATAGTCACCTGATTTAATGTCTCTATGGATATGTCATTCAATTTTATTTTATTTTTTTTTATTATTTTGCATCTATGCATCTAGTAGGAACACTATCCATGTACAACTTGTATATCCATGGATGCATTTTTTTCTTTCATTCATATTTGAGTCCTATCATTGTAATACTGGTCCCCCCCCCCCCCACACACACACACACACACACACACAGAGTGTCCTATACTCACTCAGCAGTATGATGGCACACAGGAGGATGGCGATGAGCGCGCCGGTGCTGAGGCCAGGAGAGCTGCTCAGAGCCTCAGTGTTACACAGCTCCATGTTGCCTTCGCGGTCGCAGGTGCACACCCTCACGGTGAGGGTCTCGGTGCTGCTCTGCATGGGGTAGTCGCCGTCTGTGATCACCACGGGAACCAGGTAGACGCTCTGGTGCATGCGGCTGTAGCTGGCTCGACGTGTCAAGATGGCAGCGGTGTTATCTGAGTCACAGAAAAGACCTGTTACTGTATATGGTTGTAGTAGCAGTGTGTGTGAAGAGGAGAGCAGTCACTCAGGGTACTGTCTGAAAGAAATGTGTCTTTACTCAGGGAAAGGTAAGGTAAGACTGGGCAACAGACACAACAGCTACTGTATGTTCATTATCTCTAACCTCTAAACACAGCACAGATCAAAACCAAAAACTATGGGGTGAACTTCTTCACCCTCCATTCTGCTCATTGGTTTCACCATTGACATGTCTAAGGACAATAGGACACAGAACATAATAAAACGTTGCAAAATAGAGAAACTTCTCTATTTTGCAACGTTTTTATGTATTATGTCCTATTGTCAGAATATATAGCAAAGAATTATGTACAGTACAGTCATCACACATTCAAAAATACCAATTTCATTAAAGTATACCACGCAATTATTCAAAGAACCTGCTGTGCATAGAAACCCTCAGCAGAAGTAAGAAGTAGGAGTACAGTAAAGGGTAAATAGCTACTGCATTCTAGATGTATTTACTGCAATGACAGCATCTGGGACAAAGAACTTCTTATAGAGATTCCTTACCATCAGTCGTCTCTAACACTTCCCTGAAGGTAAAAGCTTAAATTCACTACACAGAGGATGAGAAGAGTCGTTAATGATCTTCTCAGCTTTACTTTTGATTAATTCACCGTAAAGACTAGACTCAACTGCTTCTGTGGCTTCCCTAGGATCTTGGAGGCCATGTTCACTATTTTCTGCAGTTTGTTTCTCCATTTGACGTTCAGATTTCCAGACCACATGATCATATTAAATGATAAGATACTTTCCACCAGGCTCTACATTATTTATATACATTATATACATTGTTTATAATAGTTTAACTCACTCCAAAATTGTTGAGCTTGCATAGCGTGTGATCCGTATCGATTCGAAAAGTAAGACTGCTGTCAATGTATGTGCCCAAGTATTCAGATGGAACATAGCTTCCTGCTAAATCTGGTGCATACTTTTCATTTTTTTAATGATTAATTCAAGTTCACACTGTCCTTGCCCCTCCCCCACCTCATAAAAAAAAAAGAAAGGAAAAAAAAAACTTGAATAGAGAAACCCTGTGTAGAGAACATACAGCACAGCAAGCTACCAATCTGTGTCAATGGAGACGGCTACAACACATCAATCACTGATTCAGTGCCGACAGTCAGACAGAAGGACAAGGAGTTGAGGCCATTTTGCACTTTGCTTCCTCTGATTACAGGAACACTTGCAGATGACCACACTGATGATAAATCATAATCACTAGAAACACAGTAGTTTGGTTGATGAGTGAACAGTCAGGCTAAAACGGTGCACCACTCTGTACAAACAGTTCATATTCATTAAATGCCCTTGTTAAATGTCTCCTCCGTGGTATTTATAGAGCTCCTGCCTGTGTCTGCTGTGGCACCCACCTCCGTTGTCTAGAACGCTGAAGTTGCTGCGGTGGGTTCCCTCGGGAGCCAGGCTGAAGTAGAATTTGTGTCCTGTGGACGGCTCATCAGCGTCGACGGCGCTGACTGTCTGGATCCGCTGTCAGACACACAAAGTCCTGTTAACACCAAGCTCTCAGTCCAGTCTAGTCCAGTCTAGTCCATTACCAGCAGTGGATGAGTGTAAGAGGAGCGAGTCTGCTGTGTTTAAACAAGTCTTTAAACATCTCTATCATATCAATAACCAGTTCAATGAAATGAAATATGTGTCTTTCGTAACTGTACGTGATATTGTTGTTCTACACAGCTATCAAGTTGAAATGCTTATGCACATCAGTGCTGTGTTCTTTTAGACATTTTCAATTCCCCACTATCATTTAGTATTTCCTTTTCCCTAAAATGCAACAAAACACCCTGACGGTGGAGAAGTGGATTATGTTAATGCAGGGGTTTGAGAGGTTTTGAGACGCCCACAGTGTAAACGTGTTTCCATTGCAGCTGATTAAATTCAAACTGCGCGCAGCTGCTCGTCTCTATGAAGGAGCACGGCACACTACAAACTTTCTACAGTGAGTGGTCACGTCTGCAGAGTGTGAGAGCTTCACACACTTCACACTCCAGGGATAGACACAAGCTGATGACAGGGACTCCATGGATTTTCTGTGAGTGGGATGGAGCCGGATTCAGAAAACAACGGCATATGTACAGCAGCTCTATTGGCTTCTGATGCTGATGATTGTTTGCCTTCTGGTCAGGATTAGAACTAATTCTTGATCATTATAAAATCTCTTTATAACCCCACATGGAAGACATACAAAACAACCACAATGCGGTGAAACTTTTTAATTTAAGGAATATAATTTACAAGAAAGTCCCTGAGCCATTAAGTTAACCTTTTGCTTTTATTGTAATACAAGTTAATGTCTATTTTAAGTTTTGTTTTGGTGAACGCTTTTACTTTGAGTTGCTCTTCTCCACTCTGAAGAGCGAGGCTACCCGCACTTCAAGATTTTGCTGATTCTGGGCCTAGAAAGTAGTTGTTATTTAGTCCCGGTTGATTCTTTTTCAGTTAGTTTATGCAAATTGTGTGAAAATAAAGATTAAACAATGGTTTATAGTGGCAGGTGGTTCCAAGCTGTGCCAAAAATGGACATTTTAGACAAAAGCTTGCCTGAATATTTTGTAGTAGCCTAAAATCTCAATAATCATGTCCTGCTTCACTTTATCAGAATCAACCACTGCAGACATAATGTTCATACACTGTACAATCATTTGATAGAGGGTTTGAGCTTTGATAGCATCATTCTGAAGGACACTGATCCAAAATATGATTTTGTTTTTATTTGGGTGAATATTAATTTTATTTAATTATTGCTGTGTGCCATCTTCATTTACTCTTCACCAGTAACACATACTGTATACTGAAATGTACACATCTCAGCAATTTGTCATTTTTTTCCCCCTTTACTATGATACCAAAAGTATTCAAATAGACCTTGTGGTTGCAGAGATATACTCATTTTATTATGGATATGCAATTTTCGAGAAAAGGCCTAGAAAATAGACTTGATTTGATCAGTAGATTGATCACAGTTGATCACAAATCCAGCTGAGCATTTTATTGTCCTTTAACAAACAGTTTTGGTTTCTACAGCAGCTACAGCAGCATCAGAAGTGTTAATGTGACTGTTACTGAACCCTGGGGGTCTGTATGCTCCAATTATTTCTCAGCTGTTGGCTATATATGTTTTTTCTGTTTGACCACAGTCTTATTTAATTGAACAGGGGGAACTAGCTGGAGAAAGTAGCTGCTAGATTAAAGGCTTTAACAAAGTTGTGTGCCAGTGACACACACATGTCCACCACACACACTGAGCAGATCTGGAACCTGAGGGAAAGCGGCGGATGATATCCAGTCAACAAACACTGACGATTAACACTGAGGGACAGATGAAAGGGCAGAGGAATTAATGGATGAAAGGATGGCAGGATGACAGGGACGTGTGGAGATCAATGGCAGCCAAGTGTGTGTGGCACAAGCAGTGTGGTTGCACCGTAGTGTGTTTTGTCGCGTTTTGAAACCACACATACAGATTTGTCTTTTTATCCTATTAATTGTTGAATGATATATTTGCGTGTGTGTAGTATGTGCACATGTAAAAGCTTATGCACTTTAATCACATTAGTTGAACCGTATGGTAATGAAATGAATCATTTCTAGTGGTTTTACTGCAGAGAACAATCACATACAGTGCTGTTTAGATGTGGATGATTAAAACCACATGTTACACAAGTCTAAAGAAAAGTTGGACTGTTGAGTCAGTCAATTAGGAAGGTAGAGGGAAAGCTAATTAAATATCAGTACTTTAAATGGTTAATTGGCTGTGTAATGCAAAAAAAAGGAAGAGGTGAAAATATAAAAATCCTCAAAACCATGAAAAGGAAACCATTTCTGATGCATGTAGCAGTTTAAAAACAGGATGCACTTGTAAAGCTGGAACCATGAGACACGGTGGCCTATATTCATCACACCCAGGACAAGGGTCAGTGTAGTAGTGATGCTGATTCCATGCAAATGCTGTGTTTTTCTGTTCATAAAAGGGGATTATCAACTCAGTTTAGCCTCTTGGGCTGGACATATCCCTTAAGTGATTCATAAAAGCTTCACAGCACAATGACTATAGGACCACCTGCTGTGAGCAGACAGCAGAGCCAGCTCTTATTCATTACCAGTGGTCATTTGAGATCACTCTTCTACAATGAAATATTGTTACAGAACAAACCTCTGGTAAAAAACAAACAAGCTATTATTACATCTGAGGTTCACCTGTGATTTTTTTTTTTTTTTTAAATGACTGTGTTCGGTAAAGAAACAAACTTTTACATGATGTTTTTTTTGTATATGATAGTTATGTTAATTTAAATCTTCACGCTCTCATTACTGTCCTGTTCTTCTCTGTGGCCTGTCTATCATGTCTCCCCACAGAGAGCCCCTGCTGGTGGAAGTGAACTAACAATTAGTGGCTTCTCTACAAACCCTCAGCAGCCACACCAACATTAATCAGATGACTGCTGAGGAAATAACCTATGTTTACGATAGGATGTGATGAAATGACTATTTTTATTCTGTCATTACTGAATTGTTGGCAGCAAGAAGCAGAGACTTACAGTAAGAGTTCCAGGTATGTTACCTGGATGTGCTAGGCTTGGAGGATGGTCAGTTTTAATGAACACTCTGCCTTCACTCCCTTCTTATTTTCACAGAGAAATATGCAAAACATTTTGTTCAGATTCAGAGTGTCAGCTCAGATTCAGAGTGTCAGCTCTGAAAAATGGAGCTGGTGGCAGGTTCAGTGATGTTAATGAAACCAGGCACAGCTGTTTAATGTGATCTCTGTAACCCGTAGAGTCAATTCATTTCTCTGATGAAAGCTTCTCATTGTTTTGTTGTGCCACTCTTCAGGAGTGGGATTCTTCCAGCAAAACCTGTGTGCACATCATCATATTAATTCAAGCCTCTTGTCTTAATGGTTTGTTTGAAGCTTGTGTTCATCGTCAGGTCATAGATTTATGTGGATTGTTTCAAATGTCCATATTACCTAAAGGTAGATGTCCATGTGTAGTGTGATTATAAAGCAGCTCTGGGTTCTATATTATATTATATATATTTACTTTACTTTACTTATATTAATACAGTGAAAGAATCAAAACCTTAAAACCAGCCGTCAGGACTTCCTGTCACTTTGTGAGTCAACCAAAGCCCTCAACTGTGTCCCAGTCCCAGTCCATTTGGACCCACCACCCAACCATGTAGACTTGGGTCTCATTCATGAAACGTGAACAGCATGGATTTGCGTGTAAACCCTGAGCAGCGCAAATTTACGTGGATTTCCACATTCATCAATCTTTTAGTAGTGCTGATTTTTTCGTAGCTACTCACAAAATCTACACCTGCTCCGGACTGTGAGTAGCGCTTGTGTAAATGTAGGAATGCAAATAAATACTGCTTGTCACTGTTGAAAATTACAATTTTAATCCGTATTACTCTCTCTCATGTTCAAAATACGCCGACGCCTTTGAAACACGTAATTTAAACATGACAAACAATTAGAAATATTTGGAGAGAGAGACGTTTTAGGGATCGGACACGCACAAACACGTCAAGGCTCCATCTTATGATGATAATAATCTGATATAAAACCGGAAAAAACTTTTTTGTGTTGCTACAGTATACGCTCGGTGGGCGCAGCGCACACTTCACCCTGCGCAGCAGCGCAGTCGGCACCGGTTTGGATGGAGCTGTGACAGAAGGCTGGTGCTTCTGTAACAATATAACCTATATATAACTTCATGTGTTGATACAACCATGCTCCTCTACAGCTGAGGCTGTGAAGAGCCTCCCCCTCCCGTCGCTGCTGTAGCTCTGTAGTTATGTGTATTTTTTTATTTTTTTTTCATGTTTCATATCGAACTATTCTGGCTTTACTTGTTAAACGGTTCTTTAATCAACCAAGGATAGGCCTACTTAATTCACTAAATCTGTTTCTTCCCTCCACGCCTTTGACCTGTCCCAGTCACACCACTACTAACAGAAGAGAATTAAATATTTTTTCTGGACTCCACTTCACCCAAAATGACTTCGATCCCCGATCTCTCTTTTTTTCTCTCTCTCCCTCTTTCCTCGTTTGCGTCATGGCCGCAGGTGAGCAGGATGCACCTACCTCCTAATATGGTGGTCAGGATCTCCTTATATGGCTATTCATGTATGGAGATCTATGCTAATTGCTGATCACCGGGGGCGTGTTGTTAGTTTATGATGGGTTGGCATTCATGAAGTTACACACGTGTTTACGATCAAATCTGAGTTTCCCGCACCGTTCATGAATCCGGAGTAGAGTTTTAGTAGAGTGAGCTTTTATGTGCAAATCTACACACAGATTTACTCACGTTTCATGAATGAGACCCTTTAGTGTTTACCTGCTTTATTTTTTATCTTTACAGCCAATCAGAAGAGATGCTCAGCCTCCTCTCTTTTGATTGGCTCTCTGACCTGTTATTACTGGAGCTCCAGCCTGACCAAGGAGATGCAAAACTACACTGAGATGGCTGTTGGTTATTAAAACCACCAGCATATCTTCTCAGTCTTCAGCTTTAAATCAATAACGCCTCAAAAACTAACTGCATCCACCAACAAAAGAATCTTGGTAGTACCGTACCTGACCAGGTTTGGTTCTCTCGCAGACAAAGGTTTCATAAATGGTGGCGAAGGTGGGCGCGTTGTCGTTGATGTCGAGCAGGCGGATGTAGACGGGGACCAGGCTGCTCTGATGAGGGTTATCTGCAGGAGAAACACAGGAGAGAAACCTTCACACCTGCTCAACCTCTCACACACTGTGAGCTGAACCCTTCTGCTGCTATTTCTTACTGAGCCCAACAGCTTTTGGAGATTGAATACATAAAACCTGTCCATGTTTTTGAGCTGTTATTTCATAGAGTCCTATCATTTTTACAGTAGACTTTTTTTTTTTTTTTTTACAGAAACCGCCAGGCTTCATTTCCCACTCATGTATGTGTGTGATAAAAACATTAAACACTGAGCAGAACTACTCCTGAGGGCTTCCTTTTTACTATTACTGGGTATTAATTATTTACTTCAATAATTTGAGGCTTAAATGTTTTCTCATTGATTAACAGAAATTAATCAGTGTGCAACAATGACTCCGGGCTCAGCAGCACAGCATGGCTTCTTCTGCTTCAAAACATCCATGGGTGGATTTGTTTTTTGTTTTTTTCCCCCCCTTAATTTTGGAATTTTATTTCTGCTCGCGGCATAATTGAAAATGTATACTTTTCAATAGAAATGAGTTCAGTGATTCTCAAATCTGTAAGATTTTCTTTTATTATCTGGTTTTGGGAGGAGTGCAGTCAAATCCCATCACTCAGAAAGCTTTAACATGTTGTACCATCTTGTTACATGTTAGTGAATTCACTTCATGATGAGTGATTGTGATTGACACACTGTGATACTGAAGACACTTGATGCTTCGTTAACAGCTGCTCGACTTACTGAACTCTGTGGCGATGACTGAAATGTTGTGCCAGGCCATCTCCTCTCTGTCCAGTTTTTTGAGTAGAAACACAGACCCATTTCCTGGATGGACATTGAACAGGCGATCCATGTCAGTGCGACGGTCGATCGAGTACCTGTAACAAGAGGAGAGAGGTGCTGAGAGGGCCGGTGGGTAGAATCAGTTACACCGGGTCAGTGGTGGAGCAGCCGCCCCATGTGTTGAGGCTACAGTCCTCACTGCAGGTAGCCCCGGTTCATTATGTCACCAAACTGTAATTTCTTTGTTTCTTAGTATAATGCAAAAAGACCAAAGGTAGTGTCACCAGCACAGCAAGAGGGCAATCAGTACTGTAAAGATATATAACACCAAAAATACTCATTAAATGAGAAAAGTTGAATCTGAGTTCTACAATAATTTACAAGCGATCACTGATTATACCGTTTCCTGTGCCAATTTCTGTTTTTGCACTTGAGTGGAAGAGTGAAATGTTTAAAGATAAATTGCAACAATGCTGTCTTGTATGCAAACTATTAACCTCTTCATGCAGAGGCCATTTTTGGCAATTTCCGCCTGTTTTTTTCACTGCAATTAAAGCTTTATAACTACAGAAGTACTAATCCCACAACTATGGTTTATGGTTTATTTCATTTGTATGTGGTTGTGATTAGACTTCTGTAAATATGTATTTATGAAAGCAATATTTGATTTTTGCTAATAAAAAGCCAAATAAGCTACATACTGTCACTTTAATGAAAAAATGAAGATACAGTGTTTTTGGTAATTAATACAGTATGACAAATCATAATACTGCTATACTTGATTTCAACTCAAAAGGATAGTGTGTATGAGAGCCAACCTGGACGTTCTAACAGCTGGAATCACTGCGTTGCACTGGAAGCTGCTGCGTTCTGCCCTCTCCTCCAATTTAAGCGCTCAACACATCACAGCTACTTGAAAATCTCTTGCCAGTGTCTGTGAATTGCTCACAGAGCATTCTCTATTTTTGAACTAGTTGCTGAATGCAGCTATTCACAGCTTCACGGCTCTCCACAGATAATAGAACTGAGATGCCTTTGATTCTGTCTTTTTTCCCACTGCCTGTCAAAGTGGAGGCAAACTGCTCTGTGCACGGGAATTGCACATTGTACTTTGTGTGTGAGCATCCCAGTGCCAGGATCAAGGCTACTCTTACTATCCACTCAAAAGCACAGCATCAAACTGCTAACTGCAGTTTATTATGCACCACTCAGTCAGTTATTGTTTTCCACAAAGAGATATATGAATCTGAATAGAAAACATTGGCTCAGTACATCCAGGCTTGATCGTAATTAGAAAGCACTCAACGGTAAAATAATAGTTCACCAACACAGTGTGAGCAGATGATACAGACACATACACAAATGCACAAACACAGAAATAATTGGAATTGTGTGTGAGCATGCGTGTGTGTGTGCCCCCTTGTGACACATCATTTTAAGAGCACTCCATGGTCCCTTGCTTGTTTTAATTGGAGTGTGTTCCTCATCAGTTCGCCTGCTTTAAGTGGAGAGAAATAATACTTAGTTCCAGTTTCCAGCTGTGCACTGTCCTGTCTGCCACAGCTCATGTCACTTTAACACATGATTATTTCTTTTTGACTCATCCTGCACCACACCACTCTACACTTTGATTATTTAATCCTAACTCATCTTCCTCTCTAAATTCACATTTCAGTGGAAGTTTCTTTCTCAGATCAGGAAAGTTCCAACTTATCTCCATAGTCTTGTAACTCCTGATCAAAAACCCACTGCACCAGAGCAAATTACTGAGGGCTTAAGGCATTTGATTTTGTAAACATCGAAAAAAAAAGAAAAAAAAAAAAAATTCCAGGATGTGGTTTGAATAATGGACAGCTAAATCAGGAGAGCAACGGAGCTCAAACCATCTTCATACAAAGCATCAATAATGAACAGCTGTGCATTTCAAGGATAGCCTGTGCATAAGGTTCCCATTGTGTATGCAGTTTTCACACAGCACCGTGCACAGCTGGGTTTATAGTCTTAACACTGATCGTTCCACCAACTAGGCTATCTCTTAACACACTTCATATTTCTCCTCTCTTTCCCCTCTTCTCACACTCTTATCAGAGCTCCTCACGGGCCTTTGGAGAATAATGGTCCGTTTGAAGTCAAATTTCATCCTAATTCAACGTAGTTTTGCTGAGGTTCATAAAAAAGCATAACAGTGAGTACTGCGGAGCAAACTTTCAAATATGACAGGCCTGTGCTGAAGGCACAGCCTTACTGCTGTCACTGATATGAAGGGTTGATTGCTTTAAAGTCCGACTGCTTTGTTAATTGTTGATATTCATCAGTTTGTTGGTTGGTTGAAATAAAGAAAAAAAATGATTTGAGGAAATATCAGAAATATGATAATATGAGTGACAGCAGCCAGGCAGGATACAGCCTGCTTATCAACGTGTGGTGCTCCCTGTTGAAGGGAAATTACCATTTCGCATCTAAACTGACTGATGTTGACATTTGATAGCTAGTATTTGAGATGTGTGTGTTACAGCTAATTAGCTGTCCAACTTTACCTTGAGGAAGTTTTTTTGGGAGCTTGTCCAACAACTAGGATGGTGTCATTATTTAAAAAGCTGATTGGCCCTAGTGCTGAGCTTTGGACAACACATGTGACCATCTTTACAATCATCTGCAGCAGCGTTACAGCTTGATTGGCTGTGGGTTAAAACTGTTCTACATCTGAAGGCATGGTGAGCTGCAAAAGACGTAATTTACTTGGAAGACACAAAATGAACTTGCACTACATGCACTTTAACACACCTCATTAAAATCAACCAAACCTGTGTTTTAGACAGCTGCCACAGACTTTCTTGTGTGTCTTGACCATGTTCTATAGGCCGACCAATTTTCATCCTATAGTTCAAACTAAGTCCAGTGCAGAGGGCTACTAGAACAGTCTGTAAAATGCCTGTATGTGCTTCAGGTTCTGTGAGTTTTCAAGCATGTTAAGGCTGCCAAACAAAAGAGATTCATTTTTGCAGAGAAGAAAAAAACACAGGAAATACAAAAGGGTCCTTGAACCCTCCAGTGCGCTGTGGCCCTTATCGACTGAGGGAACACAAAAGGGTCCTCACCCCCTCTGGTGCACTTGGGCTATAAAAATTGTAACATGCAACAGGTCCCATCTGGCTACTCTGCTGTCGGGAGGCTGCGACAAGGACGTTGCTTGAGGAAAATGTTAATTTGTTAATTTAGATAATGAAAAGGACTGTGTTTAAATTAAAAGCCAGTATCTATTGAGACGAACCAAAGCACAGAATGGAATCCCTAAATGGCAAATAAAGTTTGATGATGATAATGATCAAGTGTCCAGTGAAACTGAAACTGTCTTTGAAACGAATGAATGGTCTGATGCTGCTGTAAGGTTTCAGCCGTTAACATTTCAACCTGTTTTAACATTATTCAAAAGTGAAACAAAGACTGAGGCTCTGCCTTACTTGACCATGCTGCGAACTCCATCGGGGTCCATGGCGCTGACAGAACCCACGGCCACGCCCACCTCAGCGTCTTCTTTCACCTCCATCATGTAGCTAGCCTTGTCGAACAGCGGGGGTTCATCAACGTCTTCCACACCAATCCGAACCGTGGCCATGTCTTTGGAGCCAGTGGACAGGAAGCGAGGGTCCACCTGTGTGTTCTGGACCTGGATCTCTATAGTATACGAGGACTTCTTCTCATAATCCAGGGGCTGCCAGGGGGGAAACATCAGAGACACAGGTGGGATTTAGAAGGACTGGTTGTCTTGGAAGTGGGCGTATCATGACTGATAACGTTTAAGGAGCTATTTGTAGGTTTTCTCTGCAACTAGCATGCTAACTTCATTAGAAGGAAAGATGTGACAGAGATAACAGTTAACAAAAAATATATATATACAGACAAAGTTGAGAAAGAATACGGCAAAAAAATAACAATTCTTTTCTTTCCCCCGTAACTGTGTCATTAGGGTTTCTCCACTTGGATGCCCTTTTGTAGGGTGATCACAGATCGCCATTCTCTCACCCCTTAGTCACAAGATGAATGTTGGATAAAGTTTTCTTTCTTTTCAACATGGTGACATCAAAATGTAATATTTCAGACTCACAGATCAGGAGACTTTATTCTAACTTTATTCGAGACCTATTTCTATATCAGCAACAAACTTTCACAACAAAGATCTTCCCCTTTGTTGGTTCTGCTTTCACTGATGTAGTGGGGCTGCAGATGCTTTCCCACCACAGAAGTTTAGAGGAACATATGTGCAACCATTAATTATGAATAGGCCTACTACTGTAATTGAACTAAACTTTCAGTTCCTGTTTCTTGTCTAATGTGACTGATAACGTTTAAGGAGCTATTTGTAGGTTTTCTCTGCAGCTGTAAGTGCAGTCAGCAGACTGTTTCAAGGGTCAACTGAAGACTTTTTTGTTTAAAAGGGCTTTTGGGTGTTAGATGCTATGGGATGTGACTCACCTCTCATTTAACATTGTTTTTGCCTCGACCCCCTCGGGTCGATCAAATGCCACCTGATGTTTTCCTATGTTGTTATATGTGCTGTTACTATGTAATATGCACAGTACTCTCTATATCAGCGGTACTCAATAGGCGGCCCGCGGGCCGCATCCGGCCCGCCGAACCTTCCAATCAGACCCGCGACTGAGTTCTACTAGTTTACATATTACTGTATACTGTATTTCTCGGGCTCCGTGCGCCTGTAAGTCAAAGCGCTGGGACATGGAAACACGTGCGCAGCGTTTGTGTGTGCCTGTGAGGCCCTGCACTGGGATACAGAAACGCCGACGAACCCAAATCACCATGAGTGAAGCGGGGGAGCGGGCTGGACTGCAGGGTTTTCCCTGCCTGTCTGCAGAGACCGTGGGTGATTTTCACCGCCGTCTTGGTTCAACTGTGTGTGCATCATGCATGGGGGGCCGTTCAGATGAAGCGTCTTTTGCGCGCGCTCAAACCCATTCAATGTAGCCGCGCGTCATGCACGCGCACAACTCAAAAGCCGTAGCTGCGCGCATTTGATGAGACGCGATTGTTTTTCCGTGCACGTCAGCGGTGCACAGCTGCACGACCTGCTTCTCCCCCGGTGTTGTGTCCCGGTTCCCTCGGCCTGTGTCTCTCCTACTGTTTCCCACTGAGCTCTGCCTCTTTTGACAGGTGAAGGAAGCCCGTGTGTGGAAAGAAGTCTCCTCCGAGATGTAGAATGTGTATTATAGAAGAGAAACACACATTTCAGGACCAATGACTTGTATCCTCAGAACAGAGTCAGACATGTCCTGTGATGGTCAGGTCATATTTAAATTGAAAATCACAGGGCATGTCTGAGGATACAAGTCAGCAGTGTAAAGCTCCAGCATGATATGTAAATGATGATATGATAATGTCAAGATTTTTCATTTTATATCATACAAAACACCATAAAGTGTATAAATAAAAATGATGTGCTTACAAGTAAAATAAAAATATTTAAATTATTAGACGAAAAAGGTTAATTTAATTTCAATCTAGGCCTATTTGGATGTGCGGCCCCCAAGGTGTCTGTTAAGAAAAATTCTGGCCCTTCGACAAATGTATTTGAGTACCCCTGCTCTATATTTTACTGCGTATTGTTATGAACTGTATGATGGTTTTATCTTCGATGTGAAGCACTCTGTGTATTCGTACTGAGAAGGGTGCTATATAAATAAAGTACTTACTTACTAAGTGGATTCTGAATTTGTTCAGGCAAAATGACAAACTAATCTGGCTAGCTGTTAGCATGCTAACTTCATTAGAAGGAAAGATGTGACAGAGATAACAATTAACAGTTGCACTGCTCATGTGCAGCACCCTATCAGATGCACATTTTCACCAGTCCTGACGCCTGTGCAACATTTCATGAGAATCTGAGGATGTTCAAGTCATGAAATAATCATGGCCAAGAATCAATAGGCTAAGGCTATGCAGCGCCTCCACAGGCAGACTGTTAGGCTATGAAAACTTATGAGCGTTATAATGCTGCTTTATTATACTGCTCAGCATTTTAGACAAGTTAAAGGGAGTGCTATGACTAAATACTGTATGCCAAAATTGCACATTCAACCAAAAATGGCTACTGAATTGCCATGTTATTATTTTATTATTTCTTAAACAGGAGTTTTATACTTTACATAGTCAGTAATAGATATCATGTAGAACACCACATTTACTTTTGTGGGTGTTTTCTGATGCATGATATCATTTTATTTCATCTCTCAGAAGCTGAGCATCAGAGAACATACTGTATGTCTATTCTTGTATTTGAGCTACTGCCTGAGCAGCATAGCTGGCTTCCAGTGGAAAACCTAACATTAATAAAACAGCGATATAAAGTAGCTGCCAGACTCAGTCTGAAGACAAATGGTAATAGTTTTTCAAAAGAGACAATAAAGTTGATGAAATCTGTTCCTTGGTATCAGCCGTGACAATTCTGTATGGTTGTTGTTTCAAACAAGAACAAAGCCCCAGATTTATCTGAACAGAACATTGCCTCACTTGAAGAAATCCTGGATATTGTCCTCATCTCACATCCTGCTGACAGAATATCATTAGTTCTTTGTTGAAGCCTTGCAGACTTTCTTAGGTTGTGTCAGCAGGAGGAATAAAAGAATGTCTACATATCAATTGTGAATGTACATCAGTAAACACACACTTTGAGGACACTTAATCAAAAAAAAGAAAGAAGAAAAAAAAAATCAGCGGCATAAAAAAAAAAAACTCCAGTCCAGAGCATTAGTGGGTGCTGAGGGTTGTGAAAGTGAAGATGAATAAGTTTAATTTGGTTTCTTTCATCTGTCAAGCATGCCCAGGCTTTGCATATTTAACAGTATGTGTAAAACAGACGACGTGGGCAGGATCCTTATGAGTGGAGAGTGTGGGATCTGCTGAATCACTGCTTTAGAATTAATTTGATTTAACTGATGCTGTCAGAAAAATATCGAGATAATTAAAAGCCAGCCTCTTTTGAACGTGAGAATCTAGAATGCAAAGCACTTAACGTTATTAACAGGTGCAGACTTGTGCCTTTTGTCCTGTGAGAGTCAGAGGACAGTTACAATAGTCTCCTCTGAATGATTCTATTATCATTTCTCAGACTTGTTCTTGTTTTGAGTCTTCCATGGAAAGTCATTGATAAATCTGGTTTTCAGATGTGAGTCCTCTCACCTTGCTCACAGTGATGACTCCCTCCTGGGTGTCTTTGTCTGTGGAGATGTCAAACATGTCCATGCCGTCTCCACTGATGATGGTGAAGTACATCTCAGCGTTCTTCCCAATGTCTTTGTCGGTGGCTTGAATCCTCCCGACCGGAGCGCCAGCCCTGGACGACTCAGGAACGCGGAACTGGTAAATACCTGAAAGCAACACTGACAGTCAGCTGCATGACATCTGCTGTACTGTGAATGTCCAGCAGTGACTGTGGTGCATGGGTCCAACTGAAAGTGAAACCTGTTTGTTTTCTGTGTTGTTGATTCTTAGCTGGTCACCTATAAAACATTCCAAGACCAGATGATAATAGCTAACTGCCATGGTGCCATAACCTTTTTTTTTTCATCTGTCAAACTAAGAACATGATGTAAACACCATATAAATCCATACTGTTACAACACTATATCTCACATAAATATACTGTAACCATTCATCCAAATCAGAATCATTTTGAGTGTTATATCAAACATTTGATGAATGTATTCCTTGAAAAAAAAACTGTTAGTAAGAATTTATCTGTGAGCTGGACAGTAAGTTTGGATCAGAGTCACATGAGTCTTTATCATGTCAGACAGATGTTTACTGATTTGTGCCACAACTCGTCCCAGAGCAGAACACGTTTAGAACAGTGAGTCAATCAAATGTATTAAAATATAGTAGGTACAATGTGGCTATATTGATCAAGTGCATGGTGAAGCACAAAGTTCCTAGTTTAGTGTAATAGGCTTTATGCACAGCTCCACTACTTCCTAAACCGCGGCGGCGGCGACAACGCGACGACGACCGGAGGGGAACCGTAAGTTTCGCTTTTACCCACCACGTCTCTCCCTCGACGCAGAGGGGAGGGGGGAGGAGGGGGGGCGGTGTTTCGTACCCGTGCAGGGAAGTTACATAGTGCAGTCTCAGGCTCTCAGGCTGCGGCGGCAGCACCATTCATCCTATTAACCATTTTTTTACCATTGCAATGAGTCTGGAAACATTATTTTAAGGCTGAAAAACTCAACTTCCACTGCTCATCATTTAGGCAAAGTGCACAACTGTTCATTTGTGAAAGGAACTTGAGTTGTGATTATAGTTTTGGATTATTCAATCAGTCCGCAGTTGTCCGCTGCCTCTCTCTGAGCTTTACGACAGTGGTGCTTTTTTTTTGAAGAGGTGAGTCACCTTACGTCAGCATTAAGTTCCTGTTGATTGGAGGAAAGTAGCCGCACCTGTCCTCTCATCGGTGAATCTGTGATCAATCACTGATCAATCACTACTGATTCTGGATTCTCTACTGACGAGAGAATAAGTTACACCTGGCTTGACCAAGCCGCTGCTCCTCAGCCTGGCTTTGCGTTCATGCAACCAATTAAAGCAGAACTATGCAGGATTTCAGCTGTAATTGACCCTTCGCCAACTCCTCCCACAAACGGCTATTGTCCAATCCTACGTTAGCAACCGTAACTATAGGCCTGGCAAGCTTTCCGCAGTGAGTCATTACGTTTGCTTTTGTGGACACATTTTGAGACTAAAAACGAAAAACATTTGTTTGTAGAGAAGGATGTTGTTGTTGCTGCTGCTACTATGGCGGCGGCGGCGGCGGCCGCGGCAGCAATATAGAGATGTTCAGATACGAGCGGACTTTTTTTTCGACTTGAGCAAGTGTAAATATGGGGATAACCATATGTTCACCTCCGAAATGACAGCTGTACTTTTAGGGCTTTTACCTGGGCTTTTAGGCGAGGGATCCTCCAGGCAGGGACTGCTTTCACTGACTGATACAGCGGTGGGAGAAAACAAAACAGCAGCGAAAGCTGTATGTGGTTCACAATCGCCCAAAAACTTGCAGTTTGACAACGGCTCATGACCAGTGAGATGACGTAAGTCTTCGTGGGTTGATAGACGGTAAAATTACCGGTCCTTACTGCTGCTCTGTACATTGTCCAGTCGTGTCGTTGAACAGATGTTTTATCCTCCTGCGCGAGTCACGTCACTGAAAACTATGAATGATCTTTGTGACTTCTTCTCTCTATTATCTCAGAACAGTTTATCCAGAAATTTGCTGATATTTCCTTTGAAATCGATACCAAATACTGCCAGGAGCATGGCTGGGAGTGAAAGCTTGCCCGCCGTAGCAACAGTAACCAAGGGGGCGGGGCTTACGCGAAGGGTCAATTATTGTGGCTCAGAGACACTGTGATGGTTGAGTGACCTATTATGAGGTGAATGGGGTCTAGGCCAATGCGCCCACCCCCCCCCACTGGCTGAAAACCGCACTTGCAAGATCAGTCGTCCGTCTCGGTGTTACAAATCTCGTCAATGGATAGAACTATGGCGAGAAACCGCCTTACGGCAGTACGAGATACGAACGCAGATGACGTCATGCATGTCACGAATCGTGATTGGTTTGAGTTCGGACAGTAGGAGGAAACCATGGAAACATGAAATGTTTGTACTGATGAAGTTCAGCTTGTGGCTAACACAGAGTTTTTTTTTTTTTTTTTTTACGACAGTGACATGTGCCTACCAGAACTGTGGGGGAGCTCCGGAGAGGGAAAAAAAGAGAAACCAACGAAGGAGCGAGCTATTTCAGGCCGACTTCATAGTTCTGCTTTAAGCCAAGATGCGCCGACCAGACTCAGTCAAGCCGCACTTGCTCAGTTATCCTGGATTTCTTTATTCTACTTTTGTGCAATACCCCCCATGTGTGTCTGACCATTGTTGTGAGGTCAGACACACCTGGATTAATCAGTTGGTCCAATAATGTAAGACAGGAAATAAAGGAGCTGGCTAAAGTTCAGGAAGTAGTGGAGCTGTGCATAAAGCCAATTGTAAAAAAAAAAAATCTGGGGTATTATTTGTGCTGATAAATGAAAAATATATATACGGACAAAGTCGAGAAGGAAGACAGCAAAAAATAACAAAATTATATTTTTTTCCCCCCGTAACTGTGTCATTAGGGTTTCTCCACTTGGATGCCCTTTTTTAGGGTGATCACAGATTACCATTCTCTCACCCCTTAGTCACAAGATAAATGTTGGATAAAGTTTTCTTTCTTTTCAACATGGTGACATCAAAATGTAATATTTCAGACTCACAGATCAGGAGACTTTATTCTAACTTTATTCTAACTATTTCTATCTCAGCAACAAACTTTCACAACAAAGATCTTCCCCTTTGTTGATTCTGCTTTCACTGATGCAGTGGAGCTGCAGATGCTTTCCCACCACAGAAGTTTAGAAGAACATATATGTGCAACCATGAATTATGAATACTATTATTGTTAGTGTAATTGTTTCTTGTCTAATGTGGCCCTGTGGAACCTTTCAGACTGTCACTGCTGAGCGGAGAAGTCTCTTTCTGTTGTCTCTTCTTCATAAAGAAGGTTAGACAGGTAGAAACAAGAACAAAAGGATTGTTCTCGATCCAGAAAAAGTGGAGTAAATGCTGATGGAAGCCAGGTGCTGGAACAATTGTCTCTCTGCCAGACTGCTGACGATCATTAAAAAAGTATTTCAATGTATTTTTCCTGAGCGTCAACCATTCTTTTGTTCTCTGGAATAAGTGCTACCACTGTATTTCAGCATTAGTTTGTTGACGAGGAGAGCAGGCCGCTGCTCAGATCCTTCCTCCTCACTGTGAGGCAGAAAAACCCTCTGCATTAAAAAGGCAAATGAGATGTCACTGTCCTTTACGCTCTAGTGTGTGTGTGTGTGTGTTCCATCTCAGGGATACAACATGTATTTGCCTCTCCTCGGGTATATACTGTGTGTTTGTGTGTGTGCAGCCAACAAAGATGCATGAATGCTCTTGTTTATATACTGTACATAGAGATTACAGGGAGAGAGGCTGATGACACTGTCATGGCTGCAGCTGCCACCATCCATTTGTTTAAAGGGACAACGAGGAGTTTTGGAAAAGCGAAGCGTTTTCACACTACATTTATGAGCCTCCGCGCGCACCGTAAAATTCTTTGACCGGCGCAAGACAGACTCATGTTTTCATTCATCAATAATTAAAGTCAGAGGTTCAAAGAGGTTCACATACCGTCGTAATTCCGACCATAAACGGCAATACGGCAGCGTTATTCTCATGACTCGCCACGAAGGAAACGCTGGTCGGCTCGACCAGCATTTCCGCCACCACTAATAATAACAAAATAACGATAGAGACAGAACGATATATTTATCGAAAATGGGCCCATTAACAAGTGTGGGTAACGGAGATTCATCCACATTAACGTGAGACTTTTTTATAACCGAATAGAAACTCCTCGTTGTCCCTTTAACACCTCCTGAGCCCGAGCGGAGCCAAATTTGGCTCTAGCGACGCGTCATAAAATAAATAGCGTCCAACAGAATATTAATAATTCATAAACATATTCATACTACACATCAAAACAATCAGAAAAAACTCCGCTACAAGCTCATATAAGTCATTTTTACATTCACCGAACACAGCACCAACACCAAGCAACTGATGACCACATATCAAAATCTCCATTTCACCATCCATTCACACATTTTCACCGCTAGCGGCTTGCTACTTCAAGCTACACACGTAAACACGGTGTCATATGAAAGCTGAGACTCAGCTGATTCCATCGGTACCATCCATGTCACCCTACGACCAAAACTCTGCAAACCAGCAGCCAGAGAGGAGCAAAAATAACAAACACTATTTTACCGCTAGAACCAGAAACGATGTCTTACCTTCGCTGTTTTGCGGTGAAAAGTTGTGTTTGAAGGCAATAAACGCTGCTTTTAGTTAGTCCAATGTTTATGTCCGTCTTTGAAATCATTCCTGACACTCAACCTGTCGTTTCCGGAGGACTTTTCGCTCCCAGGAGGGGGGGGCATGGGAGAGGGGCGTGCGGCATTTTTGCTGCTACTGGCTGCTGACTGAAGAAGAAGTCGACTAGCTGAGGATCAGCTTGTGATTGGCCAAAGCCCCTGTCACTCAACCTGCTGTCTGATAGAGGTGTCATCATCCAAATGACCAATCCACACCCGAGATCCGGCCCCGAGATCCCGCCCTGTCTGCCTCCTCCGTCCTGACGCAGCAGCCACAGAGCGCACGGAAGAGCTGCGCCAGAGCGATAGATATAACAAATATATATATATATGTATATAGATATATGTTATATCTATCGCTCTGAGCTGCGCTAGCCGCGTAGCCACCTAGCTCGGACGTGTTTACTGCAGTTTCTGACCATCCAGCGGCATTTTTTCCATAGAGACCCGGTTCAGAAGAGTCCTGTCCCTCTCTGTGTGTGTCTGTGTCTCTGTCTGTGCGTGTGTGTGTCCGTGTGTGTGTGTTGGTGTGTCCCCTGGCCTGTGGTTTACTACTATTAGCCTATTAGCGTCCGGGCTGCTAAGCATCTACGCAGCCAGCCTGTATTCATTACTATGATTTTTTTTTTTTAGTCAAACTTCATTTCCCCAAGCAGGCTGTTCTCACCAACACTTGCCTCACTTGCAAATAAATACAAACAGCAAGGACAGTAATATATATGTAATTATCATCGGCGTCGGACGGTTGCTTCCGCGAAGTCCATTAAAGAGGAACTAAACCCCTAAACCACTTTTTTCTGCCGAAAACAAATGTATTTGGGTATAAGGTAGTGTTGTCAGTTGATTCTGGTCCAACTTTTGACATTTTAGTCAAAATATTTCAATTTGGTGTATTTTGTAGTAAAAATGTAGAGTGACTGCCCTCTATGGGTTGAAACACGGCTATTACAATCGAATTTTTCTATTGGCTGAGATGGAGGCAGATGACGTTTTGGAGGCAGCTTTCGTCACCGGCCACCAGCTCCCCGACCAATCAGCACCGGCTGCTGCCTGCCGCTAACGGTTGCTAGGCACTCTAGCTGCTCTGCTGCGGCTAACGGCTGCTAACAGCTGCCTGAATGGGAATCGTTAGTGCGGCCGGCGCTAACGAGCCGTTAACGAGCCGTTAACGAGCTAACGAGCCGGCGGATCAGCTGTAGATGCTGTGTCACGGCTCTGGCGTCCTCTCCTAGTAGTGTCTGCGCTACTAGTGCTGTTAGAGTAGCTCGTTAGTAGCTCGTTAGCGCTAGCAGAAGTGTCGATGTGTGTTTACTTTTTTTTCTCTTTTGTGTGATTTCGCGGGTGTGAATGGGACGCAGGGGGGAGGGGAGGGGAGGGGGGGGATCGGAGAGTGTCTCCTGGAGTCCCGCCCATAATCAAGGCATTTTTTGAATTTCAAGCTTAGAGCACGTCATCCAAAACTGAGGGGTTTAGTTCCCCTTTAATCTCTGATAATCGGACACCTCGAAGGGCATTATCCCGCTTATACCATGGTCACTTAATACATATTAAATCAATTACTTATAATTTAATGTTGTTTTTACCGTTAAAATGTTGTTTTTACTGTTAAAATCACACGTCTTTAAGCGGCTGAGCCGAGCGGACTATTTAATAACACTCGTCGGCGATAAAAAAAAAAAAAAAAAAAAGAGGGACCCGCTGTGACCGCAGCGTACAGCCAGTGACTCTGCCACAGCCTGATAGTTGATCAGTGAAGGGAGGTGATGTGACGGCTCAAATGTTACGTGACACAAAGTGTTATTTCAGAGGGCCAGTGCTTCTTACCGCTTGTGTGTTTACAGACTCCAGTGCCGTGATGCGCTGAAAAAAAGTTGTTATGGTCCGAGTGTCCGTTGCCGTGGTTACCAACAAGCGTTTGAGCCAGCGCAGTAATATTTAGAACGTAATCAGGCTATTTTACCGGAACATCTTTATAGGTGTCCATTATCACTTTTTAATGGACACCCCGCAGCCAATCAGAATCGAGGATTCACCCAGACCATGGTATAAAGTTGTTTTTACCTGGTTTGCAGTGGTTTACAGTAACAGTTCTTCTTATATTTTATTTTGTTTATTATAAATAAATCTGTTCCACTTGTCAAGAGTCAAACTTCAGTTCCTTTATATGGCTTTATTTGATTAGAAAAGGGTATTTAGATGTCATGAACACCTATGGTGACATACAAATGAAATATATAGTTTGGTACCTGAGAAATTTCAAATGTTATAGATTGTGCCAAATATGCCCAAAATGTGCCAAAATTGCACATATTTGAAAATTCCGCCTGACTATTCTGTACTAAAACCTCTGTAATTTTGCTCTGCTTCACTTTATTAGCATATAGTGTGGAACAGGAAATGTTCAGATGTTTTACTAAGGTTTGCTACATATTTTGAGCTGAAACTGCATCATTCCAAGGGGCCACTCAATTTAATTTTTTTTTTTTTTTAGGCGGAAATTAAATCTGTGATTTTAGCTGTGTGCCAACCTCATTTACTCTGACCCAGTAACATATATACTGAGATTTACACATCTGAACAAATCTTACAAGTGTTCCCTTTATTATGATACCAGGATTATTCAAATAGACCATGGGATTGCAGAGATATACTCTAATCATTATGGACATGTCATTTTCGAGCAGAATTCCAAAATAGAGGCTAGTTTTTAACAGGTTAACAAAGGATGATTTCCCAGCCCTTGTGACAGTGAGAAACTAGAGTACAATGTAGATTCAGCACTGAGCGTGACGGTGTGGTAATAAGTACTTCTCTCAGAATAAAGACACATGTTTTTCTGCTCTGATGGAGTTCTAATTGGCTCTAATCTATCTATCTATCTATCTATCTATCTATCTATCTATCTATCTATCTATCTATCTATCTATCTATCTATCTATCTATCTATCTATCTATCTATCTATCTATCTATCTATCTATCTATCTATCCTTTTCCATGGTCCACTAATGAATATTCTGTGGCCTTAGCTAAAATACTAGGGTCTGGTGAAAACCATGAGGAGCCCAGAGGTAGAGGTAGAGAAGAAGAGAGGAAGCAGAAATTATCTCGACTCAGTTTGCTTTCTGGGTGATTGGGGATTGTGTCGCCCTCTGGCTCTGACACCGTCGACACCGACTGGAGTGGTAGTGTGAAGTGAGATGAACTGACATGAGCGTGTGTACATGTGTATGACTGTGAGCATGTTCTACCTTTCTGACATTTCAAGTGAGGGCAGGGTCTGGGCTTTAGCAGACAGCAAATGTACAGCATCATAAATGTGACTGCTGAATGTTCCTCACATTGATAGAAATACAAGAATGTGTGTGTGTGTGTGTGTGTGTGTGTGGGGTGACTTTAACAGAATGATAATGCCACATGCAATCTGTTGTGAAGATCCAAAGGTGATCGTGTTCTGCACCCTGAACTAGAGAAGGAAGCAGTGGGTGAACGGGTGCTGATGCTGAGAGAGAGAGAGGGAGGTAGCGAGTGATGTAGAGATAGAGGGAGAGAGAGAAAAACAATTAGACAATGAATGAACACAGAGAGGGACGTTCTGCCTCTGTGACAGTTCATGGGGATTAGATGACAGAATGATGGGATGGTGGCCAACAGAGCAGCAATTTACCCATTTCTCAAACTTCAACTTTTAAAACACATCAAAGTGAAGTGAGATTAACGCTTAGTTCAACTGAACTGCACCGCATTAAAGTAGTTCTGACAAATGTAATTTTTCTGCTGCTGACTAATGTAAAACAGCTAATAATATGCTGCGGTCATGACAACTGGGAACAAGGACAGCGCAGGATAATACAAACATTTCCATTTTGGAAAGAAATTGAAGATGAACGATTGCGCTCATTTGCAGAAACAGCAGTTCAGAAAGATTGTGATGTGCTTTCAGTCACATCACATGGTATTCATCAACACATATTCAAAATGAACCGTGAGCCAGTGATGGAACATGTTCAGAAAAAAAGAAATCTTCAACATTTGCAATGACATCACAGCTGAAAGTATTTCATCAGCTTTATGAATCTGCTAGGGCCATGATACAGTATGTGGTAATGTGATAAATACATAATCAAAATCCATATAATTAAATGCACCATATTAGCTGAACAATAATAGGAACAATGAAAGGATTCACACTAAAACTACCTTGAACATTAGTTACAAATGCAAGGATGGCCTTAGGCTCCTTGTCACATCAGGTTCTCTGCTCTGTAGAAGACCATGTACCACACAGTGGACGTGGGGACCCCAGAGGGTCCGGGGCCACGGTGGCAACTGCCTGCTTTGTCTTGATCTTGCCTTAGCACACGGGGCTGAACACTGACATTTACAAAATTCAGCAGCATGTCAGTTTCATCATCTGAGAGCAGTTTCTTATTTCGTCTGATTATTCCAGATTCTAGATTCTAGATGGTGGCAGACAAACAAGTAATGGACAGCGTCTCTAGACAGTTTGGGCTCTTGGGTACAAAGCCCACGTGTTTACAGTGTCAATGTTCCTGTGGTTAATGATTAATTAAGTTTAATTAATTAGGGAAGGCTTTCAGGGAGAATTACTGTTACTTGGAATACATTCCCCTGGAAGGAAACACACAGATCCCAGAAGAGCCCTTTCATTTTACCCACATAATGGCTGGACTTTGACTGGATTCATGTCCTCGGAGTGAATGGTGCTCCTGCTGTGATGGACACGAGTTCAACACTTGACTGCTACGTGGAATGTCGAAGTCTGATTTGTGAGGTGAGATCAGAGATTTACTGATTTAATTTAATCTGTGCATCTCCAAACTGACCCCCTCACTATTGAAGAACCTTAGACCCTCCTCAGATCATCCTCACCCCAAGTATCTTCATATTTAAAGTGATATTTCAACATTTTGGCAAATTGGCCCACTGGCATAATCCCTATAGTTTTAGGATTAGGTGGGTGCAAGCTGTTTTAGATTGGCGGGGCAGAGACGTGAGCTCTGCACGGCGCACGGTATTTCCAGCTTTCCCTCATCAAACTAAATACACAATCCAACAACTCCAAAACACTCTGGTGGACAAGTTGTGACTTGCACATTCACCACGCTATGAGATAATAATGTAATGTTATGAGACAGAGTTGTTTTTCGAGGCAAATGTGCAGCCGGAACTACATTCCAAACACGGCTGCTTGGAGTGATTTCAAAAGCGAAAGTAGTTCTGAGTATTTGCTTCATGTGTCATAATGTTACATAATTATACGTTCTCTCAAGGCAGCACCTAGAGATGACCATCCACGCTTTTATAACTAGTCGGCTTGACTATTGTAATGCCTTATATGTAGGGGTTAGCGCATCCGCCATCACCCGTCTTCAGATGGTACAAAATGCTGCTGCACGCCTTTTAAGTGGCATAAATAAACGTGAGCATATTACCCCCATTTTAACTGCGCTACACTGGCTGCCCATTCGTTTTAGGATTAATTTTAAAATTCTTTTATTTGTTTTTAAGTCTCTTAATGGCCTGGCCCCACCATACCTTTCTGAGCTGTTAGAACCTTACGCTCCTACACGCCCCCTCAGGTCAGCTGACCAGCTGCTCCTGAAAGTCCCGAAAATGACAACCAAACTTAAAGGGGACCGCGCTTTTTCAGTTGTGGCACCAAAGTTATGGAACGACCTGCCTCTTGATATCAGACAAGCTCCATCGCTGCATGTTTTTAAAAAGCGCCTCAAAACTCACCTGTTCTCCATAGCCTTTGACCCCGTTTTAAACTGATGTCTTTTATTCTGCTGTTAGTTATTTATTGTTTGACTCACCTATGCGCTATGTTTTAATTGTTTTATTGGTTTTGTATAGTGTTATTTTAAATGCACTTTATTTTATTCTTTATTATTTTCTGTTGTGTTTTATGTACTTTTTGTGTCTTATGCCAATTGTATATTTTGTGTGTGATTTTGTACAGCACTTTGGTCCACTGGGTTTTTAAAGTGCTTTATAAATAAAGTTGGTATGGTATGGTATGGTTATTGAATGTGCAGGTCACAACTTGTCCACCAGAGTGTTTTGGAGTTGTTGGATTGTGTATTTAGTTTGATGAGGGAAACGCAGGAATACCATCAGCCTCTGTTGTGTTAGCTGAGCAGCTCACGTCTCTGCCCCGCTGATATATATATATATATATATATATATATATATATAAAAAAACAGCTTGCACCAACAATTAAAGGTAATGAACCTACTACCAAGAGTAAAGGGATTATGGCAATAGGCCAATTTCCCAAAATATCCCTTTAAGTGAAACAATCTCAGACAGAGACTTCATCAGACACACCTGCAGGCAAAGAAACTGTCTTGTTGTTTGTTACAAGGTATGGAAAAATACAACAGACCATAATTAATATGTGTGTGACTCCATGTTTCATCATTTTATTGCAGTTGACTTACTCTGAGTGAAGCGTGGAGGGTTGTCGTTAACGTCGGTGAGAGTGATATTAACCACGGTGGTCCCGGTGAGCCCTCCTCTCTGTCCGGCCATGTCTTTGGCTTCAATCACCACCTGGTAGTGCTCCTTCTGCTCGCGGTCCATGCTACCAGGACCCAAGGCTGTCCGGATCACACCTGAACAAAAAGATTAAACATGCCTTGGTTTTGCTTTTTCGTTATGCTGAAGTTGGCAGTCTCCAGATGAAACACAGATCTTGCTGTTTCCAATTAGAATGTATTTCTTCAGGGGAGATTAAACTGACTTTCTCTGGCAGAGAAGGAATATGTTGCTCTTGTTTCTTTTGTCTCAGGTTGAGAGAGCAACCTGTCATCTCTTATTGTGATACTCTTTCCCAATCAATACAAAGCTTGTTACACGTGCTCTGCAGACAAAATAAGGCACATCTACAATCATATTTCAAATTGTCTGCTAAGGATGCCAAAAACCTTTGTTTGGATTTGCATTTTATGACCTTCTGTCTGGATTATAAATGACAAGTGAAAAGTGAAGGATAAGAATAAACAGGTTTACTCTTAAACAAATAGTTTGACTGAATTAAGGAAAATGAAATTTCAAAGACAAATCTGAATGTCTGGATTAAGAACAGAGCCGAAGTTAGGATATGCTGTATTTAGCCTGGCTTTGCATGAAGGAAAAAGTTGGCACAGCCCAAAGGAATAAAAATTAGATGACAAATACCTCCAAAGTTGACTGACTAAGACACTGTGTAGACAGCAGTATGCAGTTCCATCAAAATTAGCTGTGCTAGGCCACAGGTCTTGTCAGGTTTAGGTTAAGGTTCAGGTTTAGATGGATAACATGACTCCAGTGGTGACCTTTGACTGTTTGGACCAGGTTTGTTTGGTTTTCCTAATGAGGAGCTCAGCTCCATTGGAGTGAACTGGCCTCTGAATTGAGTTGATCAAGCAATGACTGATCACCAACTCATCAGTCAGCACCAGAAACAAATTAGATCTCAGTTAATTACAACTAAGATTAAACTTCCTCCCTGTTGAATTGATTATTCAGCGCATCCGTGCTTTACATTTAAATCTTTTAGATTTGATATATTATTAATGGTCCATTGATCTCATGCTGTATTCACATTTCCTTCACACACATGGACGATGAAGAGGAAATGATGCATGCCATCCCAGCATTTCTAGCTTACAACTTACAACACTGCACTAAGGTTTGTGTTGGTCAGAAATAGCTGCATACAACACAACAGGAATTCTTCTCTGTAGCCTATTATTGTCAGTGAATCAGTTTTGAATATGTCAGGGAGAAGAGGAGTTATGAGCAGCAGCACTGAGCTGTGTATATGAGCCACAGGCTGGAAGCATTTAAGATTACCAATCTGTCCTGCAGTTACGCTGTCTGCAGCATTAAATCAGATTAAGGTTGTTATTATTATTGACTGTCTGCTCTATTAAAACAATGTGATTTTTTTTGGCCACACTGTAAATAAAACTGCCATTTCCTCTGTTGGATTACTGATAAAGTAAATGCTCAACAAGTGTATGCTGTGCTACTAAATCACACTTGCTGCTACCAGGACAACCAGTGATGCAGCCAAATAAACATCAGCCATCTATTGCTACATAGCTAGATTGAGCTGTTACCCATCTACCCTGTATTAACAATACAGGAGGTAATAGTAGTAGTAGCAACTTCCTCAGGGCAGATCAGACGCTACAGTGACTCGCTATCGGAAAATGGTCCAGTAGCACAGGTGCTACCCGGTTAGCATGCTTTCATGCATAAACATGACATATGTATCAGTCCCCTCATCTTACTCCTGCAAATTCATACAACAAACAGATGAGCAGGGTTAAGGGATCAGTGAAGAGCTGAGCTGAGCTGCATTTTATGATAGCAAGTTTTACCCTTTCCTCTGTGCCTTTTTCAGCGCAGCACAAACATAAATGTGCAAGGTGAAGGTGAAGGTGCATTAATCATGTATTTACTTTATATTACTTTTTTCCGCCTTTTACAATAACAGATGGCTAACAATGTGATATGGGTTTCATACAGAGCTTCCTTGTTTTTCCTACTGGGAATTAGATAGAAAAGGTGGTAAAAGTGTGAATCATTCACACCTTTTACCCATATTACAGTCTGTGCTGGTGCAGACACTGTTGGAAGATATACCCCACTGAGGACCTGCTGATAAAATGAAATGTGAAGGTGTGAGATACAAATGTAGCAGTGGCCAAGAGAAAATTTAAATATTCAAGCGATCAATCCCACCCACCGTAAATGAGAGGCATTATTTGAGTGAGTAATTCACTTTTTATTGTAGCTTTGTACTTCCTGTAGCTGGAGCTAAAAGTAGGTTGTGGTTGGACTTTTAATTGACTCTTTTGTTGCTTTTTCTTGTGCGTTGCCATGCTACCAGCAAAGAAGAGTCAGGAAAGGCTGTATCACTTTCATCTCTGTGTAATCAGCACAGAAACAGGTTTGTGGCATAAATACTGATATTTCCCAAAACGCCAGTCTGCATTAATGTAATGCTGCTGCTGGTGTCTTTCAATGGAAAAACAAAACAAAACAAAAAAAAAACATTATTACATTTTTACTTTGAGGCGTTTAAGTATGTGTTGACTGGGAGTTATTCCTTCATTCTGTAATAGATGTAGAAAAATATGAGGCTCAGGGTAAGAAGAAGAGGAACACATCTAGAACAAAAACTATTGTCTGTGCTTATTTGTTGGTTAATTAATACAAATGTTCTGGGTTTGTATGTGAATGTAAAAGTTCAGCTAGCCTTGAAGCCTCTGAGAAAACTGTTTTGCAATACAATATTTTCACATTATTTTCCATTTTTGAATCATGTTTTAGTGATTCATCATTTATAAGAATTAAAAAGTTATTTGATTTTTTTTCAACCTTGAATTATTCCAGGTATTTCCATGGATAGGCAAAGTCTCTTTTACTGAACGTCTATATGTGCATTGATACAGTTACACACATTCACATTTGGAGGCTGTCACAGACCAGCTGAGAGCTGAGCAGCTCTGCAGAGCCGGTGGGGAGTAAGGATTTGTCTAAGTGCTGATCTTTCTCTTTTCTCATCCAGATTTAATCCTGCCAGTTCCAGGGATTGAAATGACGACCTTCAGGCCACCACTGGATCAATGTTGGGTCCTGAGATGTTTTGGCATTGAGCAATTTAATTACAAACTAAATATAATAAATAAACAGTACCTACAGCACCAGGGTTGTAAAGGATGACTCTTTCAGAAATACCTGTGTTTGCGTCCACAGAGAAGTAAGGGTGTCCCTGGCTGATGCTGTAGACCAGTTTGGCACTGTTCCCATACAAACTGTCATCAGCATCCGTAGCTGTCACCTGGATAACTGATGTGCCTGAGGGGGACAAATTTACATGATTATTATTGATGACTTTCACTATGAGAAGGCAAGGCAAGGCAAGGCAAGGCAATTTTGGAGTCAAAGTTCAAGCATCTTATTCCTCTTCGGTGTCCAGTAGGAGTCCTTACCGAGGTCGGACCTCTCCGGTACGCTCCCGGTGTAAACCTCTCTGCTGAAATGAGGCTCGTTGTCATTGATGTCGTGAAGTTTGACACTGAACTCTGTCTCCTGTTCCAGCTTTTGACCCGTCCGTTTGTTGACCACCGTCGCTCTAAGGCTGTAAGAAGCCTTTTCTTCACGATCCAGGCGGCGGGTGGCGTGCAGGTCGCCGTTATTCTCATCGATGACAAAGATGGTGCCAGCCCCATCACCAGACAGAACGTACTTGACCAAACCATCCCCATGGTCCTGGTCAGACCGGAGCTGCAGAGGGACACACACATCAGAGCCACGTTTGTTTCAATAATATAAGCAATAAATGACAAAAGGGATAGTTCAACATTTTGGCAAATTGGCCCATTGCCATAATTGCTATAGTCATAGCAGTGGGTTCGTTACCTTTATTTGTCGGTACTATTTTTAGAACGGCGGAGCCGAGCGGCGAGCTGCTCAGAGCTACGCTACGGAGGCTAATGGGATTTCTTGTTTCCCCTCATCAAACTCATCAAATACACAATCCAACAACTCCAAAACGCTCTGGTGGACAAGTTGTGACCTGCACATTCACCATGCTATGAGATAATAATGGAACGTTACCAGACAGAGTTGTTTTTGAGGTAAATTCATGCAAAACTGCTGATGCATGTTGCTTTCAGGGACAGTTTTTCAGCAAGCAGTCTCTGCATTTACCTTGAAAACAACTCTATCTCATAACGTTCTGTTATTATCTCATAGCATGGTGAATGTGCAGGTCACAACATGTCCACCAGAGCGTTTTGGAGTTGTTGGAGTGTGTATTTGATGAGTTTGATGAGGGAAACCAAGAAATCCCATTAGCCTCCGTAGCTTGTGGCTGCGCTCCACCGTTCTAAAAATAGCTCTCACCGACAATTAAAGGTAACGAACCTACTGCTATGACAACCCGGTCTCACGGGAAATCGTGTTAACTGACACGAAATTTTAATCTATTGATCGTGCTGGCCAACACGATTTCCTTGTTTTTTTCGTGTTGCTCAGAACGAATTTTAAACTCATGTATTTCAATTGGAAGTTAATTTCGTGCGTGCAAGCACGACATTCAAATGCCACGGCGCACAGAAGGGCTTTGATTTTATTTAATTTCTGAACCTTGACATCAACTGAATACAACATTTTAATCATCAGAGATTCCTCATATATCATATTACATATCGTAGCCATATCGAACTCGCCCCCACCCCCGTTTTTTTAATGTTAGGCTACGTCAAGCCTGTACATTTAAGAAGTGATATTCATCATATCGTCCTATATTTATGATCTGGTGCTTTTATTGTTCCCTTTTGTTGCAGGATTCAGGCATTTTGTGATTAGAAACCTATTTTATGGTTATTTTTAATATCTGCTTCCTGCTCCCCTCCCCGAATCGAATGTCCCGTTAATATAATACATGTCCGCATTTATTTTTCATATTGCGAGGTAAACTTTTTAGTTTTTTTTTTCCGGGTTTTTTAATGTTACGTCAAGCCTGTACACTAAGAATGCAGGGATTCTCGGCATCATAACGCCCATATTTATGATCTAATGCTTTTATTCCTCTTATTTGCTGCAGGGTTCAGGCATTTTATGATTAGAAAACTTTTGGTTATTTTATTTTGTAGGAAAAAACAGGAAACAGATATCTGTTTCCGGTCTTAATATAGCTAGAATGTCCGCATTACTTTTTCAACTACGGACTACGTTTTTTTTGTTTTGTTTTTGTAAGGTACCACTACGCTGACAGTGTCATCTTATATTATTTTAATATCGTTTTTTCGTACTATTATTGTGGAAGTGTCCTGTATTTCTCTTGTCCCTCTCCTTATGTTGTCCGGTGGAAACAGATTCTCCCCCTTTCCCGCTAACCCTTCACCAGGTAAGATGTGTGCCTGCTGGATGTTCACATTAACATTGGTTTCATTATTAAACGCAAGACTATGTATGAAAACCATCTTCTAACTTGTGAGGGAAAAAATAGCCATATCTTGTAACTTTGTCCAGCTAGACTGATAAATCAACTATGTGTAAGCTTATTCCCGCCGAGCGTGGAGCATCACCAAAGAATTATGATATGCAATAACATGAGATATAATGTCTCATTGCTTGGGCACCCTTAAAAATTGTGTATTGGTTTAGAAAAAACGTGACTTTTTGTATACATTAAGAAGATGGTGAAATCATGGTTCAACCAGTTGCATATACTTTTTAAACCTTTCTGCAAATAAACACAGCTAGACACAGCTAGCTAGACTTAATTTTAATCTATTGATCGTGCTGGCCAACACGATTTCCTTGTTTTTTTCGTGTTGCTCAGAACGAATTTTAAACTAATGTATTTCAATTGGAAGTTAATTGCGTGCGTGCAAGCACGACATTCAAATGCCACGGCGCACAGAAGGGCTTTGGTTTTATTTAATTTCTGAACCTTGACATCAACTGAATACAACATTTTATCATCAGAGATTCCTCATATAGCCTATCATATTACATATCGTAGCCCCCGTTTTTTTAATGTTAGGCTACGTCAAGCCTGTACATTTAAGAAGAGATCCAGCATCATATCGTCCTATATTTATGATATTTTTGTCATGCCAGGAGGGTCTACAAAAAAGACGTGTCCCTTTTGCAAGGGAGTTTTGTTTTGTGCGCAGAAGGTGTGTCCTCACTGCAAGACAGAGCAGCCTCTGAAGCAGCGCCTTAAAAAGAAGCTTCAAAAGTTTGATTATAAGAGAGAAGAATGGGTGGTTGGCCGTAAGAAGAACCACAACGTGGCATCCATTAAGGATGAAGCCACCATAATGGTTTGTGCAGATTTTAAAATGACATTGAACTGCTCAGATAATACTGGAAATAAGTTATGTGGTATACATGGAAAATCCTGTGATCCTCAGGTATTTCTGTGTTCATAACAAAAAAGTTCATAGAAGAAATGGACTGCGTTTATACCACTACAGCTTGTAAAATGTATACACTGCCAACTATAAATGCATTTGCAGCATTCACCTATTCAGTCACAGAAACACAAATGCTTCTCTCTATTTTGAATACATTTAGAAATTGTCATTGTTGATGCTTCAGTTTCTTTCTAGTTATCTAAATGAAAAACAAGTGTTACAAATGTGATACATATTGTACCCTTACTGTTGCTATTTGTCTTAAAGTTTAGTTTTTTGCTTACACATAATGAACTGTTCCTGTTTGCACATACATTTTTATACAAAAGTGAAACTCATCACGAAATCAGATCATCCTAAATGGCATTAGTATGGATTCTGTCCTCAGTAATGTCATATTTTTGTCATTAATCAATGTGTTCAGTTAGTTTTGTAGTTGCTATTCCATTTTTTTCAACTGATAATACAAACTTATGTCATTGCAGCTTGAGAAACTCCATGCTATTGGTTACAAACCAGTGCTTCTTCTTGGAAAGAAGACAAAGAAGGAGCAAACCAAGTGTGAGATCCTCACCCCTCGTTGCAGCCTTACTGATTTTGCCAAAGACTACCTCCAAGAGATTGGCTCATTTTATGAGTACCTTTGTGAAGGTAAGATGCATGCAATGCATGCTTAACAAATGGTATTATTAAATTATTGTATTGGAAAGGAATTATGGCCTTCTAGTTTTGTGGCAGCGGCGCAGTGCAAGTTTCATGCAGCGCAACACAGCGCACGGTCAGTTTGGTAATTTGGTAGACAGCAGTGCGCTGAGATGGGTGTGGCGGTGCAGCAGGGGGAAGTGTCACAGATTCAGCTTGGCGCAGTGACAATTTCGTGCCAAAAAGCCGTGCCGAAAGTGTGCTGAAAGCCCGCCAGCTCCAACCTGGTCTACTTTCTGCGCAAGTAGTGATGTTAGATAAACGACTTGTAACTTGTTACAAGGAGAGTGGAGGATCCTTCCACATTGTGCCTGAAAACCAAACCTGCTGATCAGAGCCTCTGACCCGGTGTCACAGCTCTCCTCTCGTCTCGGTGGCACCGCGGATCCACAACACAAACGCACCCCGTAAACAGTAAGATTAATCTCTTGTTTATGACAGATACGACTACACACAATACACACATCTTAACACCTGTATGGTAGTCCATTGATCCACTGATTGATTATCAAAGGCTTCAAATGCACGACCAGGAGGATGCTCAGCAACACAGCCGACGTGACCAGTCTTGCAGATTCGCTAAATGATGCAATTTTAAATCGTTTAAAGTCGTATTTTGATCAACATTATGTTTCAAATTAATTATTTCACTTGTGAACCGTGTAATAAGCGGGATAATGTATAGTTGGTCGGTTGTTATGGAGAAATAAACCAGGTTCCATACAACCTGTCGGGGTTTATTTCTCCATAACAACCTCCAAACTATACATTATCCCTTACATATCATGTGACATCACACAGCGGTCGCAGAGTCTGTCATCTCGTGGGCTGTGACAGCAATTCTCACAAAAGGAGTGGATTAACCTTTTTTTATGACACGGCTCTTTTGAATGCTGCGTTTTGATAACACAATGAATTACGCTCTTTATTCTACATCCTACGGTCTTGTATTTCTGTATAACAGTCCGTTGTTAACTATAACAGACCGTAAAGAGTAAATGTGAGCGTATTTATTAGTGGAAAAGGGTGCGTTTTTCTGTTTTTTTATTTTTTCCACACTGGGCAACAGTTCTTAGTGTATCAGGGCAAATCTGATTAACAATAACCTCCTCCCAGACTATTTCTGCTTCATCAGTCCGTGGAGGTCTGTCCGTGTTACCATATATTCGGCCACTGTGAGCTTGGACCTCCCGGTTCAAAACATCAGTTTCCTCCTGTAAAATGTTTGGCTGTCTGGCGTCGCTGTCTCCTTTGTCCATGTCAAAATATAAAGTGACAAAATAACGGTGCTCCTTCACCACACACATGTTAGTTTAAATAGTTTAGTTTAGTTTGATGTCAATCTTGTGAGTACTCTGTCATTGTCCTGTATAAACAATGTTATAGATAAAATAAGATGAGATAGAACTTTTTTTTAATCCTAAAGGACATTTTCATGCCAGATTATTGGTTTATTATAGTGTGAATGGAGTAAATGCTAATAATAGTTAGAGTAATGTGCATGTGTGGCATGCAGGGGGTGAGAGAAATTGTTCATGATGCTGAGAGTTTTCTCAGCATCTTCCTCTCTCACAACCAACTGGAGTTCCACTCCCATGACAGGAGCAGCTTTCCTGATGAGTTTATTGAGTCTGTTGGCATCAGCTTTCAGAACAGGACGCTGACCATAAAGTATGGAAGGGATAGTGTGCAGGGACCTGGTCATTGTTTAGGAAAAAACCCTGACAGGGTGATGCAAGACCTTGACACGAAGTGGCTGGATACATGGTCCATTATACACCAAGAACAGCAGTGATAATAATGGTCTGTTACAGAGAAATAAAATCATATTTTAATTAATTGAACCATATGATAATATTCTGAGTTATAGTTACAGTCACAAAGAATTAAATACAGTATAGATTTGTAGAAATTGAATAGATCCAGGAGACTCAAAAGTTTCCTGTAATCTAAAGTGAACACAAATCTGGTTGAGATTTGACAATTTGTTTAACTGCAGGTTGGAACCAGGACCCAGATGTAAATGAGGAGGCGCTAATCACACTGCACCTCACACCCTGTGACCCACTGGAAGGGCCGAGCAAGGCGAACATGGAGGGACAAGCAGAGCAGACCAACATGGAGTGGTACATGGAGCAGCAGACCGACGCAGAGGGAAAGGCAGAGCAGACCGACGCAGAGGGAAAGGCAGAGCAGACCGACGCAGAGGGAAAGGCAGAGCAGACCGGTGCGGAGCAGACCGACGCAGAGGGAAAGGCAGAGCAGACCGGTGCGGAGCAGACCGACGCAGAGGGAAAGGCAGAGCAGACCGACGCGGAGGGAAAGGCAGAGCAGACCGGTGCGGAGCAGACCGACGCGGAGGGAAAGGCAGAGCAGACCGGTGCGGAGCAGACCAACGCAGAGGGAAAGGCAGAGCAGACCGACGCGGAGGGAAAGGCAGAGCAGACCGGTGCGGAGCAGACCGACGCGGAGGGAAAGGCAGAGCAGACCGACGCGGAGGGAAAGGCAGAGCAGACCGGTGCGGAGCAGACCAACGCAGAGGGAAAGGCAGAGCAGACCGACGCGGAGGGAAAGGCAGAGCAGACCAACGCAGAGGGAAAGGCAGAGCAGACCGACGCGGAGGGAAAGGCAGAGCAGACCGGTGCGGAGCAGACCAACGCAGAGGGAAAGGCAGAGCAGACCAACGCAGAGGGAAAGGCAGAGCAGACCGACATGGGTAAAAAGTCAGGTATGTACTAATGTTTATAGGGTGTTCTCAATTAATTACATTGGTAATCTCATGTCTCTGTTGATTATCAATATCTCATTATCACTGTTTATTAATACATTACATACAGTTAAGAAGGGATAGTGTCATCTTTTAAAGGATATATGAGTGAAGTATAATCTTATATTGCAGTGGCAACAAGGCATATGCCAGAGAGAAAGAAGCTACAAAAAAGTAAGTTTAAATTATTCCTGTTTGTTATCCTTACAGCACAAACCAATCATTTAATAATTTTGCATATTCACAAGAAATGTCTTTGGCAGGAACTTGGATAATGGTTTACTGGTTGACTTAATCAACATACACTGTGTGCCACTGCGCATATAGTTGCAAAAATTGAGTGTAGCATTAGTTCAGGCAGGCCACATAGTCAAGCTGTGCTGCTCACCTCATCAGCTGATGTGGGCAGGCCATGTTGGACAGGCTCATATCAGCTGGCTGGCTGTGATAGGCCAGCTCCTTATCAGCGGACCATATCTCCTCCTTCTCATTCAATTGGGCGCTCTATTTAAACTGCATCAGTCAGCCATCTGCTTCTGCTGCTTTCTCAGCTTGCTGCTTTACAACCCACCTCCTCCTTCTCATTTTGTTCTGACTTACCAATGTCATAATTGGGTCATTGGTGCTTGCTCTGTTCTGGGGGTCTTGCTGACTCTGCTCTCCCTGCCTCATGCCTTCCACATAGGTCAGTGAGAGCAGGGAGGTCCCAGAAAAAAGCCACGCCGTCAAAATTAAATTTTGCAATTGTAATTAAGTTTCTTTGACTGAAGTGGTCCCGGCTGAAATACATGTATTTACAGGGGTTGATGCTTTGATCATTTTCCCCACATTATTTGCCAAATAGTTGTAAATTTTTATGAGAGATGATTTTTAACAGAAAACACAGGAAATCCATCAGGCTTAATGTGTTTAATTTTACCAAATAACTTTTGTAGTTAGGGTATAACATGCTAAGCGTTCTATAACCATTCTTGGCTTGCATACCACTGAAGTCTTCACAGTTGTATTTTTCTTGTTGCTCCTAATCTAAAAAAAAAAAAAAAGTTAGTTAGTAACAGCTATGTTTTTATGTTCACAGATTGCTCTTACCATGCTCGTCTTGAGACTTTTCCCATAAGGAGAGTAAAGAGGGAGAGAGTGAGAAAGGTTAGACAGGGTAGACAGACACCCATGTAAAATTAGCTAACTCTGTTGCAATTAATTGTAATCATGTACTGCCCCTGCAAAAACAAAATAAAATACTTATTTGTTGAAATTCTACACAAATGCACTGTCAGTTTTAGAAACATCCTTGTGTATATCATCTGTAGGGTTTCAAAGGAGGTTAAATGGAAAGCAACTGGACTTAGTTATTTGTCTAGGAAGACGTTTCACCTCTCATCTAAGAGGCTTCATCAGTTCATGTAGCATCTGACCAGGCTGGGACTGGTCCAACTATCTGGTGTGGAGACTCACTATTTAACCTCTTGTGTGGGCGTTCACAAGGGTGATGATGTCACTGGTTCCCATTTGTGCTCCAAGTGCCAACGACAGTCGTTTAAATTACTGCCTTTAATAGAACGTTGGTTTCGACTTTGTTAGCGCCCTATGTTGTTATAACGACAGTCGTTGGAGTCACTTGCCACTTGTGAACAGTGGTTGTTCTTTGAGGCTAGATTGTTGAATCTCCTGGGAAGGGATGAAAGGGCAGCATTGTAAATTGGAGATAGGTGGTGTCTGAGACCCCCTCCCCTGTTGAGGGATGGTTTCTCTACTTTTACATAGATGGCTTCTTTAACTCCTCTTTCAAACCATCTGTCCTCTCTGTCTAAGATCCCAGTTGCTTTCGATTTAACCTCCTTTGAAATACTATGACCTGGGCAAATGAGAATATGCACCGGCCCATCTGTAGGGTGTTTTTGAATCACAGATTAAAACACAGTTTATACTGAACATATCATTATGAAACAATGTAAATATCAGGAAAGTCCCAATGCACCAACAAAACTCAGTGACTGCAACCACAGATAATAGCTGATTCGTAAGATTGAGATTGATGCCTTTTAGAATAATGATAGATGTCTTTCTTTTTTGTTGTTCTTTACTGTCTTTACAGGGCAAAGCAGAGATGTTGGTGGAGTGGGAGCCCTGTCCAGTTTGGTATGTAATTATGCAATTTTGCTTAATCTCTCCCTCTATAGGCCTAGTCTGCATTAATACTTAAAGGGATATTACAGCATAAATTTAACCCATGGTGAGATAAAATCTGCTAACCTTTAGCTTCTCTAGTTGTAGCAACTTTAGCAAAGACTGCACCATAACAAACAGCGCAGCATATTTCTCCACGCGCAAATTGCGATCAAACAGCCACTCACAGCGACAAATAATGCTCAGAACAGCACCAAACGTCATCAACAGTAGAACAGCGTCCCAGCCCATAATATGAGGCATCAAACATCTGTTTGCTTTGCCTGGTTTCTATTGAAAAGAGACGAAAAAAACTCACCCACTCTGCTCTAGTTATACGCTATGCAGCAACTTTTCATGTCCAGGATAGCATCCCGGCACTGACAACACACGTCCGAGGGTGACTGGCAGCACAAACATTCAGTCTCAGTGGCAGTTCCCTTCTGTGAAGTCTGCTTGTTACAGCCATGGTTACAGGTAGTCAGCTGGCGCGGAGGCGATTACCGAGTGAAGTAGAGTCCTGCAGCTCAAAGATGAAATGTGTGTGATTACTCCATGCAAATGCAGTCAAAGTTCCTACGTATCTTGCCTATCAGTTTATAAAAGTTATTAGTTTGTTATTAGAGTGTTCACAGGGACATGAACAGAATTGGGCATTTCTAACTTTAGATATTTGAGGGAGAGAATCACGTAAACAAGCGTGAGAATAGACTGTTTGTACTGTTGATGACGTTTGGTGCTATTCTGACAAGGTTGATAGTCAAATCAGACCTCTCCGAATTGACTATTTGAGGTCACCCCTAGAATATTCTGTAGGGTGACACGTGTTAGAAGGTTAAGCTTATTAGAAATACTCAGCAAGCACCAGTAACAAAAATAACATTTCTCATCTGTTTTCAGTGGCAAGGAGTGGGCCCATTCCTGGCAGCCAAAGGATTCTCTTCAAATTGTTTAAAAATAAAAATGTGTAATGTGAATGTTTTTGTTTCAATGTGAATGTTTTGGTTGGAGCATATATGTCATCAAGTTTATATTTTGTATTTAAGGTCATGTTTATTTCTAGTTGAGATAAGATGGAGAACTCCACATAAACTTCACTTCTATTATATCAAAGCTCACGTATTATTTGATTTCATGTTCTTGACATTTTATTGCTTTTTAAAATTGGTTACTTTCGCAGTATGGAAAAACACAAGTTGTTAACTTTGTTGCTGACAAAAGGTCATGGCTGTACATAAAGAAATAAAGATCATTAACAAATGGGAAAAGGATAATGTGAGGCTATTATTTGTTTGACCCTCGCTGATGTCATTTTTGGTAAGGTAAATGCTGCAGTACCTGAGGCACTGTTGCTATGGAGATGCCAACACCAGACACACACAACACACACACATGCACTCCACCCCTGTCCCAGTTCAGCTCTGTCCACAGCCCGTGCTGACATCAACATCGTTGACCGGACCTGTTGGTCCAAGTGGCCCTGCTCCGAGTGGTCCTGCGGGCCTGACTCATGTCACACTGTTCCAGCCTCCACCATAGAGCCTCCACCCGAAGAAGTCAGACAGTAACACATGACATACTTCTAGTGTGAATACACTTAGGTCTGCAACGTAACTCTGCAAACAGTCATCCCTTGGTGCGGGACCAATGCGCACCTGCAGATCCACAAATGATCATCTCCTATAAGCTTTGTGCAAATTCATGCAGGACATTGAAGTCATAAGGGGCCCCTAGCTGTTGTCATCTGACAGCCAGCTGATTAGTCTTTAGCCAATCACATTCAATCTAGAGTGGAGCCTTAAGCCCAAGTCTGTTAGGGAGGAATTTGTGGTGATGCCGGTGAAGAAGAAGTAGTACCAGAGTCCTGTATGTCTTATGCTGAAGGAGTTTATTTACTTGGTCCAAGGAGAACAGAAGATTCGTCATCACAACATAAGTGCATGAGTCCACCTCAATTCTGAGGGTCAAACAGTAAAGCTCAGATTCTTATACTAGAAAGGTGGGCTGAGATAGCAAAGGGGAGATGTGTTAACATTCAATTGGCTATAATGCATAAACATGAAGATAAGGATTCACACCAGCTAAGAAACACAAAGTGTCATCCAGTGACGGAAGGCATTATCATCTAACTCTACAGCTGTGTCTGTAAGCAGCCAGAGAGTGAGATTGAAGTCGCCAAAGAGCATGTTCCTCAGAGAGAAAATAGGGCAGATAACTGATCACAACAGTAATCTTACAGAAAGTCACTATGACACAGAGGGATTGACCATTAATTTACACAACTATCTATAGGGAGATGAATTATCTAACAAAGTCTAATAACTTTGTTGCAATAGGCCTAAATGGTTTCAGTCCATGATGAGAGTGTTCCTGAATGCTCACCACAGGCAACTATATCAAAACATGACCTGTCAAAGGCCTGTCACAATGCGAGGAATGAGGCACAGGCCATAGGTAGGCCACTCTTTCCTTTTACCACATCCTGCCCATGTAAGGTAGGTTGTTTCTGCTGTGGCCTCAATCAATACAAAATACATAAAAGCTGGACATTGCAGAAAGAAAAATCTAATGAACCAAAGTGGGGCCCAGTAGAGAAAGTTTGGGAACCACTGATCTATTCTATCAGTGTGGGAAAGGGTGCAGTAGCTATAGCCTAGGCTATGTTTATGGTCATATTAAGGGAATGGGGAATATGCTTATTTGCAAGAATATGTATTTGTATGGGAAGATTGGGTCTTAACTGATCCAAATTGAAAAATATGACTGTGTGGAAGGCAAACATCAATATTGTGAACATATTTGGCCATTAAATAGGCCTTAAAAAATGTTGGATTTATTTTATCTAGCTGGGACCCTAAGGCATCTGAGAAAGTACACCTGAAAGTGGCTTGGCTGGGACCAAGTCGAAAATGAAATTTTGTCGTAGGTGGACAATGAAGACATCATTGGAAAGGTCTTGACCTAGAGAGTAATATATTTCAGAATGAGACATATGGGTGTTTCCTTCTCCCCAGGAATGACCTTTGAACCTTGAAATTGGGGTGTTTTTGAAGACTCATAAATCAGCAACAGAAAGTGCTAGAGATATGGGATCAACAGTTTTGGAAAGCTCTTGATCTATACTATTATAACCGAATCAGTGTCAATAGGGGGCGCCACTGATGAGGGCCAAAATCTAAAAAAAACATGATTTCACCATGTTGTCAATCACATGCATAAAATCTGACCTAAAAAATGTGTTCCCTATCCTTAAAAACTATAAATAAGCCAACAATATTCTTGGTTATGACTTCACATAATAGAGAAAACACATTGGAACTACAAAACAATATGGCGGAGCATAGCACTGTGTATTGCAACTTCCGGACATGTCCCCATCTTTGTAGTTTTCAGTTGATGTTAGGGTTGGTTGATAGATTAGGGTTGCGAAAACATATTTCTTATTACTTTTTAATACAAAAAAATCAAACTTAAGATATATGGTCATGTTATTTGAAAAGGTATGTCTCAAAAACATAAACATATACATTTATTACGGTGTAGTACACGTCTCTCAGACGTAACTTATGCTCGACTGACGGAGATGCGTTCAGTGGCGGGAGGATTTAGGGTTGCGAAAACATATTTCTGGTTAGGCTACTTTATAATACAAAAAAAATTAACTTAAGGTATATGGTCATGTAATTTGAAAATGTATGTTTGAAAAACATGAACATATACATTTGTTACGGTGTAGTAGACGTCTCTCAGACGTAACTTCAGCCTACTGACGGAGATGCGTTCAGGGGCGGGAGGATTTGAAAACATGTCTCGCTCGAGAGAGAAAAATCACAGAATATACACAGGCGACACGCCTATGCCTTATATGCATGGATGTAGCTTATATGTCTAAAGACTGTCCCGTCCTCATGACGTGAGTGATTGAGGATCGGATTGTGGTCCACGTTTAGTGATGAGGAAACTGTCACTGTCAGCAGCTGCTCCAGACACACCACCAACTTTAATTTGTAAGGACATAGATGTTGATTGTATTAACACTAGCACCATAGGCTATACTCACCTCATTCATAATGATTATTAAACCATAACCTAACGTCATAAATCTGTCGGCTGCTGTCCAGTCCGGTGCAATCGCCAGTTTCCCCCCTACCAAGGGGGCGGTTTCAAAGTTGCCCTTTGTCCAAAGTGGGGGATGACAGAAAGAGTTCCAGTGATAGTTGTGTATGTGTGAATATGAATAATTTGGTCTCATATAGTGTCATGTTGTGTCTGTATTATTTTTTTATTGAACAGAGCTGCCAGTGGATGCAAAACATCTTTTATCTAATGTTGTATTGAATCGTGTAATACTGAATACTGTACATAAGTTAAATGTTTCATAATACATTTTAAGACACATGATTATACTTATATTAAATAAGTGTCAAAGTAACACACACAGAAACAATGCATGACCTCCATTCATGTGCACACAGTGGTTTTTATTTCTGAACACTACAGACACTGCCTTGGACATGGTAGGCTATGTATAACTCAGCAATAGGCTATAGTAAAACGCAGAAGCCAACATCTTGAGGATAGTGGGGGGACTGCTTTTTATTGATTTAGCTCTGCTTTTAACACGCTTCAGCCACATCTTTTAATTCAGAAACTGAAACAACTGGCTGTCAGCCCCTCAGTATCACTCCTTTTTAACAAACAGAACTCAGCTACTTAAGGTCAGTAATAGTGTTTGTCAGGTAAAAACCATAAGCACAGGAGCTCCACAGGGGTGTCAGCTGACCAGTTCTGTTCACATGGTTCACAAATGAGTGCTCAGCAAGTCACACACAGAATTATATTTTCAAATACTCTGATGACTCTGCAGTGCTGAGCTAACTCCAGGAGCATGACAACACTAACATTTATCATTCTGAAGTGGAAAGGTTTGTTGAGTGGTGCGATCTCACAATAAATGTTAAAAAGACAGAGGAGATCAGTTTCGATCCCACAGAAGTTTGTGATCACAGCAAAATTGTCATCCACAACCAACCAATTGCACAAGCCCAGTCCTACAAGTACCTTAGTTTACACATACACCGAACTTAAACATGGACCACCCATGTAGACTGCGTGTGTTCTAGACTCCTCCAAAGATTGTACTTTCTAAGGAGTCTGCGACTATACAGAGTTGAGCAGAGAATTATGTTTTATTTTTATCAGGCTGTGTTGGAAAGCGTTATCAGATACGGTATGCCTGTTTGGTTTGGAAACCTCCCTGTTTCAACTAAATCAAAGCTACTGCACCTGGTTCACACAGCCATGAAAATGATTGGCCTTAAAGATCATTACAATCTGTAGTCACTGAAAGGTGTGTACTGAAACAGGTCTCTTTGTCTTTTAGTCTCTACCTCTGGTCCTCTTCAGTGTAAGGATCCAAAGACTGGGTGGTAGTGGGAACTGAGGCACTCAGAGTGGGAGAGTGAAAGCCTTTGTTGCAGCATGGCCATACAAATTAAAACAAGCCAATGCCTTGCGGCCACAGGCCTTCATCAGGGCTAATATAAAATGGCTGCCCATATGTAACCTATATACAGGGAAAGGTCACATGTCTGTGCAGGCCTTATAGTAGAAATAAACTGGTAACTTAATGATAAACTGGTGAAGAGTCATCTCACTTCAGCTCCCCATAAAACATGGCTCAATATGAGAACAGGGAATCACAAATGTGTCAATTGCAATTGTTGTGATAATAGATCAATGCCAACCGATTCACGGATGTTACTTCAGGTTAGAGATATGATATTAAATCATTTATAAATTGCAACACGTTTGTTGTGTACAGACTGGAATGCCTGTGTGGCTGGTTTTATATTGGGAGAATGAAACATAAATTGAAGCCATAGGATATTGGTGGTTGCCTGTCCTAATGGCATGTTTATGTTCAACTAATCATACCGGCTGAGACAGGTTAAAAAGTCTCTCACAGAGAGAATCCATTTGGATATATACTCTGAAAGCTACACAGTACCCAGGCCTAAATGGTGAACTTGACTTCTCCCCTTTTCTTTGATCTAGGCGGGATCCAGCTCCCTTGGCCAATATAAGTCTTCCTTCAACTTCCTGAATGAGAAACCCTAACCTGATGATTTACAGTGCTTGAAATGTTCTCTATTGTTGTTTGCTTGTATATTTTGTATTGTTCTTCTTTCATGTCCGTTTAAGTGTGGATGTATATTGTATTCTACTGATAAACACCACAATCTGTGTTTCTACTATAAGGCCCTTTCCTAGGAAGTCAGGTTACATATGGGTATGAGGTTACATATGGGCAGCCATTTTATATCAGCCCCGATGAAGGCCTGTGGCCGCAACGCGTTGGCTAGTTGTTTTTAATTTGTATGGCCATGCTGCAAAAAAGGCTTTGTAAATCACTCTCCTACTCTGAGTGCCTCAGTTCCCCCTACCACCCATTTCTGCATTGGAGTTTAAAATATCACTGCAACTTTTATGATCTTATTGTGTTTTTTGTAACTCTTATTGTGTGCTTTCTATCGTGTTTTTATATGTACATGGGTATGTGGCTGATGGGTCTGGCAGCAATGAGTCCAGTCCGTCATGCAGCATCAATCTGTGAAAAAAAAAACATGGTAAGAGAAGGTGAAATCTAGAATGAACAAGCTGTATAAATCATTTACAGGTATGGTTGCAAAATAAACACTAGTATACAGTACATACTTGAGTAAATTACCTAAATTGTGACATCCTCTTCGTCTTCACTGCTGTCTGGACTGCTGAGGTCACTTTGATCCTCCTCCTCAATGTGCAGATGGACAGAGGCCTCAGGACCTAAAGCAGTCTTGTACTGTCGGAGGACCACTTGCAACTGCTCCAACAGTTCAGACAGTTGTTTTTTCAGGAGACAGCAAAGTCCTTCGTTGTCCTGGTCTACATTTCCAAGGACACAAGACACATTATAGACGCACTCCACAGCAAGATGTCTGTCTTCTGTGACTGACACTGATTTCGGCTCACTTCTTTTAATCTTGAAAGCAATTATTTCAATGAATACATTTTTGTTCCATCTTACCATTCTCAGCCACCTTGTTCTTCAGCTCCTCTGCCTGCTTCTGCAACCATGTGCAATGTTGCTCCATCTCCAAAAGCAAAATGCTCTTCTCCTCCTCCAGGCGCTTTGTTAACATCACTTGGTCAAACAATGCCTTCTTGATTGTGATGTTTTCTGTACACAATAACAGTAAAATTAAAATACACCCACAAACCTAATGGATATTAAAACGCTTAATATGTTATGATTTAGTTCAGTATACTCGAAGTACAAGAACTCAAAATAATTCTTATGAAGCTTTACAAAACTGACATACCACTGCCATGAACCTCCCATGGCCACAAAGGGGACACAGTGCTCTCTCCAGTGAATGTGTTTTCCACAGCAGCCACATCGATTGCTGCAGAGTCCGGTACTAGTCCATTGTACCTCTGCATCTCCTGAAGAAGCAGTTTTTTGTCCTCTCCCAGCTTCCTCCGAAGGCGGTGGCGAAACTTGCTGCTGTCTGAAAAGACATTAAGAGCAAGAACACTATCTAGATTATCATAATCTAAATGGCAGTTTAAATAATGGACAGTTAGAATTCATGAATTGCAAGTACATGCATTTGTTGGAATGTTAACACTATTAAATACAGTAGATTGATTTTATCAACTTGTTTTATTGTTATACCATTCTGACGGTAGAGGGTTTGCTTCTGTTGCCTGACACTAAGGTAGAGCCCCACAATGGACTGCTGAAGTTCGCTCTGTGTGGTGCCTTCAGTGTTATGCGGTGCGTTTGGTGTCTCTTTAGAAATAAAAGTTACAGTAAATTCAATATAACAGAACACAGGACTTTAAATTTAAGAACTTGTTTTGGTCTACATATAAAATCCATTTTAATACAACTTGGTTGTAAAACATGCGATGTGCACTCTTTGCACTGATTTCTGTTATCTGGTCTTGCTTACCTCCAGCTGCCCATTCAATCACCTCAGAGATCCACTGTGATGTTTCATCATCTGAGCAATATACCTCCGTTTTTAGTGCAGCTAGCCTTGCAGTCTCGTCCAGGAGTCTTTGACATGTCTGATAAATAGTGTTATACAATAATCAGGTTAAAGCCCTTAAGGATTAACAAGCCAAGTGACCAACAAATACAGACTTACCTTTACATATCTCGGAGGCCCTCCTTGAACTTTCTCTTGCTGCTGTCCATTGGGAGTCCCCACATTTTCCTTTTCCATGTCTCTATAACATACACAACAAACATAAATAAAATAATTGCAATTGTGTCTGCTATATAGGTCATTGTTTCTTTAAATTTAATTCCAGTAATATTTCAGCAATAAAGCTATTTTGTCACATTTTGTCACACAATATAACTTGCATTTTTCACTGCTTTTTGGATGGCCTCAGTAAATGTGGACACTTCACTGTCTTTTGCCACAAAGAGCCCCTCAAAAAAGGCAGGGTCCTCACTGCTGAAGAAGAAAGACAAATAGATAGATGCATTAGTCACACAGGAATATAAATGAATCAATAAAAACAATGGAAAAAAGAGCACCTTCCACTTTGGCCAAAGCGATACAACTTCCTGTTTCCATCTGCAGAAACAGCCAACATTTCAGGTGTGCAGGCTGGGCAGGTGAATTCAGCACCACAGCAGAGTTGGTTTTCCTCAAATGAAGAGTACGAAAACTCTAAGAAACTGCACTGCAGTGCATCTCCATTGATATGTCCAGACGAGAAGATACAGAGAATTACACATTTTTGTGATGTTGTCTGCTTATGTAAATACAGTTTTTTACGTACTCTTCCTCCACACTTTGTGCGGTGCTCCAGCAACTTTGCGAAGGCCTGTGTGGCAAAACCAGGAGAAATGACCTTCAGTTCCTGGAAGGAGCTCAAAAGGTCCAATGTGTACAAAGTAGACACATTAAGAGAGGTCGGCCAATATCCACTCCTAATGAGGTCCTTTAATTCAGGAGTCCACTGCCTCTGGCATGCTCCACACAAATACAGTGGCTGCAAGTCATAACGCCCTTGGAACATAATGCAAATAAACAACATCATGAATACACACCAACCACATACTTAATACACATGATCTGTGTAGTGTAGTGAATTGTTCTTACCATTGATGGTAATTAAAATCACTGGTTTCCCTGGTGATATGATGATGTTTGTGCCCTCACAAGAACAGCATGGTGCCTTCGCAGCTGGCAAAATGCATGCTGACAAAAACAAGAAACCACTACATTACATTATTTGTAACAAGTTAGAAATACATATGGAAAAAATTAGGCTTAGATTGAGACATACCTTGCTCATGGGTGCAATATCCATCCTCCTGTTTCATGATGTGTGTGGTTGGAGGAACAGCTTTAAAAAAAACCATCAATAATGGATTCCCTGTTGTGGAGTGGCTGCTTTTTGTGATGCAGTACATCACAGTCGCCACAGAACCACTCGTCGGGAAGACAATCTCTGCACCTAGAAGGGAAAGGCAAAATGATTATAAAAAATTATTAATTCAAGTTAGGATATTCTGAATCAGGTGAGATACAAAATTGTATTTATTTGGTTTATGTGTCTCAGGGTTTAGCCCCTTGCAGTTGGGCACAGGAGGTCCTAAATAATTTTCCACATTCCTGTGGGATGCTTCTGAAATTTTCAAGTTTTCTACCAGCACAAAAGAAAACATAATTACACACTGACCACTAATTCTAAAAGCCGATCATGGAATAAGTTTAGTATTTAAGAATACCAACCGAATGACAGCAGGCTCATTGCAGAGGTAACACAAAGGATGACCAACAGCCTCCTTCTCTATGAGGCACTGGAGGTTGTATGGTCTTGACTCTTTCCAGCGCTCCGAGGCTTTCTGCTGACGGAAAGACCTGGATGATGCTGAGCTTCTTTGAGGCTCATCAGAATGACATGATGCCAAAATAGCAGAGAGCCTCTCCATATTTTTTTCTGTAAAGAAAATATAAACTTGCGTTATATAAGATGATTTAGATTACATATATAATATTAAAACAATTAATCAACAGATAGCATACACATATTTTCATCACCATGGACCTGGCTATTACCATTAGTGTTCTTTATCTATGTAATACATTGTCTTACAGTGTAAGGTTTGTTCCAATGTCTATCTTAAATTAAATTATACATGGAGATTTGAAGGTAACATTTAAAGTTAAATTCATTCATCACTGTTTTTATTTTTATTTAGTCTTTATTTAACCAGGTAAAAAAGACCAGTTGAGATCGAGATCTCATTTTCAAGGCATTTTCAAGTGATTTACCAAATTTTGCCAGAGGACTTGCTGAGGGGAAAGTGGGCAGATCTCCCACACTGGATGACAGGGAGCAGTCAGGTGGAGGCTGTGCACCTGTAAATAAGCACATAGAAGAGTAAGAATGGATTAGGGTAGGCTTAGGACTGCAATCATGTTTTTTCCACCTACATACTAATTAACAATTGATATAATCAGACAAACTACGTATATTCACATGAAATACTTGGTTATGTAATTAACTGCAATGCCACTGAAAAAAATTGTTATCTACTTTTCGATACATCAACAATTTACACAAACAACCTGTAGCTGAGGCGCTGCGTCGCCCACCACGCCTTCCCCTGGGCTGGCCTTGTCCTTGCCTTGTCCTCTTAGACTTTGATGTCCGTTTCCTCTTCTGAGCTGCTTCCTATGAGTTGATAAAAGTCTTGTCAAACTGATGTGGTTAAAGGTACCTAAGCAAAAACAGATGACAAATCAAAGCAAACCCCAACATCTACTGAATCAAGGGATTTATCCACACCCTTACCATAATGTCGCCATCTGTAGTTAAGGATATTGGAAAACTTGCTCTCCAATGTTTTGCATTACATATTTCACTATTGCACTACAGTCATGAACAGTCTGCCTGTGGCCTCAATTTACTGTATTCATTTGTTTACTGAATCCATAGCTCTAAGAGCAGATATTATTCACTACTGATACAGAGTCAGCATCGTCTGGGCCTTTTTCATCATTTCTAAACGCCACAGAGCATGCTTGGATGTTAAATACTCAACTGCATTGTTTAATAAAACAGTAAAACAAAATCTTCTGCACTCATATTTCTACACACATTCAGTAAGGGATATAATTTGTATGGTCAAGTAAAGAATGATGTAAACACTAACCCTGGCTTCAGCAAGAATCTGATCATGCTTCAGTTCAACAGCCATGCGTCTCCCCTCTTTGTATTTGGGATTCTGGGGGTCAATGGTATATCTGTCCATTGCAATACCGACAGATACAGACAAACAAATAAACAAACAAACCAACCAATACAGACAAACAGGCTGACTAACAAACAGTTATACAGATAGCTGAGAGATAGATAGAGAAACAGAGAGCTAGACAGACAGACAGACAGACAGACAGACAGACAGACAGACAGACAGAATCCTGCAACAAAAGGGAACAATAAAAGCACCAGATCATAAATATAGGACGATATGATGCTGAATATCTCTTCTTAAATGTACAGGCTTGACGTAGCCTAACATTAAAAAAACGGGGGTGGGGGCGAGTTCGATATGGCTACGATATGTAATATGATATATGAGGAATCTCTGATGATTAAAATGTTGTATTCAGTTGATGTCAAGAAGGTTCAGAAATTAAATAAAACCAAAGCCCTTCTGTGCGCCGTGGCATTTGAATGTCGTGCTTGCACGCACGCAATTAACTTCCAATTGAAATACATTAGTTTAAAATTCGTTCTGAGCAACACGAAAAAAACAAGGAAATCGTGCTGGCCAGCACGATCAATAGATTAAAATTAAGTCTAGCTAGCTGTGTCTAGCTGTGTTTATTTGCAGAAAGGTTTAAAAAGTATATGCAACTGGTTGAACCATGATTTCACCATCTTCTGAATGTATACAAAAAGTCACGTTTTTTCTAAACCAATACACAATTTTTAAGGGTGCCCAAGCAATGAGACATTATATCTCATGTTATTGCATATCATAATTCTTTGGTGATGCTCCACGCTCGGCGGGAATAAGCTTACACATAGTTGATTTATCAGTCTAGCTGGACAAAGTTACAAGATATGGCTATTTTTTCCCTCACAAGTTAGAAGATGGTTTTCATACATAGTCTTGCGTTTAATAATGAAACCAATGTTAATGTGAACATCCAGCAGGCACACATCTTACCTGGTGAAGGGTTAGCGGGAAAGGGGGAGAATCTGTTTCCACCGGACAACATAAGGAGAGGGACAAGAGAAATACAGGACACTTCCACAATAATAGTACGAAAAAACGATATTAAAATAATATAAGATGACACTGTCAGCGTAGTGGTACCTTACAAAAACAAAACAAAAAAAACGTAGTCCGTAGTTGAAAAAGTAATGCGGACATTCTAGCTATATTGTAGGAAAGACCGGAAACAGATATCTGTTTCCTGTTTTTTCCTACAAAATAAAATAACCAAAAGTTTTCTAATCATAAAATGCCTGAACCCTGCAGCAAATAAGAGGAATAAAAGCATTAGATTATAAATATGGGCGTTATGATGCCGAGAATCCCTGCATTCTTAGTGTACAGGCTTGACGTAACATTAAAAAACCCGGAAAAAAAAAACTAAAAAGTTTACCTCGCAATATGAAAAATAAATGCGGACATGTATTATATTAACGGGACATTCGATTCGGGGAGGGGAGCAGGAAGCAGATATTAAAAATAACCATAAAATAGGTTTCTAATCACAAAATGCCTGAATCCTGCAACAAAAGGGAACAATAAAAGCACCAGATCATAAATATAGGACGATATGATGAATATCACTTCTTAAATGTACAGGCTTGACGTAGCCTAACATTAAAAAAACGGGGGTGGGGGCGAGTTCGATATGGCTACGATATGTAATATGATATATGAGGAATCTCTGATGAATAAAATGTTGTATTCAGTTGATGTCAAGGTTCAGAAATTAAATAAAATCAAAGCCCTTCTGTGCGCCGTGGCATTCGAATGTCGTGCTTGCACGCACGAAATTAACTTCCAATTGAAATACATTAGTTTAAAATTCGTTCTGAGCAACACGAAAAAAACAAGGAAATCGTGTTGGCCAGCACGATCAATAGATTAAAATTTCGTGTCAGTTAACACGAT
>NC_140923.1:28175355-28243420 GCF_045865225.1 Trachurus japonicus
TAGCGATTATGGCAACGAGCCAATTTGCCAAAATGCTGATCTATCCCTTTAAGGGGAAACAACAGTACGATTAACTGAGAGTTAATCATATTTCTAATTTTTGTTTATTCCTGAAAACAGTAGAAACGTATAGACATCATCATCATACTACTTGGTTTTACTTTTTTTCTGACTGTTACTTGACCAACAACTATATTCCCTGCCTCCTACTAACAAGTACATCATCCAGCAACCCATAATATTTTCAATGACACCAGATCTGGATCAATCTGTTGCTAGACATGGCCTCTCTAGCAAACGTACTACACTAAAAACAGAAGTAACGAGCTGTTGGGGACTAACGAAGGAAATGACTGAGACTAACAATAAAACAATGTGGGAATGTCTGTCCTCAGTGAGAACCCATGAGCTCTGGGCTGTGTCACAGACAGGGAGAGGTAAGAGGCAGACAGCACATTGTTGCTCTGTGTTTTCATGGGATTTGATGACAAGAGTACAATAGGACATCAACAGCCTCATCCAGCCTTGAAAGCACTCAGATGAGTCATCTTAGAAAGCAATGGTTTGGATGACTTGTTGCATGTGTGACTGCTCTGTTACTTTCCACTTCATCATACGCCCAATCTAACCACCGCTACCCTCAGAGGACTGGTAACTACCATTGTAATTCCTCAGTGGAAAGAAATGCTAATAAGTCTGTCTGTCTGCATCAACCGCCGCCTGCATCGCCTCCTTTCCTCTGCTGTTAAACCAGCCTGCCCTCCCTGCTTATGAACCAGCCTGCCAACCAGTATTCCCATCAAGCTGGCCTGCTCTCTCTGCCCTCCCTGCTTATGACCCAGCCTGCCCACCAGAAGCTGCCTTCATCCGCTCCTTTTGACTGAACAATCCCCATTTATCCCATATTCCATGTTGTAAACTGTTTTCTTGTCTGTATACAACATCTATGTCCCGTCTGTCCGTCCTGGGTGAGGGATCCTGTCTCTCACCCTGAGCTTTCTCCTGTTTTATCGTGGGAGTTTTTCCTCAGTGGATGTGAGGGTCTAAGGACAGAGGATGTTGTTATAATGCTGTGTAAAGACTTTTGAGACAAACTGTCTGTAAAAATGGCAGATAAATACACTTGCTTTTCCATTAGTAATATCTATTTGGACCAGAACAGATCTCAAAACAAATACAATCTCTCCTCACCTCCAAGATAGATACAGATAGATACGTATAGTAGATATAAAAACAACCAAAAAAACAAAATCATTCAAAGAAAATCTGAGTGTCATGCTGAGGAACATTTCTGTCTTCCAACAACACAGACTTACTCATACACACTGTCATTTCCTCCCATCTTGATAACCGCAATGTCTTATTTACCTGCCTGAACAATAGAGCTATTGGACAGCTGCAAACTATTTACTGTAAAACTCAGCAGCTAGACTTCTCAACAGAACTAAACGGCCAGCACACAGCACACATCACACCTGTCTTGGCTTCACTGCATTGGATTCCCATCTGTTTTAGAATTCATTTTTAGGTGCTTCTGATTACATACAAGGCTATGAACAACTGGAACTGTAAAGTTTGCCTTGATAATGTTGATTGTGTGTTTTGAAATCTGTTTTTATACACACATCACATTCTTTAAGGTGCAGGACAATACAAAAATGCCAGAACAAGAAAAAGAAGAGGGTATGCCTGCACACTTGCTGGTAGCCACAAAAGATTTATTTATTATTACGCACAACATTTAGACTTTCTGGTCTTCTTCAGGTGCTATTATATTAAAGCAGAAGTAAGTGATATTTTTGTGTTAATATAAGTCTTAAATAGTTATATCTTCCGACAGCAATCACTTGCATAGAGTGTTTGGACCGAAACACGGGTCTGTCAGTCCCTCTGCTCTGCTCTGAGCCGAGGAGAAAACATTTCTCATATCCTACAAGTTTTATCCAATGAGGAGAGAGAACGGCATGAAGGGCTGTGTGTGCAGCCAAGGGATGCGCGTGAATGTGGTGACGTAGGGACGAGGACCAATAGATCCATGATGAGGGCGGGGGCTGCTAACTCCATCGGCTGACAAGAAGTTATGGTGCGCTCAAGGCAACTCATAACTCGTGTTTTTTCGACCTGTGAAGTCGTACCAGTTCGATCTGGTACGAGTTCACGGGTCGGAAGTTATGAGTGGCCGTTATAGTGCACTTTCACAGGTAAAACAGGTCAGAGAAACGCGAGTTGCGGGTTGCCTGGAATGCTACATAAAGTCGTAAGTCATGACTTGAAGCTGTAACTTACGGTTTCAAAAGCCTGCCTGGAACGCAGCATTAGCCAAAACGACCGGATCGCTTACTTCTGCTCTATACTATATTAACATGAGCCACCAATAGACTTGCAATTGATTTGTGGTCCAGGCAGAGGGGGCAAACCTGAAGGCAAGGGGCATAATTAGGCTTAAGATTGCCTCCTTGTGCGTGAAGATAAATGGAAATATTTCACAAAAAATGAATAATTACATACAATAACATCACACATTATAGCCCCTTAATATCAATAATCCCATAAATATCATAAATGGTATGACAATCAAAGTCAGAAAAAATACATAATTATATGGGAATGGGTAAAATAGAATGTAGACATGGATATATAAATACATAACCAAAAAAACGAAATGTTGTGCGTAATAATAAAGCTACCAGCAAGTTAGTGGGCATACCCTCTCCTTTTTCTTTGAAAACTGTTCTATAAATAAATGATTATCATTGCTGGTACATGGATAGAAGCAAAAGCTCAGGTGGCTGGCAGTGACAGTTATAAATAAGGTCAAAAATAATAAGAGGAATCACAGCTCCAGATAGAGAAACAGAAGCAGAGCCTCGTGAAGCGGTTGGGAGAGAAGACAGAGCAGCAGAGAGCCAGAGCTTGTGTTGTGCCTGAGGAAGTACACATGTATGGGATGTGCTGATTCTCTGGCTCCTGCAGCACTGACCTGCTTCACCCTCTCTGGCTATGGTCTCTGTCTGTATTGCTCGACCTCAAGTGGCTCTCTGTTCACCTTTCATCCCTTCATCCCTGCGTTACCCCTTCAGGTCAGGTGTAGGCCTGACGCCTTTGATTAGCTGTGTGTGGGAGAGCCATTACAGCCGAACAGGTAGCAACATGCTGTTCAGCAACGTGCACTGTAAATCAGAGACATGCGGTAATGAGCAAGGACAGCTGCACCTTTCTGCTCTCCTGCCTCACTCACCATGTTTCAGGATTATTCCTTTCTTTCAAAAGAATCACTTATGGTATTTTATCTTCTCTATTTCATATATGTATGGGATACTTTACAGCTTGGTCTTATAATATCTGATTAAGGTGAGACACAGGCGAATAGGGTAAAAATTTAACTAACAGATATCACTATGAAACTTCCCAAGTTTATCACTTACATTAAGACAAATATTTTTTGTATTACAAGTTTTGTCATATTTTATGTTTAAATATGTAAATGAGGCAATATTAATTAGCATATATTTCCAGAACAGAAATCTAAACACTGGATAAAGCTACTTTACTTAGTTTTATTTTGTTGACATATTAGAGTCAGACGTTTTTACAGAGCAGATTTTGGATATCTCTTTTTATCACTCTGTAAATCTAAGTTCTCCGTGTTTTTAGGAATAAAATGTTGTATAAATCAGGCTGTGAATGATAAATCAACAAACCCCTCTGCAAAAACCTTCAGAACATGTAGAAAGGGAGGGTTTGGTGTCTGTAAGTTTTGCTGAAGTGGAGATTTCTAGCTCAGAGTCTGAGGAAAAACTCATTTGGAGAAAACAGTGCTTAAATACTTGTACTGTAAACTTCCATAGATTGTTATTGTCAATCATACTTTTATGATTTGTTGCTGATACAAAGGAAATGACAATTTTTGGAGCCTACATACAATGATACCTGATATGACATGGGTCAGACTAACTTCAGGAGAAATCTACCAACGAAAGAGACAAAATAAAGTAAAATAAAAACCTTAATGTGGATTTTCTACCATTTCTTTGAAAGAAGACATGATAAGGAATCAAAATAGTGTTTTTGCCTGTAGTGTCTCGCCTTAATATCCAGGGATACATTGATCAGATATTAAGATGGGATATCGGCCCAGATATTGACTAAATAGCTAGATTAGATTGGGTGTTGGATAATATGACCGATCCATGACGCTGATCTATTCACTTCAATTCTATGTTTGTGACCCACGCTATCACGTGTCAGCAGCAGGTGCAGCATGCAGGGAGACAACAAACACAGAGAAACAACATACTAAGTGATGTTAAAGTCAGGCCTGATGCCTTCACTACATGGCAAATTGGTATCATAATCAGCATTGGGGTTGAAAAAGGCTGATTGGTTCATCCCTAGTAATGTCACATAGTAACATTTCCTCTGTACTGTACACATAGTGCGAAATAGGGGGGGGTTTGGGGGGGTTGGACCCCCCCGATTAACCCCTTGAGACCCCCTGAAAGACTCAAAAGCAAAATCTGAGGGAGGTCTCAATCTTGTCAAAAAATAAATAATATAATATAATATAATAATTTTATTGTGGTCAATTAAATGTGTTTAAGATCACCATGTCCAGTATTCATAATTCAAAACATTTATTCGTTTAACATTAAGATGAACCATGTCACCTGCGCATTATGCAAATTAGCCATGTGCGCCAGCCCAGCGCAGGAGTCGAGCCCACTCGCTATCAGAACAGAGGATCCCGTTCCTCTCCCGCCCTCTGCCGAAGAAAGTGAAGTTGAGGCCGAGTGCTCTGAAGACGTAGCCGCAGCCCCTGCTGCTAGCACTGGTGATTGGCCGCTTTTCTTTTCTTTTTTTTTTTTACACCTAAGCAGGTGGGGTAATGTAATGGAAATACCGCAACCCTTGGCTTGACATTAAGGCAGGAAAATAACTTGAGGTAAGAGGCTAGCCTGCTTCAGCATACTATGGCCTGAACCCCCAGTGGTGTTGTTTGGCCAGGCACCTGTTGTGAGCTATTTGTCTGTGCTTTTTCAATTTTCATGATGGCCCGTTATACGAATGTGATTTGTGGATGTGTTCAATGCTGTGTTTAAACGTATTTGCTAGATAGATGGTTAGATAAGGCTACATGATCGGTCATAGTTGCAGGCTGAGGATCTCGTCGTGCACATAATTGCACGTCAGTCTCCGATCTCCAGATTTATACAGTTGGTTGTTATTTGAGTGCACGAGTTTGGTGTCTTTCATTCATTTTAATTATTGTATTTTATTTATTGTCTATTCGTTTCTGCATTGCCCTGATCGCGCACCAGTCTCCTATACCTGGCATTTATTCATTGTTCAAGTGCGCCAGTGTGGTGCCAATTATTGTCTTTTATTTATTTGAATTATCGTCTATTTATTGTCAATTACTTTCTGCATTGTAGTGCACAACTTTGCCTCTCCTTTTTAGGCTATAGGCTAATTTTCTTGGCTTATTGTAATGTTATAGTCCTACTTTATAAAAAGAAAAAAAAATAACGGTATTGCGCAACAATCGCGAGTTAGGGACCCCCCTGAATATTGATGGGTATTTCGCACACTGACTGTACATGAGATACATTTTGCTCTGGATATCTTGAATATGACAATGATATGAAGTATTCCAACTCATCAGCCCAGAGATGGCTCTGATCACACAATTTCACAAATTTGTCAATTGTACAAAATGTTGACCATTAATTGACAATAGTACATTTCTGTGACAATTACATGGTCCACCATAACCCATATGGAACAGCCAGGAGGCAGAGTTTCAGTACAGACTTCAGCAGTACGTGTTAAGAAACTGATGCTGTAGCTGCAGCATCCTGATAGTTGTTGGCTGGATGTGAAATCAGTTCACTTATACACTAGAGATGATAGATCCATTAGTTCTCGTGGATCAAAGGACCAAAGCAGCAGACTCATGTTTGATTCTTTCAGAGGGTTTACATGTTCAAGAATCTGTAGTTCATTAGGTGGGATTTTGTTTTTTTCTGCGCTGCCTCCACAGCATGGGGTGTTATCAACACCAATAACTGGAGGGCTGGGTCTGCTTCTGAGCTGTCTGGCCTTCAAATCTCACTTTCCCGAATGAACCTTGATGTGAACAAGAGTGCTGACTCACAGCTTCTTCTTCTTCTTCTTCTTCTTCTTCTTCTTCTTCTTCTTCTTCTTCTTCTTCTTCTTCTTCTTCTTCTTCTTCTTCTTCTTCTTCTTCTTCTTCTTCTTCTTCTTCTTCTTCTTCTTCTTCTTCTTCTTCCCCCTCAAAGAATCTGCAGACATGGCCCGTCACAGTTTTGCTGGGTTGTCAATGAGAGGATTTTTTCTTTCAACTTACTATCTCTGTCCCCACAGAAGTCCTGCACCTCTGAAGCAGGGAAAGAAAAGTCCAAGGTCTGCTTAAGCTATTGATGTTATTACAATGCAGAAACACGCTGAAGTGGAGCCAAACACAGCTTTTCTTAGCAGCGCTACCTGTTCCACATACTTAATGCATGATCTGTCCAAACACACTGAAGGTCTCACCTTCTTCACCTTTCTGTTTTTTTTTCCTGGTTGGAGTAGTTTGTGCCTCGGTGCCCTGCATGTTCCCCTGCTCAGGCTGACATTGATTTTAATTGGTTTACGGCCAAGTGCCCGACAGAAAGGAAACAACAGCAGAATGTGTGAGATGTTGGGACACCACACGCTTCAGCACACCTTGGCCCGGGTCCTGGTCTCTCTAAAGCTATACATATGTCCACTTTCTTTATCTGGAATAGAAACAGTTGTTGGTGGTGTTGCTCTCTGCTGCCAGGGCCATTAAGATATCATAAAAAAACTATCAAGAAAAATAAAAACATATTTATAGAGATGGAGCTGGACTTTTCAATTGACTGTCATTTTAACTGACAGGGTCACTTTTTAAAAATCTATTTTTACACGCCATTTTATTTATTTATGTATTGTTTTTAAATGATAATAAAGACAGATTCAATAGCATTTAATGCTCATTCATTCATTTCTAATGAATGAATGAGCATCACTATTGCTCATGTCAACCACTGCTATAGTTTGCACGTTGACTGAAAAAATATGTTAATAACATAACATAGGACTCTGCACATCCTGGCTGTCACCTGTTTGAACTGTTGCCCATTCTGCAATATGATATATAACAGAGTTATGTCTCTGTCCATTGTTTAAATGACTTATTATGTCAGAAATGATCTCTTTTTTGTGACTATGAACCAAGTGATAAGAACACACCTGGAAATCATGAAGACTCATTTCTAATGTCAATGGGACAGAAGGAAGACAAAACTGACTGAGTTGTCAAAATGTCACTGGATGTTCACTTCTTCCAAAAGATATTTAGTGTTTTGATCACAGTGGCGAGGAACTACCCAGAACTCACTGATTTTAGTTGTTACAGACAAGGTCCAGTATGACCAGTAAATAATGGGGGGTAATTTTAACATTATGTTCTTTATTATTCTGATGATACAGGCTTTACCCAAATGTCCTGGTTTTCAGTTTTCAGAGACCTTTGTCTTTCTTTCTGAGAGCCTGATGCAGGAAAATTATTGGTAAGATAAAGAATATATAAATATATATGTACATGGCTCATTCCCCCCTGATCTAAACGCTGCATGCTCCTCCTGTGTTCTGAATGTTGTTATTTTGATCAGCCGTTCATTAAAATTATGACCCCTCCTGTACTTTCATTATACTTTTCAAAAACAACCAAAAACCCAGTCTGTCCCTCAGGGTGTTCTACAGTACACTCGGTTCACTGCTGATAACTCCCTACTTAACCACACACTGCAAACGTGTGGAGGTCTCGGTCACACTTTAACTGTGTGGTCCTGTTGTATGAACGGGAAGAATTGTGTCACTGAGGCAAACAGCATCAAAGACAGATGCAGCGGCTACATAGTCACACATAACACCTGGATAATCTACTGTGACTTCACAAACTGACATGCAGTTTCAACACTGTGAGCCACTGTACTTCATATTTTCCCAACTACACAGGTCCTGTGCAGTGTTTCTCTCTGAGAGCTGGACAGGGTTTGTTCCACACCGACAGTCAGCTGCTGTACATCCACCATAGGAATCTCCTGTTCCGCCACATCCCAAATGTGCACTATGGAGATTGAGATCTGTGACTGTGGAGGTCATTTGAATCCAGTGAACTGTCATGTCCAGGAAACCAGTCTGAGATGATTGAAGCTTTGTGACATGATACACTATCCTGCTGGAGGTAGCCATTAAAATATGGGTGGTGGTCAGCAACAATTCTTAGGTAGTTACTCACTCAATTCTTAGGAATGATACTCACATGGCACTAAAGGGCCAAAGTATGCCCAGAAAATCTCCCTCACACCATCACATCAGCCTGAACTGTTGATACAAGGCAGGATGGATCCATGCTGTTATAGTAACGGCAAATTGTGACACTACTTTTTAAATCTTGCAGCAGAAGTTGAGACTAATCAGACAAGTCATTTGTTCAGTGCTATATTGTCTACTTTTGGTGAGCCTGTGTGAGCTGTGCCTGGATTTCCTATCCTTAGCTGACAGGAGTGGTCGACAGGGTTCAAAATGTGGTGCGTTCAAAGACGCTCCTCTGCATCTGCATTAGTTACTGTTACTGTCGCTCTTTTATCAGCTCATACCAGTCTGGCATCAACAAGTCATTTTTGCCCAGAGCTACCACACACTGGATATCTTCTCTCTTCCCTGACCATTCTCTGTTAATCTTGAGATGGCTGTGTGTAAAAATCCCAGTACAGTTACGCCAAACAGGCTCCAAGCTACACCAACAACAACCAAGGCACGTTCAAAATCCCTTTAAGTCACCTGTCCTGAGGCTTGTTTTCTTGTGGCATTCAGACTCTGGCCTCTGTAGTTGGGACTTCACTCAGTCCTCAATAATAACATGAGATGATGAGATTTTCTGTGTTATTATGCAGTTTGCAATAACATCTTTTTCCATAACATGAACTAACATCACTTAACCCATTAGGACTGACAACAACAGCTATGAGCTTCTCCCCCTAATGCCACGAGTGAATGACTTTGTTGTTGTAACATGTGACTGATAACCATGGAAAATGTATTTTGTCAATTTTTTTTTTCCAGTTTTAGGAGCCCTTCTGCACCTACATGTCCACCCTGACTTTTAGGCCTAGACTACATGTATAGGGGAGAGTGGGGTAATTTGTGCCATGGGGCAAGTAGTTCCACCCCTGTTATCTAGAAAACCATAGAAGAAGTTGGTCATGTGACCACATATTTTTGAAGGGGCATCTATTTCACTCATCCTATCAAGAAGGGAGACACATGGCTTGAGAGGAAAGCACATTTATGTTCAAAAAACAAGTTTTTGCCCTCCAAAGTAAAATTTCTATGATCAAGGTTTTTTGATTGCCATGTTTGAACAATTATAGATAACTTTGAAAACAGTTCACACATGTTTTAGTGCTTTATTAAGCTACACCATGAGTCTATACAGTTAGCATGATGCCAGCTCAAAACAGCTGGGGAATCGTTTTTTTTTTTTCTCAAAATGCTGGGCTTGGGGTAATTTGTGCCAAAGGGCCTGGGTTAAGTTGTGCCAGTGGCAGTGCTGTCTGTGTATAGGAGAAACATGGCAGTGGGCACTGATTTGCTTGAAACTTAACATGTGTGATGAGGGACCGCCCCTGAACACACCTGCCCAGTCTGGTTGTGCTCTTAGCCTGGTGGATGAACAAAACATTGCGTTTCTTTGCGCCACAGCCGCCAGCGTGCCTCAGGCCTCCGCGACTGCATGGGGACAAGCGAGGGCCCAATCATCGCCGCTTCTGGCTTTAATTTTGTATTGAATGTCTTGCTTTTATATAGCATTATCATTTGTGAGATTAAAATGATCTGTTTTACTTCAATTATCAATGGCACAATTTACCCCAGTGTATTCTCTCTAATGGCACAACTTACCCCGCATCGGGGGCAAGTTGTGCCACAAAACCACTTTTTTTTCTAAAGCTATATTTCAGTTTATTTAAGATTCAAAGTGATTGTTCCCAGGGATGCACAACATCCTAAACTATATGTACATATTTTAGTTGGGGGCATTATTATAATCCCCTTGCTTTAAAGGCAATTTAAGTAAAAATTGGCACTACTTACCCCGCTCTCCCCTATAGATATTTTTTTAAGTGGATATTTTCGTCCTCGTTTTAAGAAAAAACTCTCTCCACACCACAGAAATATCTCTGTCGATACGAAGAGGTAAAACTGAAAACGATTGCCTCTGAAGCCTGAAATGCCACGCCCAGCTGATTGGTGGCGATTAGCAATAAAGGACGTGCAAACCAGCTGCCAAGTGCTCGTTGAGGTCTTGGCAAAACTGTTTGCATCGTCGCCTGCCATGCAGGAGACCAAGGTTCGAATCCCACCTGGGGCAGTCCTTACCGAGAAACAGAACGCAGAGGGCCAGACTGACGTCGGCTAGTGCCGTGACCCTATTTGTGGTGGACGTAATTCATTTGTGGCGGGCCGCCACGAATAAATGAATGTATGGGAAACACTGTGCAAAGCACAGATAGCCCGGTACCATTGTTGTTGCAACCGTTTTGCTTGAATGTGGATGTGCGAACGGCTACGCTAGGCGCTCCGTTTAATATCGCTACACGGATAAACTTAATCGGATACTTTTGTATTTCTCCACTTTTTAAACAATATCTCAGTTTCTCCTATATCTCATATAGGTGAAATCGCTCAATTGGACAGAAAAATGTGTGTTTAGGAATATATCGTATTCGTGTAGTCCAGGCCTTAGTAGCTGCTCTGAATCCATTCAACAGCTTGTCCGCCTGCCACTGTGGGTGTCTGAGCGTCTGATATTGACAGGAAGTGGAACATGCAGATCCCAGAGTGATGGCACAAAGATGGCCCTCGTGGTTAATCTGTGCATGTTTTGAGTTTTTTTAATTAAACCACACAACCATGTCCCCCAGTGTCTGACTTGAGGCTGCAGCACTGATATCTTCTAAACAGCCGCTGCAGACCATGATCAGTTTGTGCAGCACATCACTGTCACTTCCATCATGGTGGTATCAAACGTTCTGCTCCAGCATCCAGCAGAGGAAGCTACTAAATGTTGCTGTTTATATTTAATGCACAGAGGCTCAGCTCATGTGTTGAATTAAACCTTCTCTTCCTGCTGCCTCTGTGTTCTCATAGCTTAATGCTTTCCTGTTGTTCTTTTCTTCCACCTGTCCTCTTCTTCTCAAGTTCTATTTCAACAGCAGCTCTCCTGTGAATTTCTTTCACGTTACAAAACCCACATTCCCCCCGTTTCTCCTCCTCTCCCCTCATTTCCTCGCCCCCCCCCCCCCCTCCTTCTCTGTCTCTCTGACCTTCTTTCCCTCTGTGCCTGCCTCTCTCCTTTTGATCCTTCCTGCTATTCTCTCCAGCAGTGTTAAGTCTGATTTGATCTGTCAGTCTGCTGGACTGCAACACCTCCATGCTTTCACCTAACACGAGCTGACGAAGCCTGTGGACATTTCACTACGGCACATTTTCAGAGCGGAGTACGCTTTCTGGAGTCCTTGTATGTCCCAGATCACTGTCTGTGCTACCAAATCTCCACCATCTCTCCTGGTTTGTCACATTTCATATTCATGCTGACAATGGTGCCACATTTATAAGGTTCCACAGAAAGATTGTTTTCTGCGCATTGCTATTTCTAACTTTCTTTAAAACTCCTGCAACATTGGGCCTTATTGTGGTGATAGGGTTCAAAAATATTTTTGTCAAAGGTGTGTACATTTCCTTCTCAGGGATCAAACTTTAAAGGTAGAGTTGGGGATCTTATTCTGTGGTTGAATTGCTTGGAATCCTCTCCACACCGATTGCAACCAAGTCATTTAATGCTTTTTCACAAAAATGAAAAAAGTTACCCGTGGAACGAACCAACCTAAAACACCATCCAATCATCTCAAACGCAACATTCTTGATGATTGGATCATGATGTGTCAATCAAGCTGCTGCCTCTGTCTCTCCCTCCCTCCTCTGTGCGTACCGCTCTTCCTGCGTTAATTGCGTGCACGATACAAGTATTCAACGGAAAAGACAACACCAGTGATACAATGTACCACACTGTAGTCTGGTAGTTGATGATGTAGCTCTTTCATGTGAATGAGCCAAGAGAAAAAGCTGGAGGAAGGCGATACTTTGCGGTGCGACCCATGGCAATCCTAATGTGAGCTACGTGGCTTTCCGCGTGAACCCAACACTGAAGCGCTTTGTGTTCCTGAGCTCTGGAGGCTTCAGAGAGAAGTCTGAGGAAAGGGGCTGGGACTTTTGACTTATGTATTTTCAAAATGTGTCCTGATAGAACCGTTTTCTCCAACTCTACCTTTAACCAACAACAATATCCTCCCATAAATAGGCATAATTGGTGCATCATCACATATCCAACACAAGAAGTAAGAATGGAAGCCTGTCTGCCCTCACACAGGATGCACACTGGAATATGGGATGGTAGTAAAATATTAAAGATTGTTATTTGCTCATTAAAGGGATGCTCTGTGAGTAAATGTGCTCTTTCGACGCTGTTTTCTTTTAAGATGGAGCTCCTGAGGACAGCCTGGTGGAAGAACTTTTAATTTGTCACACACTGCACACCAGCTCCACTTGACTCAGCTTTGGGACCAAACACTAATCTGGAGGTCATTTCCATTACAGTGCTGCCTTTAGAGTAACTGATCGTCATAGCAACACCGCTTAATAAAATAAAATGAAATTAAATATAGACTGATCTGTCCATTTTAAAACATGTGTTTATGTAAATGTGGTGATTTCTGTACATACAGAGCCCCGAGGCAGTGCTGCTGTTCTGTCCAGTACAAACATGAAGATTCACTTTACATTCAGACAAACTAATATGGCTGCACAGTTGTTAGATTTCACCTGTGAGACCAACATTTATCTTCCAAAAGGAATTATATCAGCCAACGGTAAATCTCCAAAGAGCTTCAGGTGACCGGCCAATCATCTCAGGAGACCAGCTGCTGGCCTCTGAGATGACCCACTCGCCCTGGCTGAAAAACTATGAACACTTAATAAAGTGACATATAACAGGTCTACACTGGGAAATTATTGGTGGTCTGCAGTGTATTTATGTCACCTTTTTTTTTTTTTTAAGTATATTTTTTGGCTTTTTTGCATTTTTTATTTGATAGCACAGTGAGATAGACAGGAAAGGGGGAGGCAGAGAGAGGGGGACTGACATGCAGGAAAGGTCTCCCCGATGCGGGACTCGAACCGGGGACGCCTGCATTGAGGACTGTAGCCTCTACATGGGGCGGCCGCTTTAACCACTGCGCCACGCACCGCCCCTTATGTCTCCTTTTAATACCTCTTTACCACCACCTATCACCAGAAAAGTAGTAGCAGCTACCAGATTAAAGGTACTTTCACCTAATGGAAACCCAAAAAGGGCGAGTGGAGCCCAGTGGAGCTGGTACCATGTAGTGTAAAGCGGCATAATGTACAAAGTCTTCCAAACAGAGCGGCAACACTCTACGCACCACAGAGGACAACTAGGGGTGCAATGGTACAGGTAGCCCATGGTACGGTCTGTACCTCGGTTTTTGGGTCATGGTTTCGGTTCGGTTTATGTTTTGTGCATAAAGACAACATTTTTTTTCTCTCAAAATTTAAAATCTTAATTCCTTGTAAAGCTCTCCCTCTCTCACACACACACAAACACACAGACAATGGTCTGTAAACAGCCCCTCCTCATGTGCACACTGTGAAGCCCCTTTCAAACAGAGAACAGAGTTTTTGCATCAAGGAAGAACTCTCACTATGCCGGTGGCCGCCACAGTCTCACGTGCGGACAGACGTCACACTGGAACACTAATAGACTAAATGTGCTAAATCGCACTAATTGTACAGTGTTCAAATCACGCTGCGATCGCATGCAGGGACAGCTCGTACTGCCGCCTGTTTGTCTTCTTTTTTTCCGCTTAACTGTGTGTAACTTCCAACCCGGTCCCAGTTGCAACAGTGTGATAGGACTCACTGCGAGTGGGTGGACACACAACATCGATTGGACATTAACTCGATTTCTTTACAAAAATAAACGTTCGAGCAGTGCAGTGATAATGTACATAATATCTCCGACTGTTTATTTTTGTAAAGAAATCATCACAACAAGGAAAAAGTGTTTGTTTCTGTGGCGGGGAGAAGGCGCTCTGTGATCGGATAGTAATGTCTTTCCAGGATGTTTCAGAGTTAGGCTATCTGAGGTGAGAGATTACATGCAAAAACACAAAGTTTACTATACTGTACACTATATGAGTTCAGTGGTATCTTGTAAGGATTTGAGTCATGTACCATAGATATTTGATTGTTAGTCGCGTTTTTTGCTCCCCCCAACACTGGATGACCATCAGGAAAACAATTTAGTGGTCAAAAATGACCGGAATTCTCCTTTAACTTGTCAAATTACTAATAACCACTCATTGCTCTGTGCAGGGAGCACACATTAAACTACAGACGTAAGAGCCATACTGTAACACAGCACTATCTTTTAAGTTAAGTGGCAAATCACTACAGGACATGGAGCTGGGTTGAGTCATCGTGAACTTGACTTATTTTCTTAGGCGTCTGTACTCTGTGGTATCAGCAGGGAGAACATGGCATCAGTGTTTGCCTTAACTAAATCCCTCCTCCCCCTACTAATCTGCTTCGAAACCATATTGTTGTCACTGCAGCATATCTGAGGCACGAGGCAGCACCCCAACAGGCAGGGAAACTCTGCTGACTGCCCTGATTCACTCGGTGTTCACCTCATCCCTGACACAACAGCGATGACACAACTCTTATTTATTTGGAAGCTGCCCGCGTTGTTGTGCTATAGCAGACAGCAGGCTTCATATACAGAGCAGCGCAAAACCTCTGGCATCTGGCTACTGATCAAACAGCACCGCACCAACTATCATCACTGTGTTCTAATTTCACTAATGGGAGCAAGAGTCTCCTCTAGATATTTAGAAGCAGCAAGTTGGATGGAAAATCCCTAAATAACCCGACCATCTCAAGGTGGGTGAACATTATACACCTCATTAAAAGTGCAATAACACATCATCAAACAGTATGTTTCATGTGCAGACCACAAAGGCTTTTACTTATGAATGAATGAAATCCTTCTCGGCCCCGAGGCTCTCAAACAAGACTGATTTTCTAAGTATGTTTTTTTTTTCTTCATACAATTTGTATGAGGCAGATTGTGTTCAATGTATTCAGTTGAACATGATGACAGATGCCAGACATTCATCAGCAGAGTCGTTAATTAACATCATGACTCTGTCTCAGAAAACTTCACACTGAGTGAAGCAAAACACCCACAGTTATAATCTGGAAAGAGGTACTGAAAAACACTGTTATAGACAAAACAGTGACTTGTTATGGTTTATGCGCAGCATGTGCAAAACCACTTTTCTTATTACAGTGTACAACCCACTCATGTGTTGAAGGGAAATAAAAAAGAAAAACAATGGAAAGTGTCTCAGTGAGGTGTCATGCCAGTTTGACCCCAGGCTCTGGATGGAGGCAACTGAATTTTTCATATTCCTCCTCTCATTTGTTGCAGCCCTGTTGGTCACTGAGGAACATGTGACCAGCCTCAGACACTGCTGCATGGACATACTTCAAGCACAGCAACAAACTGAGCGCCATTTCTCCCTCTTTCACCTGTTTATTCATCTTAATGGTTCTAGTAAAACAAGAGGAAACACAAGCTTCAACAGCTTCTGGTGGAAAACAACTGGACTTCTGCACTGCTCCACCGACCTGCCAAGTTGCAGGAAACTTGATCACAGTCTCTACTTCCTGAGTTTAAGCATTGAATAAAAGCAAAAAGTTAAAGGGACAACGAGGAGTTTCTATTCGGTTATAAAAAAGTCTCACGTTAATGTGGATGAATCTCCGCTACCCACACTTGTTAATGGGCCCATTTTCGATAAATATATCGTTCTGTCTCTATCGTTATTTTGTTATTATGAGTGGTGGCGGAAATGCTGGTCGAGCCGACCAGTGTTTCCTTAATGAGAATAACGCAGCTGAATGACCGTTTATGGTCGGAACTACGATGGTAACTGAACCTCTTTGAACCTCTGACTTTAATTATTGATGAATGAAAACATGAGTCTGTCTTGCGCTAGTCAAAGAATTTTACGGTGCGCGCGGAGGCTCATAAATGTAGTGTGAAAACGCTTTCCAAAACTCCTCGTTGTCCCTTTAAATTAACTTTTGACCCTTTAAATACAATGTCATCACTATGTTTTATTTTTATAGACATTTTAGTTAAATTGTGTGATAATTAGTGTATTATAATTTGTGAGTTATGGTTAGGGATGTCTGATATTGGAAACTTGCTGATATCCGATAAGCCGATGTTGTCCATCACTAGAATTTCTGATTACGATAATAATAACTAGGTAGTGAGAACACATGGACTATTATGTTATGTTCTGTTTATTTATTTGATATGGACATCACAAATTCACTGAGCCTGTTCCAGTGGACAGACCAGATGCTTTGCTTGGGTGTGTTTAGCACATGTGCTAATTTTCTATTATTGAGAGTCTGAAGCAGCGGCGGCAATAATTAAGTAGCGACGGTCCACTGCTACATAATTCACTTTGAAATCCAGGCATTACGTTGTTGGAGTTTCATTACTGGCAGAAAAACCGATAACAATATGGACAGATATGACATTTTTATGCTAATATCAAGCCGATATTAACGGTCGGCCGATATTATCAGACATCGCTAGTTATGGTCAAAAATAGTGTTTTTGTGGGGTGACCTTTGACCTTCTTATAAGTTCTTATCAGTTCAAATCTAAAAAGTTCTTACTTGAAAGACCCAAGATGTTACTAAGAGGGCTGAGCCCTGGCTGTCGCCCATGACGTTGTGAACACTAGAAATCTTATGAGATAAAAGTATTTCAGGCTGGTAGCACACATCCTGTTGAGGTGTTGTAACATGTACAAACATCTCTGTGTTCTCTGCTGTGTGCTCTGCTCTGTGCTACAACGGTGTTGTCACTATATGAAAATGATGACTCCTATATGATCTTTTTTTTAAAAGTGTACTTGATGCTAGAACATGGAATTCATGGTCTAAATTATACAAATATGTCAAAACTTTTCAGTAATAGCCTGTGTAGGTTGTGTCTTATATCCATGTTAGTGTGGCCCACTGGACCACATGAGACCATAATGACTGACTCATGCTCCAGGTCCCTTCAGTTCATACTGAGTTTGGCTTCTTGACACTCTCCACCTGAACTCAATACAGAGCACAGGGTGACTTGAGGAACAGGACTTGTGACAGTGTCAGTGCGGCCTGCTGCATCCCTCTCTTCCTCCTCCCTGTCAGGCTTACTGCACCGTCCAACAGGTGTCACGCCGTATCCTCACTCACCCACACACTTCACACATGACTGATATCTCTCTTCCTCTCACACCACACAGTCAGGTGATCATTTGGGTAAATTTGAGTTGAATAAAATAATATTTGGTTGTGAGATGTGTGTGTGTGTGTGTGTGTGTGTGTGTGTGTGTGTGTGTGTGTGTGTGTGTGTGTGTGTGTGTGACCTTTCATATTGTTACCAGGCCTGAGCCAGCTGCTCTTATTAGATTCTTAATAATATCTGAAATCTTACAATACAGCTGCTAAAAATGCATTTTAACAAACTGGAAATCCAAAACACCATCGTCCTGTATAGTGTGAGAGGAAAACCAGAGCATTTTTCCAATATATGGGGGCCTTTGTTGAAAACAGTCCCACAAATTGAAGCTTCTATTGGCTGAATGTGATTGTATGTATAACTGTATTGCATATGTACTGAACTACTTTCAATTGACCGTCAGAACCAACGTATCCTCACTCTGTGCTGTCTGGTGTCGGGTGGGGTAGGGTGTGGGATCGTGTCTTTGTGATCTGTTTGTCTTATGTTTTGTAAGTGATATAATTTGGAATATATAAGGTTCTTAATAATCTCTGACATTAGAATTTCTGTTGTACCTATTTAAATAGATTTGTGTTATAACACTGTTTTGTTTCAATGACTGTGTGATGAGGGGTCAGCACACTACATTGACACTACTGCACCCTTAATCAAGGGAGTTTGATTTTATGATAGATGTAAACAGCTCTTACCTTGCCAATGTACTGATAGTCACTGCCTGTGTACTCCTCCTGCAGGAAAAACTGGTTCCAAATCCAGCCTCGTCTCACTCGTTTCAGCAGCTTCTCCCCTCTGCCTGCCGCCCGACCTCTGTCCCCATCCACCGCCTCCATCCTAGGTCCACTCAAAGACAATGCATCCAGGGATAGGCCGAGACACAGCCCTATGACAGCCAGTAAGGTAGTCCTCATTTTCCCAGTGGAAGTGTTAGGGATCGGTAGAATTTTCTATCTCCAAAACTGGATCACCATGGACTGGGGGAGGGGTCCAGCAGACATACCGTAGTCCCTCAGACTCAGACTGACTGTAGACAGTGGCTGTAAGAGTGGCAGAGAAACAGATATGAGCTGCAGGTTTAATGACATTACACTGCGAGGGCAGCGTATGGATTTCTTAGCACCTTCGGCGGTTTATGTGCAGAATTCTCATTTTATTGATTTGTAAATGTATGCAAATCATGCTGAAGAGAATAAAAACACTAGAGGAAAAAACTGGAATGATCATATAGACCTCTGACATGACCCCAAGTATTTCCTGAAATAGAACCACTGCAGCAAGAGTCATTAAAAAGAAGACTTAACTGCTGAAAAATACACAGTCAACTGATGCAACACTGCTATGCTACAGATTTGGATACATTAAAGCACATACACTTTTGAGTGACTGTCTTCATCCCATGAGAAATGCTACACACAAAACCTGCAGTATGTGCAGTCACCTCAGCCCATCATACGGAAAAATCTGCTGCTTGAATTTGACATTTCATCCATATATCTTCCATGAGGATGAAGCTGATATTTTAAACTGGAAACAGCAGACATCGTGAAGCACAAGTTGACTGATGTGCAAGTTTTAGCTTTTCATTCAACCATCACTGAAAACAAAGTGTCTCTTCACATGGTGTAAAGATGATGATGTATAAATGCAACCAACACTCCCACAGCCACACAATCATTACTGACACACTGAGAGAGATGCTGAAGGAAAGGCTATCATTTCACATTAACACAACAAAGGCTGGAGTCCAGTGAAAAGGCTATAGTGACAGCAGAGAGAACTGTGAGCAGTGGAGCCACTTATGGTGCATTTCCACTAGCACGGCTCGGCTCGATACGGCTCGGCTCGGCACGGCTCGGCTCGGTTTGGTTGTGTTTCCATTACAACTGAGTATCACTAGTGCCGCCGTGACGTCATTTACACAGCGCCGAGCAACGCTCTAAACTCTGTAAATATATAACTTTAGCAACATTTGAAACATTTTCAGGCGAGAAAGTAGTCGTTTAGATCCCCAACGTGTTGAAAATCTGACAAAATACCAGCTGTTTACAATTTTGTTTCGATGAAGTCGGCGTCACTAAAGCTAGCCGTAGTGAGCAACGCACTTCCGGTTATTTTCACAAAATAAAATACCCGTTGCCTTTTATCATAAGGAAAGCCATTACGATAGAATTGGTGCTTTTACTTTGTAAACAGGAAGTGAACCTACCCTCGCTGTAGCTAGCTTTAAACCGCCGTTTTGACTGCTCTCGTCCCGTTAACGGCATTTAACCGTTCAATATGCCTTACCGGAGAGTCTTGCCAGCTCTGAGATCGGCCTGGTTCATTGTAAAACATTTATTTATTGATGTAAATGTGGTGTTTTCTGTGCGTACAGAGTAGACCCCAAGGCAGTGCTGCTCTTCTGTCTAATCACAAACAACAAACTTCTGCTACAGCCACAATTGTTAGATTTCATCAATGAGACCAACATTTATCCCCTAAAAAGAGTTTAACCAGCCGGAGGTAAACCTCTAAAAGCCATCGGGTAGGTTAATTAGCAGTCGTTTTCTCCTCGGGGTGACGACCGTGGGCTGGCCGGCGGAGCACGTCAGGAGCCGGGCTGCTGCCTCTGTGATGTCGCGATCGCTGCTCGGACCTGGAGCTTCACTTCTCCGAAAAACATCGGGTCAAACTTCTAAACAGCCGTCGTTTGGATAAACTAACCGCACATTGGGGATCTAAACAGTAACTTTCTCGCATGAAAAAATATTAAAACTTCATAAAGTCACGTAATAACAGAGCCAGTCTCAATATTAGAAATTCTCTGGTAATAACAGGCTTCAGCAGGAACATTTCTGTTGTCGGTCGTCGCTTCCAGTGACGACACTCATCGGCCAATCAGTGGAAGGCAGTCCGCTGACGTCACGTTTTAGTAACGCTTCGGCTCGCTTGGAACCAGGGCTGAGGTGATACCAAAAGTGTACCTGGTTGCAGGTACTGCGTGCTAGTGGAAACACGCAAATAGCGCGCCGAGCCGAGCCGAAGCGCGCTAGTGGAAATGCGCCATTAGAAGATACAGGCAAGGTTCAAAAATAAGAAGTGGGATCTAATCTTTACTGTGACCATTGAAGACTCATGTTTGAAATTAAAGGGCTTTTTTTTTAATCAACAAGTGTTTGTGAGAGGAGAAAATGACTGATCATCATCTAATGAGAAGAACTAAAATGCTTCTAGTTGCACGATCTCTACACTTGATTGTTAAAGATTGTGAATGGTGGGTTTAAAGGGATATTTCAACATTTTGGCAAATTTGTCCATTGCCATAATCCCTATAGTCTTAGCAGTAGGTTAATTACTTTTAATTCTCAGTACAAGCTGTTTTTGGATCGGCAGAGCAGAGACATGAGCTCTGCACGGTGCGTGGTATTTCCGGGCATTTCTTCATCAAACTCATCAAATACACAATCCAACAACTCCAAAACACTCTTGTGATAAGTTGTGGCCTGCACATTCACCACGCTATGAAATAACAATTGAACATTACAAGATGGAGTTGTTTTCGAGGCAAATGCATAGCCGGAACTACATTCCAGACATGGCTTCTCGGCAGAGTGACTTCAAAAGCGAAAGTAGTTCTGAGTATTTGCTTCATGTGTCATAATGTTACATAATTATATATTATTATTTCATACCGTGGTGAATGTGCAGGTCACAACTTGTCCACCAGAGTGTTTTGGAGTTGTTGGATTGTGTATTTAGTTTGATGAGGGAAACATGGAAATACCCTGAGCCACTGTTGTGTTAGCTGAGCAGCCGATCTAAAAACAGCTTGCACCGACAATTACTGTAAAGGTAATGAACCTCCTAGGGATTATGGCAATAGGCGAATTTGCTAAAATGTTGAAATATCCCTTTAACTGTGTTGCACTGACAGTTGTCTATTTTGCTTGTCATGGTCATTCCTTGTCTTGGTTGTTGATTGAAGGGAGAGTACCATACAGGCTCCAAGGTGGCTCAGTTGATGTATCCTGACTACAACTCAGATTTAGCTCAGAGGGTACCACTCTGCTACAACCTGGAAACAATTCTGTGGTGTTGTATGTATTTGCACCCTGTTGGGGTATTCGTTTTTGGCATTAGTATTTGCTGGTCTAATCTGCTGACACTGTTGTGCAGAGATGAATGCTCATGCTCCTTTCTCCTGCTCCCACCATCTTTTTAGGCTTTAAATAACCATTTCTTGAGAAATTTAATTGACCGCTGACTAAATGGTAGGAGCATAACATGGAAAAAAACAACATCCAAATTCTGCCTTTGTGCACTTAAAAACTGCCCTGGATCAAAAAAATCTATACACAGAGGAAAACGCTTGCACAGCAATTACAGCAGTGAAAGGAAATGTGCTTTTACCTTCCTGTGCAGAGCTTTGTCAGTGTCCTGATGCTACAAGCAGAAAATAATGTTCTTCAATCTGAGCTACTTTCCATACAAATGCAACCCATTTCAATCTGGGACAGATGTGGCCACAAGTCTAGGTCACGTTTTCAGGGTTTAGTAAGGGGCAATGTGGACTGAGGAGGAGTTGCTCATCAGGGGGAGGCAGACTTGATCCTGAACAGACTGATTAAAGGACTAGGTCACTCTTAGTCAAATAATTGGGCTTATTGTGCACTGGGCCGTGTTTGAAGGAGAATCCATCACATCAGTTCCCACTTTCAGCACCAGGGTGCAGCCCTGAAATGCAGCAGAAGTTTTCAACCAGCAGTCAATGTGGAGGAGCAGGTCCACATCATGGTCGAAGCTGATTCTGATGAAACCACCTAACTCAGACCAACATCACTTTTCTGTGCTGCATCATACTGATTCATTCAATCGCAATCTCTAATGTTCCAACATTCTACCACTAACAACTTCTACTAAAAGAATTACAAAGCTCATGGTTGCTCATTCTCTCCCTTGTCTCCTTCCTGCTCTGTGTCTGTACAGCATTAGTCCCATTAAATTGGTGTTTTATGAAGAGGCTTTAATTGAATCAGATGAAGACCACACTGGAGACTAATTGATTCTGGCTGCATGCCTTCACGTTTTTAACAAGCCTCGCTGGTCCATTATTACCATGAAAGGAGACTGGAGCCGTCAAGTTTTCTGGTTCAAAGGGAATTCTCCCCTTTGCCTTTTTACTCTAGTGTGTGTCTGAGTGTGTGTGAAGTCACCGGAATGCTTTTGAAAAGCAGTGTTGTGCTGGCCTGAGTCTAAGCCCTCCACAATCACAGCAGATTAAGTCTCATGTTGGCAGATTGAGCCTCACTCTTCATCAGTGTAATGCACTAAACAGCACGTTTCTCTTTCCAACTGTTTGGTTGTCTGTGCATTAAATGTTTCACAGCCACAAAGCAGGTAGGCTGACTCTGTATCAGTAGACTTGTCTACATCCATTAGGCCTATACCATGGTTTGATTTTCTAAAACCTGTATCATCCCTGCAAATTCACACTGAGCAGGTTTGGGTGTAAACAGGAAGCAGACTGTTTATTCTGCAGTTGGGGTTAAAAATATGACACATGGGGCGGCGTTTAGCTCACTTGGTAGAGCTGCCGCCCTGCGCTGAGGCTATAGTGCAGGCGGACCCGGTTCGAATCCTGTGTCGGGCAGCCCTTTCCTGCATGTCATTCCCCCTCTCTGCCTCCCCATTTGCTGTCTCTCTCTCGACTGTGCTATCAATTAAAGGCATTAAAAGCCCCCAATATATATATATATATATATATATATATATATATATATATATATATGACTCATGAGGAACAACAACAGTGTTGAAATGCAGAACTCCTCAACAGCTGCTAAGAAAGACTACAAGGTCAGAAACTTGTAATTGGTTATTAATGCCTTTGTCACCATTGGTATTTGGAGGCAGATGGATCAGATCCTTTCCAAAGGTCTCAGTTTTTATTCTTGAGGACACCAACACAACCCCAGGGCATGTCCCTGAGTCCTCAAACTAGAAGGAGGCCAGCAGAGTTTCCAAAAGTCTCTATTTTTGGTGCTTGAAAGCCCATGTAGTGTGGATAGGAGAGGCATATATGGAAAAGTAAGGGGTTCTAAGATGAACACATTATAGTGTGGATGTAGCCTTAGCTATGTGTTTAAAATAAAACCGACCCCATTCTATAAGGGGCTCAGATTCACATGCAATAATTCTCTCTCACACACACACACTGGTGGAAATAACAGAGCAAAATAATCAAATACCCACTCAGTATCAGTGGTAAGGGAGCGCCTGAGGCTGAGCTGCTGCGACAAGCACCTGTCTGTGTCCATACTGACTGCTCCTGTTTGAAGGTTACCTGAATGTTTGATTTCATCATTAATTAATCTCTCTCCAAAAACCCTCATGCATATGCCACATATCCAGTGTGTTCCTGGTTTAATGGGACAAGGTCTTGACATACAGGAGGGGATGTGCAGATATGTCATTATCTGTATCTGCTCAGCCCAAAAATGAGAATTTAGTAAACAGTAGTAGTGAATTGTAACCTGGTTCCATTACCGTTTTTCTTACACATTCTTACAGACTGTGAACGCCCCTCACCTCAAGAAAGCCTTCAGGGTTACAGGATAAACACTATATTAGGTCTGCATGGTAAATCGTTAAAAAATCGCAATCTTGATTCACACATATGTGATCTCATTTCTGAATGGCAATGATTCTCCATTTTATTTCACGAGCTGCATCACAAACAAACGCTCCTGTTTGTGTCCCCAAACGCCGCACTGTTGTTGCCGTCTGCCTCAACCAATAACAAAGCGTCTTTACATCACGTGATTCAGCGGAGAAGAAAGCCGATAGTTGAGAGTTTTTCGAAAGAGACAGCAGTGTTTAGGGAGCGCAAAAGATAAAACATGACACGGTAACTTCACGTCACAACTTCGTCCAGCATAACAGGACAAGTCACGAAGGAACAGCCGCTAATTGGCCAAGCGTAAACCTAAACACTACTCCTGTGAAAACACCCTAGATTCAACTGCTGTCAGAATTTTACTTACGTTTTTCAGTGCAAAGTCTTGATATTATTTATTTAAATTGTATTTTTTGTGGTTGGTGGAAACAGCATTTCATGAGTGTGCCTTTTTGTTGACTCTGCTGTAGCTGGTGTTGTATGTTCAATAAATGTCTTATGATAACATGATTAGACATGTTTTCCAATCAACTTTTAACATTCATCTAAAGCAGGGCCTTCTAAAACCTAATACTCCAATCATTAATCTGTTACCTATCCACAAGTTTCCGAACATCATCTATGGTCAAACCCGGAAGCCGGTTTTGCCGGTTTGGTGGAATTGTACATTTACGTTTCCATGGTTTTCAGTCGTTGTCATAGTTGCGATATTCAATTTGTGTGATATCCACTGTAAAAAGCTGGTGTGATGATACAGATTTTCACTGAAAAAAATAAAAAAAATAAATCAATGCATTTACAGCGACAACTGAAACCATGGAAACGTAAACATAAAATTCCACCGGAAGAGCAAAACCAGCAAAACAGGCTTACGTTTTTGATGTTCGGAAAAAGGTGGATAGGGCTCTACCATGGCCTGTGTCAGCCCCCCATCAGAAAAAAACATGCTTGCCACCCTGCCACTGGGCCTAACAAATAAATTATAAACATTTGAATTTGTGAAAAAAATCATACCAGATAATTGTGATCTCAAATCTAAGCAAAAATAAATAAATAAAAGGGTACTATGAGTCACATTTTTCCCAGAATCGTGTAGCTCTACACTATATTCATTATTATTTGTGTTGTTATGAACTGAAATGTGAAAACATACTTGGTAATGAACTTGTTTGTGATTCAGACTCTGTCGGTATCATGGCTCTTTCCTCAGAAGGCCGACTGTGTTTTTGTCTGTCTGGTCACTGTACTGGAAAAATGAATTATGTAACATGACCCTTGAACATCATCAACCTTGACTACACATCAGAGGGTGTAGTTCATCAAAAGGTGATACAGCACACTTCCAAACTTGATATGAATTGCATCAGTCACAGCAGCCTAGTGTTTACATATTGAGTTTTATGACTCTGGCTGGGCACTCAGGCTGAGGACCGCCCCGCAGTGAAGTTGCAACACAGCAGTGAAAAACATGTTGTTTTTTTTTATTCACCTTCATTAAAACCATCCCCGCTAACATGAAATTGAAATACCATGAGCGAGTGTCTGGAGGATAAGAAAGGTCAGGAACATCAGGTTGAGGGGTTTGCATGGTCCTGCCTGAGATTAATTCACACACTGACTTTAGTGTGTAGTTTGGGAACACAAGCACCTGCTGCTGAGCTACACTGCACAACAGCAGCACACATCATCAAGCATTCTAAAGCAACCACCTATCCCTCAAGCGAAGGCTGGTGATGCAATTACAAAGCCTGAGTGACAGAGAGAGCTGTCAATCAAACCTCTACGATGAGCTCTAAATGACATCTGCCCAAAGCAAATGTCTTCCAGTGGTTCACCTGTGGGCCAGACAATTGCATAAGACAATTGCAAGTCAAAACATTTGCAAAGTTGCCAATTTGGACATTTTGTATAGTGCATGATCGTTTTGGGGGCTGCCCACTGGCTCACCTGGGACAGCAGCTCAATCCTATGGTAGTCCTTTGCTGCATGTCACTCACAACTTCACCCACACAATCCTACTATTAAAAAGTTAGTTTATCTGGAACTAACCAACTCACTCAGTACTCCTCGGTACTCCTCCACACAGGCAGGCTCCGCGGCGTGCTGTATCACTCCACCTCTTCCACACACTGCTAATCCAAACAGCTGATAGGTGGCGTGATACAGCACATCGTGGAGCCTGTGTGAAGGAGGAGTACTGAGTGAGTTGGTTAGTTCCAGATAAAAACAAACTGTTTTCCAACAAGCTGATGCATTGTAAATTTTTACTTTATATCGTATTCTTGAACTGGTGTATTATTTTGAAACAGGACTTCTCATAGAAAATATATGCTAAGGCCGACTACCGTCAGGTCGCTCAGACGCTGCGGCTGAATCGTGCCTGTTTAATCATCTCTGATCATCATATTTACTCTGACACGACTCCCTATCAACATTTAATCCCATTTTGAGTTTGAAGGGACTTCTTCTTCTATTGAATTACAGTGGGGAATTCCCGTCTTCTTCTCTGTCTTAAGTGTTTATGTTTGACACACACTCCATCCGCTCCACACACGCCTGGAGTATGTACTACAGCGTTTTGGGTCATTTTCAGTGGATCCGTGTGGACGCAGGTATTTCTGAAAACGATGCCGTGTTTACGGAGATTTTTTCCCAAACGATTAAGAAAAAGATCGGATTCGGTGAAGCCGCGTATTCATCTGAACGGGGCCTTAATGGGCTTTTTTTAACTCATACAACCACACTTAAAAAAAAAAGCTGAACTATCCCTTTAAAAGATCATATCCGTAGTAGGAAGAGGAGAATGGAAATGCAGAACTGCTAAGCAACAGGAAGAGTCCAGAGACACAAGCCATCTCTACCCTGTCGGACAACAAAGAAGAATATACGTTTCCTGAATGAGTGATGAGTCTGTGTCGTTAGAGAGATTTCCAAGTGGTGGAAAAGACAGAGAATCACTGGTCTACTGAGCCTCTACACAACATTAAGGCAACTGAGAGTTAAGCTGCCACCGAAAATAGCGTCTGTGTGTGATGACACGATGACTCCTACTTCAGATCCAGCACACAATTAAACTGCTCAGTCTATTAAAACACACTGAGACTACTTACTATTTAGAGGCGGCAGTGACTGAATCTCAGAGAGCTATGCACAGCACATACAACACGATGCAGTCACACCTCCACAGCCTTTTACAGGTTTATTATTAGGCGGCATGCTATATATCAGCTTATACATTCAAAACCACAGTCAGACTGTTGTTAAAGCAGCAGCAGCAGTCTCCCTGTCTAGAGCAGCAGCCTGATGTTTCCTCTGCAATCTCTCCTCCTTTGTCTTTACACACAGTGATAAATAGTCATGACCTTCAGGTGACAATCACAGCGCCTCTCCTCCTCTGTCGCCTCCACCTCCTTCTTCTCCTGATGCATGGCCGTGTTAGTGTGTGTGTATGTGTTGCCACCTTGCAGACAGCCACTGAGACCTCTGACAACTCCCAGAGGACCAATTAGAGGTGAAAAAAGGTGAATGTCAGCCAGCGAGCAGCTTGTGTGTGTGTGTGTGTGTGTGTGTGTGTGTGTGTGTGTGTGTGTGACAAGTACAAACCCAGCCACCATCACAATACAGCGGCCATCAGAAGGCAGCCATCAGCATCCACACCGCCTGTCCAGTTTTAACTCACACACTGTCTCTCCCTCAAACACACGCGCACACACGCACACAGAGCCGTCAGATCGTCCAGCCCCTGCTAGTTGGGAGTGTGAAGTCTCATTATGAATAAACCATAAACGAGCTGCACCTTGACTTTATACACTTGACAACAAGTTTTTGAAGAGTGAACTTTTCCAGCAACTTTTTTGTGATCCTCTCGACTCCAGCGAGCGTCATCACTCTCTTTAACTCTGACAGACATTACGGACACATGGTGAGACATGGTGTCGTGCAGCTGCTCAGTCAATCTGCTGGTCAGACACCAGTTACTACATTTCAGTCAGTCTGTCAGTCAAGCCAGCTTGTTAGATATTCAGCGCTGAGGAACAGGCATGAGAGAACTCAGCCAGTCACTAACCCAGTTTCTGGCTTGTATGCTGTATGTAAACATCATAACTGGGTTATGATTGTGAGAAACCCAGAATAGTCATTTAAAATAAGTCACATTGGCCCTGAAGCATCTTCTTTCTGCTTCCTGTATCCTACATAACTATCACAGCATACTATATGGGTGACAGACATGGACAATGGCCATATACTGTGGACTGTGTAAGATAATATGAGGAGTGAATAGATAGTGAAAAACCAAAAATTCCAAAACTTGAGATGAATAAGACTATGCAAATTGAGTCACAAAAAAATAAAAATAAAAAATAGATATACATATATATATTTAATATGGATCCTGCCACACTGGGCTTACATCATAGAAAATACATGGTGGCCTTTTTCCATTTTGCAGCAGTGCCCCTTGCCTGTCAGATTGCAGCTGCTGTTGCTGCAATGTGATGGATTTTTTTTTGTTTGAAAAAGGCTTGGAACGTTTGTATCATTGTGAAATTTCACGATTTACCTACAGTAATGTAGCTTTATCATTACTTTGGTAAATACCTACAGATTTTTACCTCAGCCGCCTGTGTAGCACATCCCTACACCAACCTAGAGAAAATTCCCGCAGGACCATCTATAATGTTTTTAGCAGCCTTGTTATGTCAGTTTCTGCAGCTCCTGTGTGTGTGTCACTCAGGGTGTACATGAGGGTCTGCAGGGGGCACAGCCCAGGGCCAAGCTTCAGACAGAAGTGTAGTGCTGCTGAAATCCAGACCCTTGCTCTGATTCTTTGCTCTCTTTTTCCTTCAAGTCGGGAAATAGAATAATATTCACAATGGTGTCATCCAGTTGGAATTCATGCAACTGCATTCAAGAGCTTGATGACTATCAGGTATATCATGCAAGGCAGGAGAACAATGAAAATCCCTTCATGTCAACTCGTTCCTTGAGTAACACAAGAAAACAATCACAGATATCCACATCTTCTTTGGATTGTATACTTTTCAAAGAGTGATCCTCCCCACTGATACTAAACCAAGGTGTTTCTGTTGACTTGTGGAGACCAGCTACTGTCTACAATCATAAATCATCCCTGCTGCAGAATTTGTTTTTTGGAGGTGCTGGTGCTTCGATTGGTCTTCTTCATCTTTTGTCTTTTGGCAGGCTAGACACTCGTTGGCATTGACTGATTAATGTCACACACACCTGATATCAGAGTGACCAAGACTGATGGTACCAGGACAACATGCTATGGAGAACAAATATGTGTTGCTGCTCATTGATCTCACCTGTGTTTATGACAAAGGGTGAAAAAACTGGACAATTTTAAAGATTAGACATTTTATCTCCTGTTCTAAACACAGCCTTGCCTCTCAGGGAAAATAATTGTGAATAAGAATTAAAGTTTTCACTGCCCAGACCTTGCACTGGCTATATCAGCTGTTCAGCATTCTCTGCATCCAGGCAGTCAGCTCATCAGCTGCCCAGACAAGCTTTACACTCCCTTTGTTACAAAGTAGAGATCAATAATACCAACACATCAATACACACACACACACACACACACAGCGCACAGGGGCAATGGTCCTTGTGTATGAAGGACAGCTAGAGTACACAGTATGTGGTCCTCAGGCCAACCCGACTCAGTTCTGAACACTCCTGCTGTGATCCAGATTCTCATCATCATCTTTCTGATGCTTCAAAACACAAAGCATACAAAATCAACACAGCAGTTCCTCCTTTAGAAACGACCAGGTTTAATGTGCTGCGGATTGCAGTGCCCAAGTTCTAAAGCAAAGAACCACAACTGTCATGTGTCTCTACATTATTTTGAGCAGCGTGGTCCCATGACATTTTGTGAGAGAACAAAGAGGTTTCAAATAAAAAAGAACATGACAGGTCCACAGAACTGACAGAAATGTCTTTTCCAGCACATAATGTGTCCTTTTCACTTCTTTACCAACGAGACTGAGCAGGAAAAGACATTGAGACAAGAGCAAAGGTCAGGTCACATTATTATCAAGCCTCACTGTGTGTTAGACTAACCACATGGATATAGTCCAGGGTGACAGGTTTTAAAGGGGACATATTATGGAAATATCACTTTTTGAAGGCTCTTTAAAGGGATAGTTCAACATTTTGGCAAATTGGCCCATTGCCATAATCGCTATAGTCATAGCAGTAGGTTCATTACCTTTAATTGTAGGTGTAAGCTATTTTCAGTACGGCGGAGCGCAGCAGCTGGCTGCTCAGAGCTACGCTATGGAGGCTAACGGAATTTCTTGGTTTCCCTCATTAAACTCATCAAATTCAACATCCCAAAACTCCACAGCGCTTTTGTAGACAAGTTGTGACCTGCACAACCACCACGCTATGAGATAATGACGGAACGATACGAAACGGAGCCGTTTTCGAGGTAAATACAGGGTAAATACGGAGACTGCTTGCTGAAAAACTGTCATTATCTCATAGCGTGGTGGTTGTGCAGGTCACAACTTGTCCACAAAAGCGCTGTGGAGTTTTGGGATGTTGAATTTGATGAGTTTAATGAGGGAAACCAAGAAATTCCGTTAGCCTCCATAGCGTAGCTCTGAGCAGCCAGCTGCTGCGCTCCACCGTACTGAAAATAGCTTACACCTACAATTAAAGGTAATGAACCTACTGCTATGACTATAGCGATTATGGCAATGGGCCAATTTGCCAAAATGTTGAACTATCCCTTTAACATGTTTGTCTTGCCTTCCAGCCTCCTAAATGTGAGAACTGACAATTCACAAATCTGTCATTTTCAGGCTCCCGAGCTGAAATCCATGTGATTTTACCAGCTGTTCCCTCAGATTAGGGATGCAAACAATTAATCGACTATCGATTAATTGTCGATAAGAATTTAATCGATTAAATTAAATTACTTGCAATTAATCGTTCCTTTTCAATGGGAGTTTTACTGTGAAATGTAAACAAGCAAAGCCGACATAATGTAGCAGATCTCTGTGTAAACGTGTGCAGCGCACTGCAGCACACAAGGGAGAGAGGGAGAGGAGGTGAAAAGAGACAACACTGTTACCTGTTGTAGCTATACGGGACTCAGGCTGTACCATCGCTAACACACAGACGACCGGTGAGTAACGAGTCAAAAAGCCGCCGACACGGAGCTGCCTGAGGAGTTGAAATGCAGCCTGAACGCAGCTCAAACCGACCCGGTGCCTCAGCACGGCGGACAAGCTTTGATAAACACACCGGATCCGCGCTGGTTTACAGTATCCTACCGTAGTTTAGCCGGTCGCTACCGGAGCTTAATTTAAAAAAAAAAAAAAAAGAAAGAAAAAAAAAGCACAGAACAGCGCGTGTGTCCAGGCTGTGTTGGTTTATGTAACTTGAGGGGACAAATGAACCACATGTTTATTGTCATGCATTGCTGACCTGGGCATTGTTTCTCAATAAATTAGAAAACCCTTTCCTACCATTCCCCTTTTCCCTGCATGGTTGAAGGAGACTGGCTCGCATCCACGCTCCCACTCCCTCCTGCGCCGAAATGTCACCTTAAGTCACATAAACCAGCACGGGTGTGTGGACACAATATTGTTGTCAGCGCGACAGCGCCTCATCACCGCTGGTGTTTAAAAGGCTCCGTTCTTTCTGCAGTCAGGTTAAAGCGCACATCCGCTGTGTTGGTAAACAATTAATCCCTCTGTATCAACGGAGGCAGGTGCTTGAGCAGCTTGGGTTGGAGGTGGTGTGAGGGGCCAGCGGGGGACGGGGGACGGGGGCATTCGGGCTTCAGCACGGTATGGAACAACTGGCCCGTGTGAGTGCGTCCTTATTTGTGGCCGCAGCAGCGCCACACGGGCTTTGCCTTTCAGCAATCAAGCGCTGCTTTCGTCTTTGATAAAAACAATAACAGCAACAGCTGTCGGCAGCTGAGATCGCTGTGCCGTCACCATAGAAACGCAAGACGCATTACGGCTCATTCGCAAAATACCTTTCAATGGAAACACCCGCAAATGGCAATTGCACTTTTTCGAAGTTTCAGAAATATCGCTTTTATTTTGCGAAAATCTGTAATGGAAACGCAGCGGTGTCTCTCATCTCATCTCATTATGATAGGACTTCAACCTCAGAGCTCTCTGTCCCAAATAACGTGCTACTTAAACATTTTCATTGTGCTGTGCTCTTAAAATAAATTAACAAATACTAGTGTATAGTCCATAAGGAATTTTCCCCTTAAATTTAGGTTCTCAGGAAAATCGCCGCTTATCAATTAATCGATCATCGATCGATAAGGTCTATCAACTATCGATTAATGAATTACTCGATAATTTGCATCCCTACCTCAGATGCCATCCAATGATGTCATTAGTTTTCAAATTTGCATAATACCATGGCTACCTGTGGGCACCGGTACCGGCAGAGGGAGGCGGGGTTCATTTGCATTTAAAGGGACAGGCACTTAAACCAGCCATTTTGAACAGGGCTGTTTTGAGCAGGTGAAAGAGTGCAGTGATGTGTGATCCTTGGGGTATTTTGACCGAAGTATGTCACAGACATGCCTTTAAGACACTTCAACTTCACTACAACTATTTCAATTTGTGGAAAAGGGGCTTAATATGTCTCCTTTAACATAAAATCTTTGTCTGTGTTACAGTTGTCGTGGAAATTTTTCTGCTTTGGTGAAGAATGAAATAGAGACTTCTTGCCGGTCGACCGAGTTTTATTTTCTTTGCAAAGAAAAGGTCAATCAACATGCGAGCGGTTCAAAATGAAGAAAGACCCTGATCATCAGGAAATCTGAACATTTATACTAGAGGAAAAGCCCACCCCTTGGGTGTGTTTACATCTTTTGTTTTCTGTGGGGTCAGCCCCCTACTCAGGATGTCTTTTCACCTTTCACAGGTATCGGCACCGACATCCTAGAGTGTGATTAAGGGCTCTAATCAACGCAATTAAAAATACAAAAGGGTTTGAGTATATCATCGGTACTGACATCCTGGAGGGTGATTAAGAGGTCTAGACATTAGAATACACAAATGGGTAACAAACAAAAGAAGATCTGATACCTTGGAGGGAAAGCAGGGGGTAGGGACGTCACAAGTGATTAAAACAAAGGAATGTTCAAATTTACCATTACACAGTCAACAAAATCTCCCTTTTTTTCATCATTTACTGGGGTCACGGTGAGCTTCATTCTACAGGCTACATACTGCTATACAGTGTGAGAGGCTTTGGGTGGACTAACTTTTCATGTTTTCAGACGTAGTGTAAATAAGAGTCGGAACGTTCAAGCTGCATGATGTATGGCTCTATGTTTTCTTTGTGTTATTTTCTGTATGGAGCTGGAATAAGCCCATTACTGAGGCCTGTGCTGCTGTTGGCTCTCAGCAAAGCGAGCCACAGATGGAGTGTTTGTCCTCCATTGATCACAAGGGGCAGCAGTGACACTGATAAAGCTGTGTTGTGTTGGCAGAAGAGATTTCTAAAAACAATTTCATTTCTTCTTCATTAGACTTAAGCATTAGGACCAGGTGGTTGATGTGGCAAATGCATGTTGTTATCTATGGCTGCAAAAGCACTGCACACCCACTCACAATACTTAACTAATACTATAGAAAAGTGGCTACATCACTTTAACCCATTATACTCTTCTGCAAATATAGAGCGTTATCCAGCAGGTTTAGAAGTCCCATTTATGTCGCACTGTTGCTTTTGTTATCTCAAAGAAAGCAGTGTTCATATGTGGGGAAATTACATTAAAATATTAATTAAAATATCACTTCAAAAGTCTCAATGCAGAGCTTTAAAACTGACTTCACTGATGTTGCAGAGAACAGAGAGAAAAGCGACTTCACAGAAAAAACAATGTTCACTACAATATTTATTTGACTAAATGGGTTTACTTTGTTCAAGTAGAAACAGTGCAACAAACTGAGAACTGTTGACTCCTGGGAACATTTTGTGTGCTTTAGCAAAGTCTATGACTACTTTTGTAAAACAGTGTTTCTGTAAGGACATACAGTATACAAACAATTCTAAACTACATTTTCACTTTGTCATTATGAGTTATAAGAGCAGACTGATGGGCAAAATGGTAATTGTATACAATTAAAATTAAATCTGCTTAATTATGGAATGTGCAAGAAGGTGTCTGAAAATGCTCTGAAGCCATGTACTGTATGTGGGAAACAGTCAATTTCAGATAAACAGCGATAAAGATTTCAGAGGTCCTAGGAGCTTTCAGATGGTGGTCGGTGGGCTTGGGGCAGCACAGCTGAGGGCAGTTCCTGCTTTCTTGTGACATCACAAAGTTACAGAGGTTCTGAAAAGCTTCCCTCTGAATACACCGTGCTCTTACAGCCCAGTCTGCCATTGGCTGTGAGCTGCCTGGTTCCCAGAAGCTGAACAACCAGCGCTGCCTCAGGAAGTCCCAGAGGGTCATCATCAAAGACCCTACCCATGCCAGTCTGCCCCCCAGGGAGGACATACAGGACCCCAAACGCCTCACCAGCTGGTGGAGGGGCAGTTTCTTTCCTCCATCAGACTTTTACATATGTGGCCCTAACCTACACATACATACATCTATGTATGAACATATGTGCAATATTAGATTTTGTGCACTTTTTATTTTATGTGGGAAATTTTCAATTTTACGTAATAGGGGTGTAACGGTATATGTATTCGTCCCGTGCCGTCATGGTACGGGGGTCACAGTTCGGTGCACACAGTCACACGACGAATCAGTGTTGTTTTCGTGAAATATTTTCGTTGACGCTCCTTTTTTTCATGACGATAACGAGACGGTGACGAGATAAACATGGCTCTCTGATGACGAAAACATGACAAGACGTGTGTGAGTTTTCGTTGACGAGACGAGAACGGACGTAAATGTTAGTGGTAGGGCTGTGATCGCCTCTAAATTCCATATTGCGGATTGTCATTACTCTAAGCTTCACATGATTTAGCAACGGCTCCGTCAAAAGTGGAACAACGCTGCTGAGACGAGCCGCAGGCCCGCGGTGCGCCCGGTGCTTGTGATCAGAGTGGCAGAGAGCAGCAGGCAGTGATCAGCTGCTCCGGTGACTGCTCCGCGGCGCTGACGGGTGGTCAGACGTTCAAAATGCATGACATTTCTGCTTATTGTGTGTATAACCTGTCAATTAAAAATCAACAAGTATCTGCAACGCTGCTGCATCTCATCCTTGTGTGGTCACGTCCACCACCTGACATGCAGCGCACATTCTGCTCAACACACCTGCCGTCACTCGACCAGAAGATATATGGACGTATTTTAAATATAATCCAGCAGAAAAAAAACTGAATGCACCAGGCTACTGTTACCACTTTATCTGTGTGTAGGCTAATGCATAATCCTTAGACCATAAGTCATTGGGTGGAAACATTGTGTAAAACCATTCCTTTATTGAATTAATTTGTTAAAAGACTTTTTTTTTTTTTTTTTAACTAAAACTGACTAAAACTAGATGAAAACCTTGTTGAGTTTTCGTCGACTAAAACTAGACTAAAACCATCACATATAGAAATGACTAAAATTGACTAAAACTATTAAGTATTTTCGTCAAAAAGACTAAGACTAAGACTAAGACTAAATCTAAAATGCCTGCCAAAAACAACACTGCGACGAATACGTCTGAGTGAATATTAAAAAAAAAAAAGTCGAGTCCTCACTCCAATCTAGGTGGCGGTAATGAGCCTCGAAGCTGCCAGCAACCGTCATAACAGACGAAGAAGAGAAGTGATGAGAGTGTGAAGTAGAGAAGCTGCTGCTTCATTTATGTCCTCATGTGGCTTCTCAATGAAACACAACGGCGACGGCGACGGCTCGCGACCAAGGGGGCAGTTGTCGGTCTGAGAAGTGAAGCTCACTTCCGCGTTCAAAAAACTGCAATCCCCTCGGATTCCTCTGGGGGCTGGTGTCAGAAGGGAGCATTCCCCATAGACCCCCATGTTAAAATCGCCGACTTTACATCCTCAGTAAACATGTTAAAAGCCTGGTGTCAGAGCGTTTTTTCGTCTCAATCGATAGTTGCTACCCCCGCACACACTCTGAGGGGGGTGAATTTTTTTTTAACTCTACCGTTTTACTGTTATTAGGTTAAAGCAGATATCAGTGGAATGTTTTTGTTAATATAAGTCCTAAATAGTCCTATTTTCCGTCAGCAATCACTTACATGAAGTATTTCAGCCTAAACACGAGTCTCTCCGTCACTCTGCTCTGCTGTAACCCGAGGAGAAAATTTTCCTTGTGGGATACAAGTGTTATCCAATGAGGGGAGAGAACGGCATGAAGGGCTGTGTGTGCAGCCAAGGGATGCGCGTGAATGTGGTGACGTAGCACGAGGACCAATTGATGCCTGACAAGGGCGGGGGCTGCTAACTCATGGTGCGTTCAAGGAAACTCGTACTTTGTGTTTTTCCTTCCTGTGAAGTCATACCAGTTCGATCTGGTACGAGTTCACGGGTCGGAAGTTACGAGTGGCCGTTATAGGGAACTTTCACAGACAACAGGACGGTAAAAACACGAGCTACGGGTTACCTGGAACGCTACCAAGTCGTAGTTGTGACTTGAAGCTGTAACTTACGGTTTCAAAAGCCTGCCTTGAACACAGCATTAGCCGAAACGGCCGTGCCGATGATATCTGCTTTAAAACTCTGGCCAATTACAGCGCGGAAACGTTGAGTGACAGGTCCGAGCAGCTCCGTGGACAGCTGCTTCGAGGCCAGTGGGCGGGTTCTCGGCCGGCCAATCCAACATGGCGCTGTTCAGGCCGCCATATTTGAGTCACAAAAACGACTCCCCAAAACCAATGGGTGACGTCACGGACGCTACGTCCATTCTTTTTACAGTCTATGCTCGCGACCATAGAAAGCAGCTCGTGACTGATCGACCGGACAAAGTCCGTCGGCGCTATTTCACGGATGCGCGCTGTGTCGCTATAAACGCATCAAACACATTAGCGCATGTTCACTCCCCCCCCCCCGCCCACATGTCAAACACTGGTGAAAGGAAAAAGACAACTTTGTAACAACTTATCCCGCTGCTTTTAAGCCTCTTGACATGAACACAGACACCAGAAACACCAAAGCAACTGGCATCTATCTAATAATTTAACTGTGTAAGCCAACATTGATTAGTTTCTTGTTTTTTTTAAATAATAGTTGCCAGTTGTCAAGTGCAAGTTTTTTTTCCCTCTAGAATTAATGAATGGCATTATAACACTCCTAATGCACTTTTATAACACAAGACAGATTTTAGTTTTACATTCAATTAGTGTCTGTTGTACCGAAACCATATCGAACCGTGACACCTGAACCGAGGTATGTACCGAACCGTGACTTTTGTGTACCGTTACACCCCTACTGCGTAATAATTTAATTCACTTATACTTGTCAGAGTGACAATCAGTTTCTTGAATCTCTTTCTGTGGACTCAGCACTTGGATACTTTCATGGTAAAAAAAAGAAAAGAAAAAACACAATGACATGCAGTTTTATGCTACATTATAGCATATTGAAAGTTCTTCCTTGAATCTTAAGCTTCCTGACAAAATACTGCTGACAATTCATGAGGAAAATATCAGCTTTTTAAACTCACTCAACCACTTCAAGACTTAACACCAGCAGCATTGCCAGGGGTTCCTCTCAGTCATTCAAACACGATATGGCTTCATCACATCTCATTTATTTGGCTCAGGCCAGATAGAACCAGTGTTGAACAGACCCACATCAGCATGATGGGTCCGGCTCAGGTTTTGAGGTCACTCAGAGTTTTAGGAAATCAATGAACTTGTTGATGGGGTCGTTCACACTGTGACAGTGGCCCATTTACTGGAATCAGTCGACTGGCACTTATACCTTGTCTGTAAAGCAGCTACTGGGACGGTCGTTACCATGAGTTTGTGTGTGCTTTTACTTTGCACTGTTTGTGGTCAGTGTCTCTACGCACCCAGCATGACACTATTAGCAGACCCTCTATTTTCTGCTCGTCCCCTCTGGTGCAAACATGTATCGGGTGGGTGGGGTTGGGGCTGTACATCGAAATGCTTTCAACTGCTTGTGTCCATATAATGACCTACATGTATGGTATTTAGCGTGTTACTTTGGACAATAGAGTGAATGGATAGATCTACGTGCATTGCCTGAAATGTAAATGAGATCCGGGCTTTGATGTGAACAAAGTCAGCTTTTAGCAGAGTGTGGAGTGTAATGCGGTTCACAGGACCTAACAAAGCACACAACAGGACATGCATGTTGTGGGTCATGTAATCCCTGCCCCCCACGCTTGACCCCACCACACATACACACACACGCGCGCGCAAATGCACTCACTGGGTGACCCATTCCTAGCAATTACAAAGTCCCCACCAGCCTAATCCCTCCATGCAACCTGAGCTGCTTTAATCTTGACAAAGGGGAGATAATAGATTGTGTGTGTGTGTGTGTGTGTGTGTGTGTGTGTGTGTGTGTGTGTGTGTGTGTGTGTGTGTGTGTGTGTGTGTGTGTGTGTGTGTGTGTGTGTGTGAGTGATGGTTTTGCTATCCATCCCAGTCCCAGTCCATGTTGTACACCTGTGCACAGGTTACAGGGAGTTGATCATGTCTGTATTGTTTGGTTAGATTCAGAAGCAGTGCGGTGCTCACACGCAGGTATCTATAGCATCTGTGTTTGAGAGCTCTGATGACCGCTGCCATGTGCATCTACAACAATTAGTGATGGACAGTGTTGTTGCTGCCATATGGTAGTTTGGGATTTACAGAGTTACATAACCAACAGAGCAGGCCTGAGGAGGCGGGTCAGGACGAAGATGAGAGACCTGACACATGGTGAAGCCTTCATCACACACAACACAGGACAGAGTGGAAATCATTGACCTGACATCCTGTGAGGTGACATCACTGTGGTGGGGTGTAGCACACCAGAGACACAACTAACCATCAGCAGTACATTTCAATTCATCTGTTCATTATTGCTCCATTAATCCACCAATAATGGCATTTAAATATGTTGGGGAATGCTCAACCTTTCCACTCTCTAAAGCCCATATTACAAGATAAAACTCAGACAAGCAACTTTTTTGTTGTTGTTGTTCTTTAAGGCACTACAGGTGAATAGGGTAAAAAAATTTACTAACAGATATCACCATGAAACTTCCCAAGTTTATCACTGACATTAAGACAAATATTTTTTGTATTACAAGTTTTGTCCAATTTTATGTTTGAATATGTAAATTGGGCAATATCTAATGAAATATGTGCTAATGCATACATTTCCAGAACCGAAATCTGAACAACAAACAATTCTTGTTTTATTTTGTTGACATATGAGAGTCAGAAGTTTTCAGAGAGGGGATTTTGGATATCTACAGACAAAAGAGACAAAATTAAGTAAAGTAACCACCTTAATGTGGTTTTTATACCATTTTTTTTTAAGAAAGAAAAATAGCCCAAAATCTCAAAATTGATCAGTGCATGAAGTGTCTTCTTTCTGATGCACACATGTCTACTCAAAGTGTTTCCACACCAAGGCCACAGTAAGGCGAGAAAAATCAAATAAATAATTTTAGTTGATTCCTACACATTATCCACTCAACCGACATGTTGTGTTTTGGCGGCCTGTCAGTCACTGATGCAGTGAAGGAGGAGGGAGGCGGGACTACACTACGCTACACAGCACACAGTGCTTCTCTCAGAGTAACAACCACAGGTGATCAGTGAGACAGTGACTAAATGCAATCACTGATCATGTATTTCCCTGTGTTCGGGAGACTCCGGTCAGAACTAACCCTAACCCAAGAGATGGTAGCAGAGAGCTGACAAGAGGAAGGTTAATGAAAACTGGCCAATAATGATCAGTGACTGACAGCTTGGACGCACTAGACGCGGAACCGAAGCGCAGCGCCCTGGAGCGGAGGGAGTTTCAGTTCGGCACACATGTTAACCGGTCTACCTGGCCCAGGGCCGGCTCTAGGCATAGGCGATATAGGCGGTCGCCTAGAGCGCCAACTGCTGGAGGGGCGCCGCCAGTCAAGGGGGAAAAAAAAAAAAAGATAATAATAATGATTTATGTCCGCTGCGTTCCCTCACTTAGTGTTTTCTGTGTAGAAAAAACCCCCCAAAACAAATAAATAAACAATGACAAACATGTTCCTAAATTGTGTATAGTCACACACACACACAGCAGATACCTGTCTGCAGCAGGAATGCTCTCAAGCCGTTTTCTTGTTAGAAACGGCACATTTTTAATTAGATGTGTGGCGTTTGCGCGACCGTCTCAATATGTTTTTTTTTTTTTCATATTTCGGTCATTTACGCAGTAGAAATGCGGTTCAACTACTGTGATTGGGAGACTCTCCTCTTTCAAATACGCACGGCCGCACGGCCGCACGCCCTTGACGACCTGTCAATCAAAACAACAACTGTGAAGCGCTTCGAAACAGCAGAGTCGTTCAGAGGGATAGAGAGAGAGAGAGAGAGAGAGAGAGAGAGAGAGAGAGAGAGAGAGAGAGAGAGAGAGGCAGTGAGGATGATGAGGTTTAAAGTTCTGACTAATTTGATGAGGAAGATTATGAAAAAAGAAGAGAGTTGAGACTTCAGCCTGCTCAGACAGCAGGGCCAGTGGGCCTCAGCTCCAGCTCTGTATTCAGACCTGCTGAGCTCTCAAACTAGTTTTTTTTTTTTTTTTTTTTTTTACCTCTCAAACAGTACCACAGTGACAACACATATAGGATACATTATATAGGCTAAATATTGTAAATTTTGTGTGTTTTTTGTCTAAGTTGATATTTGGAGAAAATTTCTCATTTAGGGCTACACACATCTCATGAAGTTGAAGTCAATGAAGTCAATATTTAGCTTATGTTATCCCACATTTAGTGAGAATGACAGTTAGGCCTAACATTTATGCTCAAAAAGCAATTTCACAATTTTTTTTCCACACTTATCGCCTTATATCATACAGTATATTCCACTGCTTTTGTGAAGCCCAGACTTTCGTATACCCATTTCAAGCACCACAACAGTTTGTTCTCATGATTGTGAAGAGACTAATTTTTTCATGTCTTCACCTAGGATTTACTCAGTGCAATTTTACTGATTGTTGTGCAAGTTGTGTATCTCAGGGTCAGAGGGGACATAGAGATACACTGTTATGTTATCGTTATGATCATTATGATCATTGTTGGGGGGTCGCCTGAGAGTAATCTCGCCTAGGGCACCAAAATGGCTAGAGCCGGCCCTGACCTGGCCACACATCTCGCGCCGTGGAGCGCAGTGCGCGCGCCTGGAGCGCTTCAGTTCGGTTCATTTCTATTTTTCACGCGAGCCGCGCGCGCCGAGAGCGCCGTCTGTCAAGCTGGACAGACGTGGTCGTACCAGACAGGAAGTCAGGCACAGAAAAGGCGAGAGAATCCGGTCAATTTTCAAAATAAAATAATTAAATGATGATTAATTAAGTTGTTGCTTGTCCATCTATACATATTTGACCGTTGCGTCTGCACAGACACATGTTTAAAATGACGTGTGTGTGGAAAACCGAGTGAATACGAGTATGAACGACTGCAGTCGAAGTCTGACCGGCGCGGAGAGAGGAGGAGAAGTATGCTCCCAGTGCGACCACCCAAGCGCCCGAGAAGCCGCGCGCAGTGCGCGCGCCCAGCTTCCGCGTGCAGTGCGTCCAAGGGGTTACACACCTTCACCAGTTTGGCCCAGGGTCCGGCAGGCGGTACCGGATATCAGTATGAAACAGTTCATAAAATGCTGTGGGGGTATATTATCTTTCAAATGTTCCTACAACAACAAGCCCTGACACCACTAAAACAACACTTCCATTTTGTCAAAACGGCATTTTTTCCCCAAGTAGCCAAATGGAAAGTCAAATTGACCTGTTCTCCCTGCCTGCCTCGCCTCCAGAAGCTGCCTGCATCAGCTCTTTTTAACCATTTCCATGTTTTCCCATATTTCGTTTGCAACCTGTTTTGTTCTATCTAGTTTTCTGTATACAACATATATGTCCCGTCTGTCCGTCCTGGGTGAGGGATCCCTCCTCTGTCTCTCACCCTGAGTTTTTCCTCAGTGGGTGTGAGGGTCTAAGGACAGAGGATGTTGTTATGATGCCATGTAAAGACCTTTGAGACAAACTGTTTGTAAAAATGGGCTATACAAATAAAATTGCCTTCCCTTGCCTTGCCTTGCCTTACTGTCCTCAGAAAAAAAAAAAAATGCTTTGTGATATTATCATCCACTTTAGTGCAGTTGTAGTCAAGGAGCAGCTGAGTGCATTCAGGGGCATCTCTATACATAGAATCATTGCTATCATGGAGGATTTTTTTTTTTTTTTTGGTTCAATACAATTTGCTCAGATGTCACAATGTTACTGACACTGGAATTATGCTCTCTGAGGTCTTGACCATCCATTGAGACCAAAATTATGCACACTGACCTGAGAATTGTGGAGCTGTTCTTGATTTATCTGGGGTAGGTCTGTTTAGGAACCTCACCTACAAAAACCATTGGGCTTAATAGTTTAAAATCATAATAATAATATCATCTGATCTCAATGAAAACATCTAAATGTGCAGTGCTGCTGCTTGCTCAGGGATAAGCAGATCTGAAGACAAAAATAATCTGATAATGAAATACTGGGCATGAATAAATAAAAAAACACACACACACACACACATGATCTCCCCCTGCAGCAGGAGTGTGTCAGGCAGCAACACTGAGATATTTAATGGCAACACTTTGACAGTGAAGCTGTCTGTCATAGTGGGTCTGATTTAAAACAACACATACATTTGCATAAAAAGCGTGGTTTGATGTTTGAAGGGAGGTTTGATCACAAGTGGTCACTGGAGAAACTTGGAGACGTATGTAAGTACCCTGTAGTAACATACGTCTGTGACTTCCTCTGCTGCCGGCACAGAGAACAACACTGCTGCAACTGCTGCTTGTGTTTACATAATCTTTATATAAGCCCTATTCTTATTACTTGTCCCTAGCTTTGGTCCGGTTACAGTAGCGAGAGCTGCTTCAGCAGGGATCATTAGACACACTCGCACATATTCTTTTAGTGACAGTAAATAAATAGAATTTCCTTTGTGCTCAGTGTTCTGAGCTTGGAAACTGGACTGGAGATGGCAGGTTATGGAGATGGATTAGAGCCACACATGGTATTTAGTAGTCATGACTCATGGCTTTAAAGCTCAGAACTCTTCAAGTCAGAGTTAAAAGTTAGAATTCAGAAGAAGACAATACAATATAAATACTATGTATACTGTATTTTTAGCCTTAATCATCTCCATAGAGGGACCATGTTAACACGGCAAGGAGCAAAGACTTTTTCTCAGAGAACAAATGATGAACCAACATTTACTTGTTAAGATGGCTACCGTAAACTCAGCTCTTTGTCTGTCAGTATAAAAGCACATTTTAAAGCAGTGTGTTTTCTTAGTGTGTGCCTGTGTTTATGAGGGTGTGTAGTGACACTTTGTTTGCTCTTCTTTCTCTCACAAGGACATTTTACCATGAGATAACAAGTTTTATGGTCTGAGGGAACAGCAGGGACACAAATACACAGAGACAATGCTTTTGTCACTCTCCCGTGGAATGCAGCAGGCCATTACTATGTAAATGAGCCTCTGTCTCGCCTTATTAACTACTGTGTGAACTTACTAGAGTGTACAAGGAGTGAAGGTATGTTTAAGAGTGAAAAGACAAGGACAAGGCTGGGTTTTATAGAAGCCCAGATCAACATCTGGTGTATCCATGCCCATCATAAGGAACATGCAGCGTCTCACGCACTCTGGTTTTGTCTCAATCTCTCCCACAAAGGATGAATCCAAAGTGGAGGAAATTTAAGAAAGGAGCAAGAAAAATCAACTCGGTTCAGAAATCACAATCAAATATTTATACTGAGGCAGCTCTGGCTTCCAGGCCACTCGTTTCTATGTCAAGTCCAAAAATTACAGTTACTAAGCCCCCTGGTGACCAGAGAGGCTCAGACCCAGCTGACGAAAATGGAGCGACTGTTGGACCAATCTGTAAATCACAAATGGCAAATGCAGTCAGCTAAAATTCTGTCATCAGTACAGTTCCAATGTAACGTTTCTATTGGAAGGGATGTTGAGAGGTGCTTTTTGAACCTGTCTGTCTCTAAAACTAGCACCAACGATGGCAACTCTATGTGATCTAAAAAACGTACAATTGATATCACACATTATGACTCCTTAAAGGGACAGTATTATTTGGCTTTTTATTAGCAAAAATCAAATATTGCTTTCATAAATATGCATTTACCGAAGACTAATCACAACCGTATACAAATGAAAGCTGTCTCGTAGCTCAGAATGAGTTGTTTACAAATACATAGGTGGCCGGTGCACTCACCGGAGGCTGTCATGTTGCATCGCCATCTTTGAATACGGTACGTGAATGTGACAAACTAGGCTCAAATGCTCTATTGAGTGTCTGTGACTCGACTTGTGCCTGGAGGATGGTCGACTTAGTTGTTTTTGTTTTTTTCTGCTGTTATAAAACACACACGGTGCAACAGTTGAGCAGCATTAGCAGCTAGATCTTACAATGAGTAATTGGTCAGAGATATTGTTATGAGTTAGCGGTTCGTTTGCGAACGTGTTTGTCCTCGGCAGCCACCGTCACTTTGCCGACGGGAAGGTTGAGCGAATCTAGAATCTGAACGCTGGATGGCATGGCTTAGCCCCAATACTTCATACTAAGGCTTTAAGAAACAAACAGTTCCAAACTGAGTGTTGCCTGTCGAGCTTAGTTCCTCTTAGTTCCTCTTTTTATAAGATATAAATTGGATGTTTGGTTCTGTTTCTACATGGTCTTTAACATCAGCAATAAAAGTTCTCTGTCATTTAGTTTTTTTTTATTACAACAGGTCCTGTACAGACCAATCCAGTGAAAGACAGCTATAAAAAAAAAGAAAGAAAAAAGAGTGAACAACAAAATCCCTGTCTTTGTGTTTGTATACCGTCCAGCCCCTGCAGACAGATACTGGGAAATACAGGTATCAGCATCTGTAGCTCTGTTTGAGTACACCTAACATGTATGTTTTGTGTCACTTCGCTCCACTTCTCCTTCAACCTCAAATTAAAGCAGACAGAGCCTGACAATGAGGAGCACTTCACACCAAACACATATCCCCTCCATGTAGACAGGGCCTTTCTAAGTGTTTGCATTTGTGCTTCTTGTGGCCTATGAAAGAAAATGTCAGTAAACAAGAGGCTCCACAGTTAGAGTGTTTTTTCAATTCAGCCAGAGCTCTCCGCACCATATCTAAATGTAAGAGATGGGCACAAGCAAAACTACTATTGGAAGATCATTTCAAACTAGTCCAGACGTGGAAAACTCTCTTTCTGAAGCCACAGACATAATGGAGAACACACTGATAATTTATCAAGACTGTGACATTTGTCTTTGTTGATTTTACACCAATCCTGGGATTGATGTGGAGAGGCAGGCTCTTGTTCTGACAGCACTGATTTACAGGTTGGACTCTCTGCTGCATCCCAACCAGGCCGGGCCAGGACCTCCCACTCCCCTTGGGCCTGGGCCGGGTCTGCATTGAAATCAGATAAGACTTGGCCTGATCTAACACTACTACACTGATGTAGCTCAGTTGTGTTCTACATCCGCGATTGTTTTTCTCGTTTACATCATAGCTGCACACGTGCTGATGTAAACACTGCCATACATTCAGCAGCTCAACGTGATAGTCACATTAACTATTCGACTGTTCTAAATTGAATGACTATTTGAATATTCGAAAACCATGACTCATCCCTACTAAATATAGCACCTCAGAGTTGTGCTGTGGCCTCATCATGGCTGTGAAGAAATATATTTACTGCATTATTGGCTCAGTGGCTGTGTCAACAAACACAAATACAAATCATATTCTAGCTGGGGTGGGGGTGGGGGTGGGGGGGGGGGGGGGGGGGGGGGGGGCGGAAGTTCCCCCCTCTGGTCATTTATTATGATCCCTGGGGGGGGATACGTGTTGTCCCCCCCACTGGTCAGACAGAGTAGGGTTACTACCAAACTATCCCCATCTCGTTATCATGTTTTTTTTTTCACAAATCTCAGGCCTTGTCCACAAGAGCCCGGGTATTTTTGAAACCGTGAACATATGTTCCCGGTTGTATGTCCTGTCCACATGCAACCGTGCTTTTGGAACCCTGAAACCATGTTTTTTTGAAACCGGAGTCCAGGGTGGGGTTTACGGCCGGGGTTGGTTTCACCGGGTGCGTGTGGACACTGCAACCGCGATTGTTTTTCTCGTTTACATCATAGCTGCACACGTGCTGATGTAAACACTGCCAGCCCGCAGAGGTTGTTTGCAGCGGTTTGCAGAAGTTGACGTGAGCTCGCAAAAATGGAGGTGACAAAGTGGATTTTTATTATTTCACTTTCACTACACTAGCTATAGTTTTTCAATGAGAAAAATGTAACGAAACGGTCATCAGGCCAGGGTGATCCTCTCCTCCAAACTCACCCGTCTGTACCTCAATCACAGACCACAGCTGGTTTTCCACACAGCATCATTTACAGTAACACACGTGACACGCCTCAGTAGCCTACAGATCAGCGGCGCTGCTGCCGGTGTGTACTCTAGGCTACAGTAGTGCTGCAGATTTCTCATTCCCCACTTTGTTTGATTGAGAGATTGAGATTTTTATGAATGAACGGGGAATATGCCTGCCTCTCTCTCTCTCTAACAGAAAAAGAGCGCTATGCGGAGATGAACGGAACGAGGCAAAAGCCGAAAATCTATTCCTGACGTCCGCGGTCGATATAAAGTCCATAGGTTTCGTTCATCCATGTTTTGACAGACAACACAAACAGCCAGTGATAATGAGTTGCGCCGCACCGACAGTGGCTCAGCCAGCCGGGTGATGCACACAGCACAACAACACAGCGACATGTGCAGGCTGCTGCAGCAGTGCACGTCAAAGGGACACCGCCGAAAATAAAATAAATAGGTTACACCAAAAATGAACACTATAAGCTGATTTCTTGATCACTACGAATTATTTTAACAGCATTTGTATAGTAATGATTCCGTTGTGATCCATAAGCGGTTGATATATCCGTGATCACTACTGTATAAGCTGTTACCACTGTATTTTGATTGGTTCCCATTTTACCTTACACCGCCACAGTCTATGGTTGTGGCATATTACACGTGCATTGCATCACTTGGTGGCGGCTTCCGCGGTTGCGTGTTTTTATTACACCACTCGTGTGGACGCGGAGCACAACTCCGGTTTCAAAAGTACCCGGGCTCGTGTGGACAAGGCCTCACACTGGTCGCACCACACCAACCCTTTCAGCCTTTACTTGCAACACACTTGCAATGTTTGGCGACTGAAGTTGAAAGATAATTCTAACTGTCCACAAGTGAACATAAACCCTCCCAACCTTAAAATGGAAATGTCTTACACGATAAAAAATGTTGGGTTATCTCTGTAACCCAATTTCTGAGTTATTGGTGTTGGGTTAAATTTTGGGGTTATTTTTCCATAGTGTAACCCATTTTCAGGGTGCTAGGCTCTGAATTTAACCCAATTCCTGGGTTGTTCAAGTAATTAGGTTATTTTTCAGTGAGTAACCCATTCGTTGGGTTGAGGGTGTAAAAATAACCCAACGTTGTCGAATATTCAACCCAAAAGTTGGGTCAGAAAAGAATAACCAGCAGTTGGGTTAAAATTGGGTTATTTTTTAACCCAACTGTGAGTGTGTACACTCACACATCCATGTTCTTCAAGTTACCTAGGACAAAGTGATGGTGTCAGCCAGAGAACACACATCTCCATTGCAGTCACAGTCTGTCTTTGGTTCTGTTTGTCATTTGCTAAACTTGTGTTTAAAATAAGTAAATGAGAAATGAATCCCTGAGGTGTGGGGTCAGATCTCCTGCTTCTTCAGCCTGAGCCCTGCTGTTCTCCTGTCCCACCATGACCACACACTGACTCACAAGTGGAACAGCAACATCAGCCAAACGCTGTTGCAGATGGAAATGACACAGCTCTATAGTATAGCTATTGTCATTGTAAAAAAGAATACAATGGAATTGCCAGTGGCCTCAGTGTCATAAACAAATATACACAAAATAACATACACAACAAGACTGGCCGACTGGCTGAATAATAAATAACATAAAAGTAACAGCAATGAAAAAAGTGCACCAGTGGTCCACAGTCTAAAAGCAGTTAGAAACTTGCAACAGAGTCATTTGTGTGTTTTGCTCAGAGAGAGACTCTAGCCACTCTGCCACCAACACACAGCAAGTGCTTCAACTAAAGTGCACCATACTGCTGTTACACAAATCTGAGGCTGATCTAAAATCTGAGGCCAGCTGTGACAGTCTGATGTTTGGTGGCAGCATGTGATAAGGTTGCTGCCAATCCCAGCTGACATAGGGTGAAGGCGGAGTTCACCCAGGACAGGTTGCCAGTCTATCACAGGGCTGACATATAGAAGTGACTCACACACACGCACACGCACGCACACACACACACACACACACACACACACACACACACACACACACACACACACACACACACACACACACACACACACACACACTACAGTCAACGTAGTGTGTATGTTTTTGGACTGTGGGAGAACCCACGCAGACTTTGGGAGAACATGCAAACTCCACCCAGAAAGGCCTGAGGCTTGGGGATGGAAGCCAGAACCTTCTTGCTGAGAGGTAAGGCTGCTAACTACCTAATTAGAGATTGGCGGCTGGGAGTAGCATTAAAGTGAGCCTCTCATCCCGTTTTGGTGAGGCAGGATTTTGAGATGCTGCCACATGTTTTCATTCTTCCTGACCTGGCTTTGATGAACAGCAACCTACCATATTTGCAAACCCAACACACCGGGCCCATAGAGCTGTAATTGGAGGAGCTGTCAAGCCAGTTGAGAGGAACGGCTGACACTGTCTTCAAACTACTTAGCATCTCTCTTCCAGGCAGATGCAGTTCAACACCTGTCAGAGGGAAACGGATCATTTGGTGTGAATGCTTTCTGCAGCGAGTTAAAAGCTGCTGCTGTTCACATGCACGGCTCTGAAGTGTCTGCTGCCACCTGGAGCTAACGGCTCTGCTAGCCTGACATCACACAAACACATGACCATGCATACTGTTTGTGTGGATGAAAAATGTGCTTTTCATGGTGAATGCCCCCCCCCCCCCACCACCACCACCAACCACAAGCTCCCACCTCTCCACTCCACAACCCCCACAAACAACTTTACTACACACTTCTAATTGCTGCTGCTTCAACTTAGTCTACTTCATACCTGACCTGAGTGTTATCACATTTTACACACACACACACACACACACACACACACACACACACACACACAAATGCATGCAGACATACTGAGCACAAAGACCACTGTCAGGGCAGTTATTGGCCATCAGAGTAAATTAGTACACAGAGCACTTCCTGGGCTTCATCAGGATGCAGAGCCTCTATAATTAAATGTGTGAGTGGCTCCTCTGTCAGATGACATCATGTACTCAGTAGTTTTAATCCTCATCGCTTTAGTAGGACTCTCCATTACATCTGATATCTGATAACAGTGTTTGCACCCTCAGTGCTTCTCTGTTGGTGGCTCTGACAGCAGCTCTGTCTGCTCTGCTCCCCTAATGGTTTTGCATACAGAGAGTGATCATGGCCGACTGGCACTTCTCCAAGCAGAGTTTTTCTGTAACACACTGGATGTAATTTACACTTGAAGCCTCGTGGGAAGAAGCTCGCTGTCAAAGGTTGAACACTATTATCTGCTCCATCAGTTTAATAAAGAAGTCCAACAGCTTCACTGGGCACAAACTCTTACTTTCCTTACTTCTCCAACAAACACATTGTGTGATGTCAGTGTTGTGTCTGTGTAATTGTTCTGGTTTTATGCCAGATGATACACGTGTTACTGATATTTTAAAGTTAAAATCATAAGTAGAGCCCTATGATTTCCTTGATCAAGGAATCGCAGAATTGGCCAATTCACAAGTAATCTGTTTTAACGCTAAATATTGCAGAATTTGACATAATTTGACTCAAATGCTGTTTTCAGGTGGGAGAAGAACTTATATCTGGGGAAAATTGCACAGAGGGAAGCAAATCTGGGTGGCACACCACCCCTTTCTTTTACATGCCCCTTCCTCCAAAACAATTTCTATTTAATCCGCACATTTTAGTCATTAACATTAAAATAACACTCGTTTTGGTAGTAAAATACCTAGTAAAAGGTAAAAAAAAAACAGAATTCCCAAAAATTAAAAAAAACAACAACTACATTTCCAAAAATTAAAATGGGATTTCGGAAAAAATAAAATGTATTTTAGAGGACCCTGTTATGATTGGATGTTATTACATGTTTGACCGCTAGGCGGCAGCACTGGTTTGTAGTCAGCTTACCGTACCATATAAGGGAGTAGAGCAAGACTGCATGGAGCCACATGTATGTTGTTGAGAACGTGAGACATTAAACTAAGTTACTTGCTATCAACACGGCCTCATCCTTGGAACACGAACATGACATGGTACCAGGAGTAAACTCGAATGGGCGACATGGATTTAAAACCACCGGAAAGTTTGAAACTGACGGGGAATGTCAACGACGTACGAGAGGTACGTGTTTCGGTCTCGTACACAGCGGCAGTATGAGCCCTTCGATTGCTTCCTGACCGACTTGCGGCTAAAGGCGCAGTCCTGCAACTTCGCAATGCTGACGGACTCCATGATCCGGGACCAGATTGTCTTCGGCGCGGAGGATAAAAAGGTCAGAGAGAGGCTACTACGGGAGATGGAGCTGACGCTGGCAGCAGCCATTAAGATCTGCCAGGCCAGTGAGCTGTCCCAAAGGCACGTGAGGACGTTCAGCGAGATGTCTGCACTCAAAGATTGAACATAAGCTACGACAACAGAAAATGATGCAAAAGTCATTCTATGACAGAACAACCAAGCACCTCCCTCCACTGACTACCAACAACACAGTCAGGATTGAGGATGCTGATGGATGGAGTACAAAAGCAACTGTCCTGCAAGAAGTTGCTCCACGATCGTACACGGTGAAAACTGATGATGGACAAATCCTCAGACGCAATCGTCGCAGTCTATTAAAGACTCCTCAAGGGACTGTTGGTGAGCTCAGTGTAACCTGTGGTGAATCTCAGGTAATTCCCACACCTGTTATGGACTGTAACACTGACTCTCACACACCTACTCCAAGCGAACCTGAGTTACGAAGGTCCACAAGAGAAATCAGAAAGCCTGATAGACTGAACTTATAAACAAAGAAAATTCAATGTGCATGTTACAGATGTTGAACAAAATGTATATTGATTGATGTTGTGAATGTGTTCTAAATGGTCTAGTGTTGGCTTAGATATGAGTAATGCAATCTGATATAAACTGTTTATACTGCTTGTTGCAGAGTTATGCTGAATGTGAAATGGTTGAAATAACTGACACAGCTAATGTGATGATTCATGTTAATGCATTTTACCTTAGAAAAGGGGGGATGTTATGATTGGATGTTATTACATGTTTGACCGCTAGGCGGCAGTACTGGTTTGTAGTCAGCTTACCGTACCATATAAGGGAGTAGAGCAAGACTGCATGGAGCCACATGTATGTTGTTGAGAACGTGAGACATTAAACTAAGTTACTTGCTATCAACACGGCCTCATCCTTGGAACACGAACATGACAGACCCTACATACCGTAAGTAATGATTAACGCCCCCAGACCTAACAGTTCACCTCTATGCTAGGCTGCAGATATTAACCTTTCCATGTGCTGTCGGAGGCACATGTAAAACCTGCTGAAATGTGGAGAAAATCGTAGAAGTGTTTACATGACATTTAAAGAAATGAGGTGACTGCAGAGATCCAGATCCTGCGCAGCCAACCTCTGCACAGCAGAGAAAAGAAAGAATAACCTCCAGAAGAAAATGAGGAAACGTCCTCAGTCTGCTTAATAAAAACATTAGATTGGAGTCCAGTCCTTAATTTGGAAAGATACAATAAAATATTTCTTCATTCAGGCTTCTGGTAATCTCAGTAGTATTGCTATAATTAGATCCATGCTCAGCAACACTGAGGGCTACGTTTCTTTTATCTTGCTGCCGTCACGTCAGCATTGGCCTGTTTGTTTGCAAATGCCTCCAGTGTGGTGAGAGCGCTGAAGCAAAGGTTTTTCTCCTCAACAAATAGAGGGGCCCAATATCTCCTGCTCCTTGCTGATGGCTTCACTGATTTTTGTAGTGATTGTGTGTAAATGTTTTCCTGGCCTGGTTATCTCACTGAACTTTTGACTGCTTAACAGACTCCATACTGCATGACTGACCTGACTGTGAGTTTCGGCCTAGGAGGTGGAGGTGACTGAGCTTTTGCCATCACGGTTGTGTGGCTCTGAATCAGCAGCTAGCAGTGTTGCTATCTTCATCCATAAAGCTCCTGACACTTACAGCCTTCTGTATGTCCTGCTTACTTCTTTCTTATTGCTACCTTGTATGCTACTTTATTACATCCTCCTGCTCTTTCCTCACTTGCTTTATTATATTATTTTCATCACTCTCCTTCCTGTATTTGTCATATTGCTCTTTAATTTCTCTTATCAAAGCAATAAATAAGTTGTCTCCCAGTCCTCTGAATGGAAGAAAGCACCTCAAATAAAGTTTGAGTTAAGATTTCCAGATTTTGTAAAGCTAGATAGTTTGATTCATTATTTTCTTTTCTTTATGGCTATATCAAGTCATCTGGTGGAAGAGGATCATGGGAATTGGACCCATACCTAACATCTGAATCTTCAGTCAGACAAAGGCCTTTTCATACCTGGTATTAACCTGCCACCTCAGTCAGTACGTTTACATGCAGAGCTTAATCGAGCTATGCTCAAAATTCGATTTTGGCGTCAAGTCGGACTTCTGTCCTTCAATCAATCAATCAATCAATTTGTTTATTTCGGGCATGTCAATTTAAATCATCATCATCACACTTCATCTTAGTTCAAATAATACAATACACATGGCCGAAAGGGAAAGCGGGGGAAGCAAAAGCTTATCTAGTCCCGCCCCCATTACCACAGAATAAAAATCAAATCAAATAATTACAATTAATTTTTTCTTTTTGCCTTTTTTTTTTAAACTTTTTTTTTTACATTTTTTTCCTTGTCTCAATTTACATGCAACTGAGAAAACTGAATAACTGACAGGGTCCGCCCACTCATTCGGCGTCACCCGTTGTTTCAGCGGGTTAATACGCCGCCCTGTCCTGTTGACTTTTCTGTCACCTCGTAAAAAACTGAATATAAACAACTTAGTAAGCTTAATAATACATTTTCAACTGCAGTTCCCGACCAGATACGCCAGTCTGGGCCGGATGAGAATAGGATACGGGCTTCCTTTTTTTCCTCTCTCTCTCTTTTTTTAAAAATAAAACACTCTTGCTGGTTGCGCTGTGTGAAATGCATTGAATCGGCGCTGATGTTGGGTTTTTTTCTTTACTTTGCTGGGTTCAGGCGGCTTCTCTGCTCCACTTGGTGCCGTCTCTACTGTTGTGGAGCATGCGCACATGCATTGTCCAGTTATACTCCGACTAAGGTGTATACATGACGGAGAAAATCGAATTCCAATCGCATTATCTGGGTGTCTTAATCGGAGTTCTCCAACTCCGATTTCAGTCGGACTAATGTCTTTACATGCACTTCAGTTGTCCAGTTATAGTCGGATTAAGGCAATAATTCGTTTTTTCCAAGTGTCATGTAAACGTACTGAGTGATTCCATCACCAGGAGTCTGTTTACACCTGCATTAAAGCTTCAGTTGGTAACAATTATTCAGTCATATTTGCTGGAACTGACACTATATTCTGATGGTCAGACATTAAATGAGTAATTTGGGACAAAATCCAACTCCTCTGGCTCCACCTACAGCCTGTAATCGTATTTGCCAAAATCCACCGCGCCCGACGATTCTCCACCAATCAGGTAGAGGGAGCAGGAGGAGCAGCCAATCGCCGTTCCTACACGTCGTAGTAAACTGACGAAAGTGAAAGTAAAGTCTGTGACTTGGTCGGAAATTTTAAGACAATACACCGTCAGCTCCCTCTTTTCACCTCTGTCATACCCCCCCCCCCTCCACACACGCAGACACACACAAGAAGAGTGTGTTTCATGGTGAGAGAGATGTGAGATCGTTTTGGAGTCTCCGGTTGCTATGGATACGGTACGTCTTTTGTGGGTGCGTTTATGGCTACTTTGTGTGCGTGCGCCTACACGTGTGTGTGCCTGTGTGTGTGTGGGGTGCTTGGCAGAGGTTCATAAAGAGACCTGACGAAGTATAGTCTTGAAATTTCTGACCAAGTTGCGGAATTTACTTTCACTTTCATCAACTTACCAACTGGAGCTTTAAAATGAGTCTTGGTTGACCACTTGTGACTGGATCTTCCTGGTTTATGTGTAAATGAGAAGGTGTGTATTGGTGTTTGAGGGGTTGAGTCAATCAATGCACAGCTGTTACAATGAAATGAAGTTTTGAACTTTTAAAATAGTCAAATATCTTCAGTACTGAAACTGTGTTGGGAGTAATGACACTGAGGCAGAAGACGTCATCAGTCCTTCAGAGGACGTTGACACTGCTAAAGGAGCAGGTGATAGGATCACCCATGTGATAAAATGTGTTAATGCCAAGTTGTCATCAGGGGCCCTAGTTTGGTGGCGCAGCGCAGGTGGCGCAAGGTAGCGCAGCCGGTCTAATGCAAGTTTCGACCAGCGCAGCCTAGCGCAAAGTCAGATTGGCAGATTCGTAGATCGCGCTGCGCTGAGATAGGCATGGCCGCGCAGCAGGGGGAGGCGTCACAGATTCAGCTTGGTGCAGTGGAAGTTTCGTGCGAAAATGTCCCGCCGAGGTTGCGCTGAAAGCTCGCCACCTCAAACCAGGTCTACTCTCAGCGCAGGGCGAAGTGCAGCAGGTGCAGTGGAAGTTTGGCTGACTGACCTGCAGTGCACACACGTCACCAAGACCTCACAGGCAGGTTTCCACAGTTCCAGGCACATTTCAATGCAATAAATATCCACAATAACCACTATTTAATGCAACTAATGGAATCAACACGTGAATTTATATCTATATAGATTGTCCCGTCACATCTGACGTCAGATCAAAGCAGAGATCAAAGGCTGTCGGCACGCGTAATGGAAACTCCACCTGAATTAACACAGCAGGGACAAACTGGCACTGAAAAGCAGCTGTGGATGTCCCAAGAGCAGGACTGTGAGGGTGGATGACTGCATTTTGCTGCCGTGTTGAGACTACGCACTGTGCCGTTGTGATGATTTATTTATTTATTTACTTATTAATTCATTAGCGCGAGCGACCACGTCGTCACGCAGCTGTAATGAAAAACAAAACACAAATCATCATCTCTCTTAGCCCACCACAACAGCCTCGGTATCAGATAGTCAGTATATAGCCGATACTCAGCATCTCTATCACAGAAAAAGGAAAAAAAAGATACGGACAGACAGAGAGAGAGAGAGAGGAGAGAGAGCGTCCTTTACGCTGATTTCATCCTGCATGGTGTTTGTTTATGTTGTGATTAGTGTACACCTCTCATCTTTCTCACACAGGGTTTGAATAAATGTGAGTTTCTTTATTAGTTTATTAGTTGTTGTTTTTTACACTAGGCAGCGGTTCTCAGTGTATCAGATCAAACCTGATTAAGGATATTAGTAAACTCATTATTCTGTCACTGAGCTCGGACCTCCGGACCAAAACAGCTGTTTCCTCCAGGGAGAGGTTCGGCCACTGGCGTCGCTGTCTCCTCCGTCCATGTCAAAGTATAAAATGACAAACTTGCAGCGCGCATCGCCTCAGTTAAAGGTGAGGAGAGGAGCTCATTTGATTGGTGAAGATCCGAATCGGCTGTGTTAATCCCACTTCTCCTCCTCCTATCTCCTTCCCGCCCTCTCTCCTCCCCCTTTGCCGTTTGCGCCGGTAGGAGGGCCGAGGGGAGGGCTTGCACTGGCGTAAGTCGGACTGCGCTGCCCACCAAACTTGCGAAATGGACCTGGACACGCCTCGTTGGCGTGGCGAAGCTGCGCTGCACTTAGACTTCGCTCGGTCTAGGAAACTAGGGCCCTATGTGTTGATCAGGCAGCAGCACTTTCTGAGTCTTTGTAAATATAATTGATGGGCCATTAGGTTGTATGGAGGTCATGTGAGTCACCGAGGAATGTCCGATGTAAAGACTGATTCAGTCTTTAATCAGGATGAAGGATGTCAGAGCATTCCTAAGGTACTTCCATACTTGCATGCTGGGAGAACACAAATTCCTTTGAAAGTCTGAATCAATGGATCTCAATGAGGGGTCTGAATGCTGTCTGAGGCAGATATCACTACAATACAATTAGGCCTACACTTCACAAAGGAAACAAGGACAAAAACCGTACGAGTCTTATAAGTCAAAGTCATAAAATACATTTCTGATAAGATTCCTAATTAAGCTGTAAAATGAACTTGCTTTAAAAGCTTCTGACTCAACCACCTCATCTGAACTATTTCATTGGTGTTCTTTCACCACGTAATATTCAAAATGAACATGTGATGTATTCAAACACAAATGAAATAGATTGATTTAACAGAAACAGATTTCAGCAACTTGACAGTCTCATGTGATATTTATCACACTTCATTCATATTCAACACTAATGCCACAGCTGCCCTGATGTTGGAAACCCCACCCATCCTCAGGTTAGATCTAGTGCGGCTCATACCGTCACTGTTCACCCCAAACCTGTTACCATGACCAGAGAACACACACGCATTTAACCCAGTTACATGTGACTGGTATCAGTATCCAATAATAAAGCAACTCAACATTAAGCAACAGACAACAGACAATAATCATGTAGACACGTGACAAAGCAGCGAGGGGCCGACTGGATTTCATTCCCATTTACATGTGTGGTGATTTAAGAGAAGTAAAGCTACAATATTTTAGAAAAAAGACAAAAGTAAATACTAATGTCAAAGTGGAAGGACCAAGATGGAGTGAAAGAAAGAGAGAGAGAGAGAAAAAAGAGTCAGAGACAGAGTGAATCAGCATCACTCTATCACTTCTGAAGTCTTATCCTCCCTCAGCCATCACAGTGCCCTCATCCGCTGTTACAGATGTGCTCTTTACATCTCTATCTCCAAACCAGAACAACATCAGTCACATTCATATGGTGAATTATTATTATTATTATTTTTTTCTCATACTTCTGCTAAAACAAGTGGCGCAGACAACCTAGGCACCTTACCGCGCGATCCATCTCTCACAACACAAGTGAGTAGTTCATTAAAAAAATGTCATAGGCTACATTCAACTAAATATCAAACACCTCAACTTATATACAAGACACAATCTTCTCCCTCGAAGTTAAACAGAGACGTTTGAATACAAACACTTCAGTATATTTCATTTTGCCCTAATGACTGAATGAATTTGGATATTTGTGTTTCTTCAATGTGTTTTTCCACAAAACGGGAGAATAAAGACAGATTTGAATTAAAGTTGCTGAAAAGCTTCGGAGCAGATTTTCCCCTCACTTTTACCATCAGTAGACCCGATTAGAGTCCGGAGCCCCCCCCCGGCAGCAACTGAGATAAAAAGACGCAAATCCAGCATGCCTATAACTTGTGTTGACCCCCCCCCCAAAAAAAAAAGAAGAAAGAAATTAAAATAAAAGCGTGTGGATAGGAACAGTTGTGTCATGCAGGGTCGAGTCACCTCCACTTACCGCTGTGATCCGTGGACGGCGCTTTAACCAGGGCGACGGACGGACAGTGAACGCAACGGAGACTGATCTGCTCTCTGTCCGCTCTCTCTCTCTCTCTCCAGAACGCGCGCTCTCTCTCCCGTTTAGTCCCTGCCTCTCTCTCTCTCTCTACGCCCCCCCCCCCTCCCCCCCTCCCTCCCTCCACACACACACACACACACACACACACACACACACACCTCCCATCAGCAAATTGACGAGTTGAGATTGAAATGGCTGCTGCTGCTTGGCCGATTAAAGACACACGCATCATGGTTGGGTGTTGATCCCATGCTGCAGCCAGCAGACACATTTCTCTAAGCATTTACTGGAGCTATTTCCAAAGGCCAACAGATTGCTGTCTTAAAGAAGTCCTTCAGCAACAACAACAACACAACATGCGATGGCACATGTTGTTATTGAGGGAGTTCTCTGCAGAGTCTAGGTATTGGACACTACCTACCTAACACACACATCCTCCAACAGCTCTGTCAGCTTTTTGTCATCTTTATGTGTTGGGGAGACTTAAAGGGACAACGAGGAGTTTCTCCATCGGCAGAACGAAAAATTCCGCGACAATAAAAAAGTCTCATATTAATGTGGATGAATCTACGTTACCCACACTTGTTAATGGGCCCATTTTCGATAAATATATCGTTTTGTCTCTATAGTTATTTTGTTATTATTATTATTATTATTATTATTATTATTATTATTATTATTATTATTATTACTGTCTTGCGCCGGTCAAAGAATTTCACGGTGCGCGCGGAGGCTCATAAATGTAGTGTGAAAACGCTTCGCTTTTCCAAAACTCCTCGTTGTCCCTTCAAACTAGTTGAACTATAGCTTTGCTACAATCTGCTGTAACTTGCTGGTAGTTAAACTACATTGATATTTTGTGCTGCTTCAAGTATTTCAACTACTTTATGGGTCATTGTTTTGTAGTTTAACTATTCAATTTTCGAACTACTATTGTGGCCAATAACATGACATATAAAAAGACCTAGGCCTATATAATATAAGTTTGCATTATTGTGTTCCATAACTCTCTTTGAAAAAAGGCATGAATCATGTCATGACATGACATGCCAAGCCACCGCTGCCTCTGATTGGCTGGCCCTAGCAGCACTCGAATGCTTCACACAAGTGGGTGGGTCTTTGTGGCAAGGAAGCCAGTGCCCATATAAGCACACAAGTCATGGACAACCGTCCCGCCACCCTCAATGCGTCCCTGAATGCACCAGCCCAACCATGGCCATATTTGAGCAAATACATGATGTTGGATATACTTTACTTTTAGATACTTTTTTTCTTTAAAAAATAAAACTGAGTTGTGAGGCATATTTCTGCTGGCATGTGAATTTCTTGTAAGCTATTATAATTTGTTTCATATAGGCTACACCACATGTTGATTCATTTAAAGAGGAACTAAGCAGGATTATTCCTATGGTTATGCTTCATTTTTACCTTGATTAAAAAGCTCCGGAGAAATTGTGAAAGTTAACTACGTCATAAGTCATAACTGAACAGAGGCTCTCTGCCTTCCACCTGGCGTCTCATGGCTGAAAACCAACCTTGCAACATCAGTGTAGTGCCTTTTAAATTGCCCCTGGAGAAAACACAATTTTAATATGTGTACAGATACAGTCAGAAGTTTCCAAGCCTCTACCCCCCGGGACTGAGACCTCAGGTGTTCTACCTGCAGTCTGCTCTACCCACAGCCACAATACTCAAATCTGCTCTTCACCTTTCACATCATGTTCCAGTTGCTCTCAGACCTGGTGCTTCTCAGTCTTCTCATGCGCCTCGGCTCTGACGTTCATGTCAGCTGGGAGTGCCACATCTGTCACTATGCCCTCTCTCTCTCCTTGTTAACCGCCACGATATCAAGTTGAACAGCCAGCAGATGTCCGTCACCTGGAGCCTGATGTCCCGCAGGAACTCCACTCTGTTGCTCACTTTTAATGGTTTGTTGTTCCACTGGGACCTTGGGTCATCTAATCCATACTTGGCACAGATGTTCCTGTTCCCTAACCCCAGTGATGTCATCAGGGTGTTTCAGCTTCTTGCTCCCTGCAGTGTAGAAAGCTATACATTTGGAAGAGAAAGCCACCGTTTCAAAGATGGTATCCAGTTGCACTGTAGGATCCAATGTCAGGGACTGAACATCAGGACATCTCAGCATTCACTGCTTCAAACTTGGCAATTCCTCTTGAAGCCTTTCCATCATGACTCATGAAGAGAAACATTTTGTGAGTGCAACATTAAATGATCAGAGCCCGTCTCAACTATTCCCTGAAGTCCTTGCTTGTGAGTGTTGTTGTTTTTTATATATATACATATATGGGATTCCTGTAGAATATTAAATGTCACCCTCCCGAGGAAAATGTAGTCAATTACTATTTACAATGATTACAATAATTAATTAATAAATTATTTTTCTATAATGCCCCTTGTTCAGGTGCAGGTACTTTTATTGTGTTTGTAGTTTAAATATTAAAAGTGATTTCTGTCATCTAGGCTGTCTTAAGTACACACTTTGAAATGATGTGATGCTCAAGTAATTTTTTTCTTTATAAGCAGCTATGGAGCTTTAAGTCAGCACCACCTTTACAGACCATCTGCGTCACAAATGTTTTGTACTGGTAATTGACTCCATAGCAGGCGATAAGACCTAGACACAACTCCATCTGTTTGATAGGTTCCTATGAAGACACCTCACGGTGGAAAACCACTGCCATATTTCCCACATCAGATACACACACTTCATGCTTCCTGAGCATGAAGTTCCTCAGCAGCTGTCTGTCCTCCTGTTGTCCTGTTAAAGTCTGATGTTGACTCAACATTAACTGCACTGGTGACAGGATCTGTAGAATCTTAAAAAAAAACTTGACTGGGAAGCCTTAAATATTTCAGTTGACTGAAATAGCCGGTTTGGGTTCTTTTGACAGCCACAGATTAATCACAGTTCCCACCATGGGCACTGGCATGATTAGCTGCTGCTGTTCTTCACTTCCTTTATACTGTTCTTTTATTAACTTAAATTAACTTTAATTAATCTGTTTACATAATTACAAAAATACTGCCGGCACTTCCACGTTGTGTCAGGCTGCGGCCACACACTACGAGTGCAGACACTCCTTTGGCTGCCGGAGCTGAATGTGGATGGATGAGGCTGCACACATGTTGTAAAAAGGAAGTGTTGCAATGGATGTCCAGCAGAACCTGGCACTTCCACTGTGGCACATTCATACGCCTTTCTGTCATACCAGTCGTTCCACCAACACATGAAATCACTGAATTTTCCATGAGAGAGGCGCCACAAATATACATTACACTCATAGCACCATTGATAACACTATATTACAGTCATAGCACCGTTTCCAACACAATAAATAAAACATTATCTCGGTCCAGTACATGTAATAGCAACACAAGAAAAAATACTGAAAGATATGGTGAGATTTGCAGAGCTGTGGGTCCTCCACAATATGGATGGATAAGCTGTTCTAGTGTCCCTCTCCTTTATTGTGCTGGAGATGATCTCCCTATTCCTGATCACAGGTTCATATATTTTAATGTTAACTTAACATTTTCCAGAACATATTTGCCACAGGTCATTTCATTTCACAACATCAAAGTTGTTTATTTGAATTCTCTCTCCCCTATTTGCAGTCTTCTGCAAATCAAGTTAAAAAACCGTGATAAACTGTTTCTCACTCCACTGATGACCTTATAAATATACTCTGGCTCTTTAAAATCCTGGACTGTTTCCTTCCCCCTTTCTGCCCCATGTTACACCTGAACTACATCAACTGGACACCTGAGACAAGTGAGTAATGTACAATAACCACGTTCTTCATCACAACGACACAGTCTACAGTAAAATCCACTTATTACACTGGTTTAATGAGCTCACATGGAGGGAACATAAGGGTCCTGTTCTCTAGCAGCTGACCCCGTCACCTCCTGTAGCCTGTCTTTTCCAGTTTTCCCCGCCCCTCTCTCTTGTTCACCTCAAGTTTCAAACATCCTCTTTCAGAAATCCGAGCCATCTACCTGTCAAATAGACCCTCTTTAGTCTCCATAAAAACGTGCCTACTGCCTACCCTCTCCCAAATGACTGTCTGTTATCATACACTCCTCCCTCACCTCTGCTAGTGCCAGTTCCCTCATCATTCTAATCAGCCACAACTCCTACACTTGGTGCCATAACCTTCATTCAATCCCAATGAAGTGCCTTGATAAAATAGAATGGAAATGTCAGTTTTGATTCAAGTAAATCAATGGGCTAAGTTAAGATTTAAAGATTCCTTCAAAGAAAAGAAAACGGGTGCACAAAACTATTGGGAGTAATCTCTTTAAGGTTTCCTCCCTCAGTAACTCCCTGCTGAGAGTAAAATTATACTTTATTTGTATGGAATATTTCAGAGATAAAACATGTCCAGTGAAAAACAAATTAAAACAAGATGGAATAATAAAAATGAATTAATATTATTAATAATAATAATAATAATAATAATAATAATAATAATAATAATAATAATAACAATAAAAACAATAATAACAATAATAATAAATACCTACAGTTGAAACATTTCATTAGAACACACCAACATTATGCATCCCCAAAATGTCTACCACAGAAAAATTGATGAACATGAACTGTTTAAGGAGGGGTTTCATTTCCAGAATGTATAAATGCATGGTGGATGGAAGTACAGAAACATCTGCAGAACAGCTGGAGGAATGGTGAGAGGATCTACACACTGTAAGAAGGAGGTGCAGGTGCAGTGCAGAGTTGTCAAACATCTACATGGACATAACACTGAGGACAGAGGTCATGACCGAGGTTAAAAAAAAAAAAAAAATGTTATGTGTGTTCCCATTTTTCACCCATAGAAACCCATACACTTATATTGCCATAGGCAGGATGCAGGAACTTGGTGTTCTTGTGCAACACAAGCTCAGTTGTAACAGTTTGCTTCAGGAGAAACATAAAAATGTGGCATGAATTGAATTGGTTCAGGTTTTTGCCTGGTTTCCCCAGCTCCTTCTCCTTCTCAATCAACTAATCTGGATTGAAGATAATAATTGATTTGGCAAAAAATAGACTTCTTTTAACTCATCCTTTTACATTACTAGCTATTGCTCTCAGAGACAACTAGCATTTATCCTGTGTGTAAAAAGCTTTTCCTGGAATTAGTCCTATTTTGGGGGCAACCAGGACAAAACCCTAAAAAACAACTTCAGGCATGAGGAAACAGTAAAGATTTTCTATTTACTGTTTATTTTCTTTTGGAATGTGTATTTTAAAATTGTGTTCCAGTTCAAACAATGTGAACTGTCAAGCTCTGAGTGGCTTTATAATCATGTCATATGTTCTTGAGACTTACAACCAGCCTCCTACAATGGTTGCAAGTATCACAGGATGCAAACATTTTACATAAGATGCATTGAAAATGGCCATTGTTTCTCTCACTAATTCAGTTCGTCTGTGAATATTTGAGAGGATTCTCTCAGGCTTAGCAAAGGAATCTCTAATCCGCCTTAAATCAGTTACACCATATTGGCTGACTGACTCTGGCAGTGCCGTTTACTCTGCCTTGCCAAGACAAAGTGAAAGACTGGAGCTCTGACTGAATCAAGATGCTGGGATGGAGGCAGGGAAATTAGCTTTTGATTCAGGGTCTTTCTTGGCTACATAAACATGGGGGTGGGCATTTTCCACAACATGACATTTTCAGTAAATCTTTCTCTTGAAAATGACAGAGAACTGTTTTATTGGTGTCCATCAATAGTCATTCTTGTTCTCATTGAATAAGGGTTGAACACGTTATCCTCTGTATAGCAACAGGAGGAGTCTGGAGAAGGTGGTGGCTAAAGAGATTAAACACCTTATTCACACCTCACTGACATCTGAAGAATGAAATACACTGTGAGCTGTTCATTCCCCAAATACTCATATTATTTGTACTTGCATATGGGATCATTATATTCATTCTATTTGTCTGTTTGTTGTGATCAAATCTGAATATGCAAACTGGTTGGAGACAACAATGATGTCTCAGGTTTAGAGAAGCCATTGCAGGATCCTGCTCTGATGGCAAGGCAAGGCAGTTTTATTTGTATAGCATGTTTTCCAAACAGTTTGTCTAAAGGGGCTTCACATGGCATCATAACATCATCCTCTGCCCTTAGACCCTCACATCGACTAAGGAAAAACTCCATAGAAAACCCAGGGACGGGGCGGTGCATGGTGCAGTGGTTAAAGCGGCCGCCCCATGTAGAGGCTACAATCCTCAACGCAGGCGTCCCCGTTTCGAATCCCGCGTCGGGCAGACCTTTCCTGCATGTCATTCCCCCTCTCTCTGCCTCCCCCTTTCCTGTCTATCTCACTATGTGCTATCCAATAAAGGCAAAAAGGCCAAAAAATATATACTTTAAGAAAACCCAGGGACGGGACAGGGAAGAATTGGAGAAACCTCAGGGTGAGCAACAGAGGAGGGATCCCTCACCCAGGACGGACATGCAATAGATGTTGTATACAGACAAGGAGACAGTTAATAACACAGAATGTGGGCGGCATGGAAATGGATGTGCAAGGCACACATGAAATGCAGGCGACAGCCGAAGGCCTCTGTGAAGCTCTGTTAGGGCAAAAACCCACAAACAAACACCTGCTAATATCAGGCTTTGGCTTTTTAGTGTTAGAGGGTACGATTCACTCCCAGGAGAAATGAGGCTATGTCCACACTACAGGTTTTGAATTTGATCTCCTGCCCACCCGTCCAGTCCTTCAAAAACAATGCTGCGTCCTTTTTGTCTTAAAGCAGATAACAGCGGCACGGCCGTTTCGGCTAATGCTGTGTTCAAGGCAGGCTTTTGAAACCGTAAGTTACAGCTTCAAGTCACAACTACGACTTGGTAGCGTTCCAGGTAACCCGTAGCTCGTGTTTTTACCGTCCTGTTGTCTGTGAAAGTTCCCTATAACGGCCACTCGTAACTTCCGACCCGTGAACTCGTACCAGATCGAACTGGTATGACTTCACAGGAAGGAAAAACACAAAGTACGAGTTTCCTTGAACGCACCATGAGTTAGCAGCCCCCGCCCTTGTCAGGCATCAATTGGTCCTCGTGCTACGTCACCACATTCACGCGCATCCCTTGGCTGCACACACAGCCCTTCATGCCGTTCTCTCCCCTCATTGGATAACACTTGTATCCCACAAGGAAAATTTTCTCCTCGGGTTACAGCAGAGCAGAGTGACGGAGAGACTCGTGTTTAGGCTGAAATACTTCATGTAAGTGATTGCTGACGGAAAATAGGACTATTTAGGACTTATATTAACAAAAACATTCCACTGATATCTGCTTTAACTTTGGGGTTGTGTTGTAGTCCAGATGGACAGAGCCTGATGATGCAAACACCCACAGTGATTCCTTGATTGGTTCTTACCAGCCCTGACTGTCAGCGATGAAAGACACATGGATAATGGAATAATGGTGTTACTGACTTCTTTGTCTTTAGCATCTTAGCATTTTAACACTACAACTGTCTTTGTTGTTGTGAGTATTTTTTAGCAACTGCAGAGTCGACCGTCTGCACTCTGTTTACACTGGCTTACATAAACGATCACGTATTTATGCTTTTGGGTGTGGCCGTGTGGATGGAGATTGTTTTCATTGGAAACTGATATTTGATGGACATTAAAATGTAGCAGCGTGGACCCACATGTAAGCCAAAGGCAGAAAAACATTTGATACAGCTCGAAAATCTATTACACCACTATGAACAACATGGGAAATAAGTGAATTAAATGAGGTTAACAAAAAAGACAATGAAATGTTTCTCATAAAACATAGCAAAGAAATAACCACAGTGTCCTACGCTAATGATTCAAGTGTCAAACGTTTAAAACTGTGTGGAAAACACCGGCTGTGCCTCTTTCATCCTTTTATCCAAGCTGCTTGGCGATGTGATGGCACCTGCATGTGTGTGGTAAAAGCAATTTTCCTCACCTTGGTAAGATGTCAAAATGCAACTCACATTTTATTAGCAGGTAGATTCATAATGTCTGCATTGACATTTCCAACAGCAGCACTTCGATCCTTCCTCTCAATCCTCCTTCCCCTTTCATATTGTCACCTTGTCCCTGGGATTCAGTCATTTTGTTGCGCAAGACTAAAAAAAACAACAACCAATCATTTGTCGGCTTTCAACATGCAAATGACCGACAAGAATGTTTTTCTCTTCAGATTATTTTTGTCTCTTGTGAAATGTCAAATGCAAATGTTATGCTGATTTTCTGCTCTATTCAAATTGCAGGCATATTTAATTGCAGACTACTTAATCTATAAGTAACTGCACAGAGATTGTTTTCTGGTCTCTGACTGACTGACTGACTGACTCTAAGCTGTGTGATCTCTGGTCCAGTCACTTCACGGTCATCTGTTTCTGTTTTTACAAACACACAGACACAGAGAAGATATCCTATCAAGAGCTCAAGTTAGATCTCAGCATTGGTAGAGACTCCCCACCCCCCTTCCCTAAAGAAAAAAAAAAAAAAACAGATGTTCGCCAGCTGCCAGCTGCATCTTTACTGGATTTCCCATTTCCCTATGATAAGATGATGTATTTGAAAATAAGGTCAATACAAACATGGTTAAATTTGGGGCACCATTTGTATTTATGGGCAATTTCAATCATAGAAAAATTTTATTTTATTGAATCAGTTTGTTTTGATGCATGAAAGGTTGTAGTTGAACACCCTACAGTTACTTTAATGCTATAACGCTTCCTTTTAAATGGAGACTATAATTCATAATGAATCAGAAAAAGATTGAAAAACCCACAGAGCATGCCAACAAATTGGCCCATTCAGTTTTATTTTGATTGCATCTATTAATTAGAACCTCCCAGTTCCACTCTCGCCCTAACTCTTTGCTCAGTTTCGGACTGGCAGTGGTTAGTTTGGGTGGAGTGAGATGCTGTCAAGATGACAAAGGTGGAGCAGCTCTCTCTGAGCATCACAAATCAGTGGATGTCGTTATATACCTAGAGCTGAATGAGCTGAGATTGGGTTGGCAAAATGAACATTATTTCAGGAATTTTAAAGGTACATTGTGTAGGAATTACTCCCATCTAGCATTGCAGTTGTACAGTATATCGCAAGCAACTCAATTGTATTTTTCATGCTGCATTCACGTGAAATTGGGCAGACGGCAGACGGACGACAGCCGCTACACGTAACAGCATGAACAAGCCTCTATGTAAACAAGTGGTCGGTCAGCACGAGGCAAAACAATACACGTGACAATATGTTGTCATGGCGATGTCGTATTGTTTACCTGACCCAAGTTTTACCAGCTTTCTCTCGACTTCTGTGACTAAAATGACATCTGGTTTGTAACCGACGGCCGTCTGCCCGACTGCCCGACTGCACGTGAATGCAGCATCAGTGTAACGCTCCATTGCTCCTCACTGCGTTACCACGGTGACTTTTCACAGACGCCACCTCGACCTGAGCCGACAGCTCCGGTGTCTCCAGTGCCACTGAACGTATTTTCGGGAATAGATAATAGGAGAAGTTACACAATGTCCCTTTAAAGAGCGATGAACGATTTTATGTTGAATACTGGCAGTTCAAGGGCCTTTGATGTTCATCATCTGCTGAAATCACAGGAAAAACAGCAGCAAGGTTTTCTGATGACTCGTGCAACAAAAGGAGTATCCGTTCAGTTCTGAAAAAGTGTGTGTGTGTGTGTGTTGGGTGGGTGGGTGGGGGTTTAACCATATAAAAGTATGATACTGTGATAGTGAGACTTTCATCATGTCCCCCGTCTGTCTGTCAGCATCAGTCCCCACAGTGAGACGCTGCTCAGGCTGCAGCTTAGTCAACACCAGACCCCTAACTGTTCATCTCTTCACGTCCACACACACACACACACACACACACACACACACACACACACA
>NC_140923.1:28243520-28487132 GCF_045865225.1 Trachurus japonicus
GACCAAAAAGTTGGACCTGAAATTTTTTCACGGTGGGGACATCACTTTAAAAGAAACATTTTAGGGCAAAATGAGTAGTCAAAATCAATTCTCTGATTTTTTTAAAGCACTTCTGACCAGAAAAGTCAGTAAAATTCCCAAGTTTTTTCAAATAGATTTTTTCAGGTTTTTCTATTTCGCTGGGGACGCCTCTTTAGTGTCATACCACAAACCACCACCAGGTGTCAAGCTATTACATTTTTTTTCTCTATTCATTTACAAGTCTGTTTAAGAGCAGAAATTAAAGTAAAATGTTCTGCAATCAGCAAAGATGATTATTTAGAAGAGAAAAAATGGTGCCTATATTGTCTACAATGTAATTTTGTTTTTGCATGTACATTAAACCAGCACAGTGTTGCAGTGACGAGTGCCCTGAGCAGGTGAACCTCACCTGCACCTTGTCAGCTGGGACTGGCACAGATATAGACCAGTTAAGTCACAAATGATGGGAAACTAAGTGCTGAAAGATGCAATTACTGGTATATACTGTAGGTATCAACCGATGCAGTGTGTTATAATGCACGTTATCTTTGCTAACTCTCATTTAAATACAGGCTTGAGCCAATAAAGCAGCATACAGAATGGAGAAGCAGAGCAGCGTGGAAAGAGGAGAGAGAAGCGGGACAGTAGAAGAACAGAGCAAAGAACAGAGCAGCATTGACAGGAGGAAGTTACACTATGTCAGTGTAGTCTTAATGTGCATAAAGCATATGTGCAATGTAGATTTTAGATTTATCAATATAGTACAAATGCAGCTGAAGGTCCATCACTGTATACTTGTTACATATTCAATAATACAGCAGACTGTGAATAAGTATAAGGATCTACTAAATAAACAGTAATTGCATCTGAGTGATCACCACTATAGACGTGTTAGCACTATTAGTCCTATTAATTAGAGAAGCTACAATAACCAGATGTGCATGAACAGACATAACCGCATCTGTTAGCACTGGTTGTTGGAGCAACATAGACAAGTGACAGGAGAGGATTAGAATATCATGAAGATCGGTTATGTAAGTGATAATGTATAGTTCTCCATTAACAACCGACCAACTATACATTATCCCGCTTAGAACACGGCTTACGAGTGAAATAATTAATTAAACCATAAATTGCGGTTTCGGGGTGCGTCTGTGTCTGTGTCGTGGGCTCGCTGTGCCACCGCACCAAGACGAGAGCCGTGAGACAGCCCGGGTCCGAGACTCTGATCATGCAGGTTTGGTTCAGCAGCGCCGGTGTAGAAAACGAGCCTCCACTCTTCCTGTGACAAGCTACAAGTCATTTATCTGGCATCAACATTAGTCCGAGGCTGTTTAAGGACGGTAAAACTTGAAACACAAGGTCAATATCCTGCATAGTTCACAGATACGCAGATCACATATCTCCTCTGTGCTACTCTGATCTGAGCGGCGTCCTTAGTAACACGCCTGACGACGGCTCAGCGGTGGTCTATCAAGAAATAAACACAGCAGAATTTTGGTGATTGACCAATCAGAATCGAGTATTCAAGAGAGCCGTGTTCTAAGGAGAAATAAAGCCTTGTGCCTATGACTGAGTCACATGTGCTGATATTCAGTACAACATCAAGTGTGATATTGCTTAAGTAAAGTCGACAGATATACTTACAAAAGTAAACGATAATTTTCACGAATTTGTATTTTGCTGAATCAAGACTTCATAAAACTGTAATAAGAAGTGGTTTGGTTTATTCAACCTTTTACAGAGAAAGGGATAAAATGTTGTATAAAATCAGGCTGTGAACGATATATCAACAGTTCCCTCTGTAAAAACCTTCACAATATAAACAGAAATAAAACTGGAAGGTTTGGTGTCTAAGCTAGAAATCTCCACTTCAGCAGCACTTATGAGGAACAACTCACTTTGAGAAAACGGCCTTTAAAACACTTATAGTGATTAACAATTGTTAATGTAAAACATACTTTTACAATTGGTTGCGGATACAGAGGAGATGACAATTTTTGGAGCCTACACCGTTCAGGCGAGAGGGAGCTTTACAATGACATCTGACATGACATGGGTCAGACAATAGGCACAACACAGTGTGTCACAGTAGCTGTTAACTCTTGGTGAATTTAGTAGAATTCTACTAACAAAAGAGACAAAATGAAGAAAAATAACCAAACACTCTATGTAAGTGATTGCTGTGGGAAAATAGAACTATTTAAGACTTAAATTAACACAAATATTCCGCTGACTTCTGCTTTAATCTGAAGGAAAATGAAATGGACAATCTAGCAGACTTTTTAGGTCATGATATTCAAGTTCATCGCAAATACTACAGGCTGCCAGAGGGAACATTACAATTGGCCAAGCTCGGTAAAGTAGTGATTGCAATGGAAAGAGGAAAAATGGTGGTGTTTAAAGCAGAAGTCAGTGGAATGTTTGTGTAAATCTAAGTCTTAAATAGTTGTATCTTCCCACAGCAATCACTTACATAGAGTGTTTGGTCTGAAACACGGGTCTGTCAGTCACTCTGCTCTGCTGTAAGCTGAGGAGAACATTTTCTTGTATCCTACAACCTTTATCCAATGAGGAGACGTAGATATTGGACGATTTTGGATGAGAAAACTGTGTTTTTGGACAATTCCAGGCAAATTCAACACGGGGCTGTATTTTCCCTAACATTTTATGTCTAAAAGAAGGAATCTGACGATTTCCGGTTTACAAACAGCGTCAGATGGCGACTCAAACATGCACCAGACTTCAAGCAAGTCAAGAGTTGATATTCCTGTGTTATGACGCAAACAGGAGCTTCCGACTGCACCTGAATACACCAAGCGTCAACTTGGGTCTCGCACAAGACTCCGCAAGACTTCTGGGCGCATGTTTGACGCTGTCTGTGGCTTTGAGGGATGTAAACAGCCTAAGCAGCAGAACTGCCGCAAAACAGGAGCAATTATACTGAAAATCTTCAGATTCCTTCTTTTAGACCTGAAATTTTAGGAAAATACAGCCCCGAGTTGAATTTGCCTGTAATTGTCCTTGAACTCAAAAAAAATAATAATAAATTCAGAATCGCTTATCTCTTTTCGCAGCATCAATTCTGTTTTTGATGTAGAATTTTACAGCTTTCCAGTCCCTGTACTGGAGAGCCTGTGGAGATGACTCAATGCACCTCTCACAGTCTTCTTTGCTGGGAACCTTCCTGGAAATTAGCATCTTCTCCACTGCCTGGACCTCCTCCTCCGTCCACGTTTGTCTCCCTTTTGAAGAACCTGGATAAAATACAACAATGGCTTAATGTTCTAGAACACTGGACTCAAACTAATGAACATCGTTAAGAGCGGGGCGGGTGCCTATTTCAACATTGGTGCAAATGATTTCTTGATAGTAGACACAGTACTTAAAAACAGTCGAGCAACACAGGTTATACACAGAGGTTAACAGGATTTACTGTTGAGGCTGATCAGAGTAAGAAATACAGGCCATTTAACAGTCTCTACTTTGTACACAAAATCAACTTAAACCACATTAAACCTTCAACCATCAAACACATTGTTATTGACAGCTACGCTCAATAATAACCGAAAGAAATGTATTCATTTCTGTCCTGGTCTATAAACTAACCATTATCCAAAGTGTTTTATACTTCTTGACAGTTATTAAACTTTGAAAGTGACCTCATGAATGTTGAGATCAACAACCTCAGGTTTATTCTGGTAACCAGAGGCTTGTACTGTGTGTGAAGCCAGTTTAGTGGGTTAGCAAGGTATGTTGAGTCTAAAGCCAGGCTTTCCTCCATCATGAAGGTGGTTCTCTTTTAACCGGGCTACATCACCACGGTGAAAAGCGTCGCTGTTTAACAATCTAGCGTGTTTGGAGCTGGTGTCACCTTTGAAAGTTCAGTGGAGCTGGATCAGAACCAGCATTTGTATGGAGGGAGAGAACGTGCTGATCAGCTGGTGTTTACTTTCTCTCTCAGGCCCTATCCACATGAACATGTTTTTTTTAATATATCCAAAGTTTTTACTGTAGAATATTCCCGTCCACACACGTTTGGATGTTGAACGCCTACAGATGTTCAGCTGAGGGAATACACTGCTCACTCTTGACATGAGTGTCAGGAGGACACTGAAAAAAGTTGTGTGCTCGCAGCACTACAAATAATCAGTTAAGTTTATCATTTCAATTTGCTTTGGCCAAGAATAAATAAATTTCAGTGTTTCACCTGTTACATGGTGTTGCCCAAACACAAATCTTGAATAGCTCTATGCTATTTTCACAGTTAAAATGGTCTTTGTTGTCGTTGTACAGAGACAAAAAGCTATGAGAGCACCTAAAAATTCACTGTATATTCATATGTACACCCAACCTCTTTATGTGAACGCGCATACAGCAAAAAGCTGAGAGCTGGACTTGACAAACCAAGTTGATAACCACCTTTGTGATACCATTTAACTCTGTTTAGGTGTTTCAGGTTTTGTTAACCCAGAACATATTACACAAAGACTCGCTATGTTGAACCTTCTTCATAGTACGGGCCTCAGACATGTCCATAACACTCATGTTGTACTATTTACTGTAAACATTACCTTGAGCTGGAGGCGCTCTGTCCTTTCCACTGGTGGATATCTCGCTCTCACTGGATTTTTCTGTAAACACAACAGCTCTCTTAGTAAAAGAAGTAGTGAACCTGATGAATATGAAACTTTAACATAAGGACAGAGAAAGACAGAGGTAAGGAGATGAAGAGGAGAGGAGAGGAGAGGAAGACAGAGTTAAACATAAACATTACCTTGAGCTGGAGGCGCGCTGTCCTTTCCACTGGTGGATCTCTCACTCTCACTGGATTTTTCTGTAAACACAACAGCTCTCTTAGTAAAAGAAGTAGTGAACCTGATGAATATGAAACTTTAACATAAGGACAGAGAAAGACAGAGGTAAGGAGATGAAGAGGAGAGGAGAGGAAAGGAGAGGAGGAGAGGAGATGAAGAGGAGAGGAGGAGAGGAGAGGAGAGGAGAGGAGAGGAGAGGAGAGGAGAGGAGAGGAGAGGAGGAGAGGAGAGGAGAGGAGAGGAGAGGAGAGGAGAGGAGGAGAGGAGGAGAGGAGAGGAGAGGAGAGGAAGACAGAGTTCAACATAAACATTACCTTGAGCTGGAGGCGCTCTGTCCTTTCCACTGGTGGATCTCTCGCTCTCACTGGATTTTTCTGGAAACACAACAGCTCTCTTAGTAAAAGAAGTAGTGAACCTGATGAATATGAAACTTTAACATAAGGACAGTGGCCCTCATTTATCAAACTTGCGTACACCAAAAAAATGGGTGGACACCAAATTCACTGCAAGGATCGGCTTTTATCAGTCTGAACGACGCGCATCTGGAACCAGCGTAGAACATGAGGGAGCGAGTGCTGCTGTCAGAATGATTATTAAACCACAACCTACTCATGCAGCGATGTGGACCACATGTTGAATTAAAAACCAGGATGTGACAGATCAGTGACAGACCTGTTACTGTTACACACAAACGTCCAACATGTCCTGCAACAGAGTGATGAACGGACGACTTCAGTGTCCTCTCTGCCGGACACCGGAGCCCCGGTTGAGGAGGGAGAGCTCCGCTACCTGTCCAGGTGCAGCTGATTGTCACAGCGGAGGTTTTTTTTTTCCTCCCGTCAGCAGGGCCTGTCAGCGGGGGATCGGGCCGGTGTTTGACATCCCTCCATCAGCTGAACCATCGGTGCTGATGTTTATACAGTAGCGGTCATGGCAGTAATATGATTTCTCCTTAATCACTTGTGTTGCGCTTGTGTTTAGTAAACTGCAGGAGCATGCGATCGCTGGGTTTTCTAACGTCGTCAGTGACACGTGCGTCTGCAGCCTCCATCCACGCTTTTATCAATCACATAAACTATCACTCTGTCAATGTCCAGATATTTCATGTTGCCGCCCACTCTCTGTTGACCGTGGAAATATCAGTAAAGTCTCTTCTTGGCCGTCTTCCGTGTCTCCATGCCATAAAAGGGGCAGGGCGACGCCTCTAAAGCAGGAATATATCGGGGCGTGACATTTAAATGACGCTCGTTTTCAGCCGCCGGATTTATCACCACCACGCCGGTTCTACGCCGAAATCAGCAGCGTACACACTTTTAGTAAATCACACGTGACACTTGGCACACACTGTTATTTACACCAGAATCTACACCAGATCCTGCGCAAGTTTGATAAATGAGGGCCAAGGAGAGAGAAGGACATGAAGAGGAAAACAGAGTTCAACATAAACATTACCTTGAGCTGGAGGCGCCCTGTCCTTTCCACTGGTGGATCTCCCACTCTCACTGGATTTTTCTGGAAACACAACAGCTCTCTTAGTAAAAGAAGTAGTGAACCTGATGAATATGAAACTTTAACATAAAACATTACTAGGTCTACAGATGGCTTCACCCTGTGTCTCTCCTACTGTTTCCTACTGAGCTTTGCCTATTTTGAAAGGTGAAGGAAGCTCAAGTGAGGAAAGACGTCACATCCAAAATGTAGAATATGTTTTATAGAAGAGAAACAGAAGTCAGCAGTGTAAAGTTACAGTAAGATATGGAAATGATATGATAAGGTCAAGATTTTTCATTTTATGTAATACAAAACACCAAAGATGTGTATAAATAAAAATATTGTCCCTGTAATAAAATATGAATAACTAAATAGGCAAAAGGTTAATTTAATTTCAATCTAGGCCTATGAATGTCTGGCCCCCGAGGATTCTGTTGTGAAAAATTCTGGCCCAAATATATTTGGGTACCCCTGCAGTAGACCTAGTGTTGACCATATTGTGACCCCTTTCCATCACTGGTAGATCAGGCAGGACTGAATGTTAAGGTTCCACCAGGAGCTCAGACAGTACATGGTACAGGTGAGTTAAGATTCTGAAGCTGGACCTCAGCTAGACTCCCTGTTTATTGGTTCTATAGTGTAAACAGTGATTTGTCATCATATCTCTAGTGCATACAGGAAATGAAACTTCAGCATTTCATGATATTCAGACTGTTTTCACTGTTCATATTGTGCCTCTATTGTGCATATTCAACATTGCTACAGCATTAAATTAAACCTATATTCCATACCACTGAGGTATCACTGTTTGTTGTTCCAGGGTCATAGTCATCTTCGCTAAACTCAAAGCTTGATTCCCCAGTCAGAGCCTCTACGTCCACCTAAAAAATAAAAAAAAGAGAGAGGGGGGGTTAAAAGTCAGATTTCTAAGTCCTGCTTGGTAAGTATCTGAAATCTCTTTTTTTCACAGCAGATCTGGTTAATAGAGAGCATGTCAGTGTTTTCTCCCAAAAATGAGAACAGGTATAGCCCGTTTTAACCAGCAGTTTGTCTCAAAGGGCTTCACATGGCATCGTAACAACATCCTCTGTCCTTAGACCCTCACATCCACTGAGGAAAAACTCCATAGAAAACCCTTTTAACAGGGAAAACCAGGAGAAACCCTCAGGGTGAGCAACAGAGGAGGGATCCCTCACCCAGGACGGCAGACGTGCAATCCGCTTTTCATCCGCTGCATCAGGCCTTTTTTGTACTTTCCTCTTCCTTTCTAGTCCCACTGAGGTATCACTGTTTGTTGTTCCAGTGTCATAGTCATCTTCGCTAAACTCAAAGCTCGATTCCCCAGTCAGAGCCTCTACGTCCACCTAAAAAAAAAAGGGGGGGGGGGGGGTTAAAAGTCAGATTTCTAAGTCCTGCTTGGTAAGTATCTGAGATCTCATTTTTGGGAGAAAACACTGACATGCTCTCTATTAACCAGAACAGGTAATGCAAAGCAATTTTATTTGTATAGCCCATTTTAACCAGCAGTTTGTCTCAAAGGGCTTTACATGGCATAATACCAACATCCTCTGATCTTAGACCCTCACATCCACTGAGGAAAAACTCCATGGAAAACCCTTTTAACAGGGAAAACCAGGAGAAAGCTCAGGGTGAGCAACAGAGGAGAGATCCCTCACCCAGGACGGACAGACGAGACAGAGATGTTGTTACAGACAAGTAAAGGTAAGTATTCTAATACTAATGAGAACTACAATTTCCACTAGAAAAGCCCTTTGAGACAAACTGTTTGTAAAAACGGGCTATACAAATAAAATTGCCTTGCCTTGCTACTACACATGAAACTGTTACTGGTTTCACACTATATCACAAGCATGAAGTAAATAGATCAGTGTCATAAATGGGCCTCATTTACCCGATCCAGCTATTTACTCAATGTCAGAACTATATCCAGTCTTAGTATTAGATCTAGGCATCCCTGTTTAAAAGGTGTAGCATGACTCACTGCTGTATCCTGCTGATGATGTAGAACCACGGTCCTCTTCCTCTCCATTTGCCTCTCTGCCTGCGCTGCCTCATAGCGCTTTTCACACACATCATGGTGAGCTTTCACCTTCTGTAGGCCTATATAAAGCATATGGCGACTTTTTGCCTGTGAAACATTGTGAAAAAAACATTCAGAATGTTCAGTAAAAGCTATATAGCTTTTTTATTTTTGGCATTTAAATCTAATTTGAAGGGACCATGTAAAGAGACAGAGCAAAGAGGAGGAACAACATCATGTAACAAAGGGTCACACCATGGCACCATGATGCAGAAATTTAATCATTGTGCAGAACACCACGTACTAATCTTAAGTTGTCTGACCAGAGCACAATTTTTTTTAAACAGAGCAGACAGCACGAGTCTGTTCAGACACTTTGAGGCTGTCTAAGCAGACTCAAAGGAGTCAAAACCATCAAATTTTAAACTGAACAGACTCCACAGAATAACACAAACACCAGTAAATGTTACTTTTAAGAACTCAAAGACGATGGCATAACCTACCTCCTCCTCCAGCTGAGGCTCACTGCCACCATCAGCATCTAAAAATAAAAATCAGAAAATATAAATGTAAGTATTTAAATCCACCTTTACATATAACAGACTGAGAGAGACCGTATAAAATATTACACTGTCTACACCTAACTCCATACATACTAAATAAGATGGACCGTCAGATTTCACCTCTGTGTAATAAGTATCTTAGAGAGGTTGGAACATATTCCATTATTTCTGGCTATGTAAATTGATTAAAAAAAAGATTTTGGGGTAGCCTATAATCTCACAGGAACTGGGTGGTATCTTTAAAGTAAAGGTGAGGAAGGACCCTGGCTTGAGGGGAGGCGACTCTAACCCATTAGAAGTTCAAATTATGTGAGAAATTTCTATCACTGGCCAGAAAATGCATTTAATTAACTGGATCAATGATAAACCACCTACTGTCACCTATGGTATAGGAAAATATTCCGGGTCCTCCCCCATGAAAGTCTTATTACAGTTGTGAAGGGTAATGAAAGGTCCTTTAATGAAATGTGGGCTCCTCTGCTAACTATCTACCTCCTCACTTTGTGAATTATTTCTTTTAAAAGTGCTGTAAAAAATAAACATAACTTTCTTACTTATCTCTTGTTGAACAGCCCTTTAATTTGAAGATACCATTCTTCAAACACTGAACAGCTGTGACTCAAACAACTGATTTGTGGATTGTTACTGTGTGAACTCGGGGTAAGCTTGTGTACAGTCATACAGTAGTTCAAAGGGTTGACAAACTGTAGCTCCAGAGCAAAGGTCTGTTTGATGTTGAGACTTATGAGAAAATACTCAACTAATATTGTCTTTTATTCTTTCTTTCTAATTTAGCTGGCACGATTTAGTGGAGGATCAGCTGCTCCTCACTCAGCCTGCAAATTATTAATAGTTACACATGAGAAACCAATTATATAATTATACCAAAATGCAAACTAACTAATTAATGATCATATACATTTACTAAAGAGTAACAGTAACACTAACAGTATTCTTTAACAGAGGATTGAGTGCTCAGCTGTCCCAAGTTACGTTTCCCCATCATTACTGAATCAAGATTCAATATTCTTTTTATGGTCATTCAGAAGAAGACATCAGATATGCAGAGCAAAACAAAAGCACAAGCATGGTTGGATTACAAAAACAGATAAATAATAAACAGGATGCAAAGAAGGATTCAGGTTTGAAGAGTTACTTTCTGGATTGTGTTATTACATACCTTTACATTCAGAGCCGAGTCCTGTGGATCTCAAGCTTGGGCCATCCTCCTGTCGGCACAGACAGTCAACATGTCAACACATTCAGCATTTCAAAGTGGAGCGGCCGGAGACCGCTGTCCTGTTACATCACTTATAATTAAGAGGGGGAACTGCCTGCCATGTAAATCGGACAGTAAAGTCACACACATTTTTTCATAATCACACACTTCTTTTTATAACAAACAGCTGAAACAGTTGTCCGTACAGGGTGATGTTTTTCCTCATAGATCCTTCCTCAAATCACTCGCAAAAAAAAAAAGAAAAGAAGGAATGCCACGGAATGAAATTGTCCCTATCTCTTATAACGGCAGGGCACACTTCAATAAATAAACCATTAACATTTCGGCCTAAATAAACAATAACGGACCCAGAACGAGGTGTTGGTCAGCAGCAGTACAATTACAGCCTAAAAACAGAGCTGTGCAGACCCGGGGGTCCGAGTATCAGCGGAGGGACAAGGGCTTTGATGCCGCCACCGAGCACCGGGGGGGGGGGGTCGCGGTGACGGTATCCGAGTAGGTCAAGTGGTACTCGGTTACCGCCCAAGCCGAGCAAATACTCTACTCGGTACCATAGGCCTTCAGCCCTGTCCTGCTGCAGCGTGCAGTCAGCTAGCAGCTAGCAGCTAACGTTAGCTAACTTTTAGTCTGAAAAATGATCTCCCGACCGAAGAATGTAGCTGGACACAATTGTACAGTTGTAATAAATGTAACTAAAAAACACATTTCAGTAACTTAATGCTCACCGTCTCCATCACGAATCCAGCTCGGCTACCTCCAGACCTGCTGTCGACACGGCCTCAGACACACTGTGACTTCCTGTTCCCTCGTCAAGCGCAGGTGCTGTAGTTGGCAAAGGAGCGCTTGGTGTATCCCCCAGCGCACCCCGCAGGGCTAACGCGTCCGTGTCCAAAGCGCACCATGTGCTTGTGACAGGCTACAGGTGTGGTGAAGCGAACTGCTCATTTACTGAGGGAAAAAAAAAAGTGGCTCCAGCAAGCGCGAACATGCCTGACCGTCTGGCGGGCAGAGACTGAGGGAATGGGGGGGGGGGGGGGGCATAGTCCGGATGGGGACCTCAAAAATCAGGTTGCTTGCAGATATTCTCATTTGTCCCGGTCATAGCTTCTGGGCAAATTAAATCAAAGGCAGCTGGACTTGCACTTCTCTAGGAAGACATTTCACCTCTTATCCAAGTTTTTACACACATTTTTAAAGCGAAATGTGAAAGCAGATTGCATTCCATGTTAATTGAATTGATCAATGCTGTTACAGGGGAGTTTTATTAATAAGCCACACACTGCCTTATATGATTATTTCCTCCTCCTTGGGAACACGGCTGACACAGGAGCCTCCATGTTTCCTTTAGCGGGCTGAGACAGAGAGAGGGAGGGGCATGGTCGGGATGGGGACATTAAAAATCAGACTGTGTGTAATAAGATAGTTATCAGCCAGAGTAGGTGGAAGGACTGCATAGCTGTATAAGCTTTCTGTTGCATGTTAAGTTTGACACCCGTGTGACCCTCAGTATCAGAGGTCACTCATCAGTGTTAAATTTGACCTTTTTGACACCTTTTCCTTGAATAAATCACCAAGACTTTGAAATGAAATGACATCTATTTTAACAGCTTTTCTTTAATAACTTCCACACGCCTTGGATGAGGAGGCTGAAACTTTAATATGTTTATATGGCCATCTATTTAAATCACAAAATTCTTTATTATTGTTATTCTTCTCATCATAGCATCAGCATCATCACTTTTTGCCATTATTATCTACCACTCTTGTCTTCATTGTACTCATCATCCCTTATTCTGTTTTTTTTTTTAAATCTTTTTTCCCCCTGCAAAGCACTTTCATAAATGTTTTGAATGGTGCTATAGCCTTCATATACTAATACTGTTGTTGTTATTATTAGCAATAATGATATTAATAACGACAGTATTGCTATCATCATCATCTTTATATTAATAACTTCCACACATTTTGGACTAGGAGGCTGAAACTTTAAAGTCCCTGTAAAGTGAAATTGGAGTTTTGTATTGATGAAACCATGCAAAAAAATACTAATTTCTGTACAGTGCTTAATTTTAGAGACACAGTAATAATATAAATACCTCAAGAATGACGACGAGTGACCGTTTGCTGTCACTACCGCTGGAGCTACCAGTCCTCTCTGTCTTAGTAAAATGTAATGCAGAATGATCAGTTCATTGTAAAACATTTATTGATGTAAATGTGGTGTTATTTGAACATAGTCTACTGATCCCAGAGGCAGCGCTGTTCTTATGTGAAACATAAAGCTTGACTTTTAATTCCACAAACTAATGAGACTGCCACAATGGGACCAAGTGCCATTGCCACTGGTGCAAAACTCTAAAAGCCAAAACAGCCACAGTCCAGGTGAGCCACAGCGTCCGTCCCACAGCTGACCGCCACAGCAACAAAGATGAGGGCCGCCGCCGTTCAGCAGACTAATCTCAGTTTGCCCTGATAGTGCGCCTCGGCGGCTAACACTAGGCCCGTGCTGATGGCGGCGGCCCTCATTGTTGTTGCTGTGGCAGTCAGCCGTGGGTCTGATGCTGCAGAGACTCACCTGGACTGTGGCTCGGGATGCAGGGCTACTGTTAGCCACCGAGCTAACGCTATCAGGGCAAGCGGAGATTCATGTGCCAACGGCAGCGGCCCCAGCATATTTCGCTCACTGCTCGAGACATTCCGAGACATTCGAGGTGTAGAAGGCTATGAGCCTGATAGCTCCTGATTATTTGTGGTCTGTGGGGTCAAAGGTCGGCTAGTGGCAGCCGAAAAGACATTCAGAAAGTGTCTGAACTTCACCTGATGCCCCAAAATACAATTTCTTTACTCATCATTTGGGCTACAGGGCTGATATAACATGTATCACAGCCTCAGGACCATCTACTGTGCAAAGTTTCAGAGCCACGCGACCGTCAGAATGGTCAGGGGTCACCGTTTTCTTGATATTTGACCTTTAACTGATTTTTTAAAATAAACAGTGATGCTCTCAAGTTCTCTGCAAGTAGGACAATCAGCTGTATTGTTGAATACAGTGATTATTAGATCCTTGTTTTGTCTGTAGACACATATTGCACATGCTTTATCCATATGAAGAATACACTGTGTTCTAATGTGCATGCTGAAGTGCATGGACTCAGAACACATACATGCGGTCAAGGTGTCTGCTCAGACTCAAGGCTGACCTGCCCTGCATTTAATATATTGTAACGGCCCCAGTTAAAAGCCATAGGCTGTCAGTCTGTCACCTTTAACTCTTTCTGTCAAACACTGGACTACAGGTCATGTCAGTCAGCGTGCGGGCCGGTGGTTGGGTGAGAGAGTGGTGGGGGTGGCAGTCTTGGGGTCTGTGAGTAGGAAAACCAGAAGTTTATGCTGTTGACTGTAAGCTGAGAATGCTCGCTTGTTGAAGTTAAATAAAATGTTGACTCGGACACAAATACTGTATTATGTTACGCAAGTCAATAGGGAGACAGCTAGATTGTGGCCAATCAAGTGACGAAGGGGCAGGTAGCCAATGGTCTGATTATTGTCTGTTTGTAAAACTGCTTCTCTCACAATACACCAATTTGCCAGCATATTTCTGTATAAATTATTTTATAAGTAATTCCAATTTTAGTGAGCTATATTTTATATAGTATAAAAACTGCATGAGGAGTATGGTAGGAGAGATAGTCTGGAGGTTAAGTACCTGGTTAAATATATTGTTTTACACCATGGGTTGCCGGTTCGCATCCCGGCACCAGCACCCTTACTGCATTCATTTTATTATTTTTAATAACTGTTACAGTAATAGAATCTGTGTACCCAGCGGATTCTCTTATTTAAACATTTAACAAGAGATGACATGTAAACATACGTGATTAAAAAGGTATAATGAAATATATGCTGGTGTGTGACACCAGGGGGGCAAAGGCAGGGGGTGGACTACTTTGGGTTAGTGTTATGCTTTCGCAAGACGGAGACTGAGCGGGAGACAGACGATCACCTACCATAAATGGTCAAAGTCCTCAAGTAAGTTTATTGTTTAATGTTGCTACAACTCAAAACACATCTTTCATTTCATAGCATTACCCTACTATTACTACAAATTGCATACAGAATTGATATGAAAGATGTGTTTTTAGTTGTAGTAACATTAAACAATAAAGTTAATCTAGGACTTTGAGCAGCAAAGATGCCAGGACCGGGACGCGAACCGGCGTTCCTATGGTGCAAAACAAGGTTTTAGCAGAGTGCTTAACCTCAAGACTACCACCACAACCACACTAATAATGTAGTATTTATACTATTTGAAATTTTGTCTGCTAATATTTAATAAAAAAAAAAAAAAGATATCTGAACTACAATAACTCTTGTTGAGACTACTTATGAATAAATTACTGGCATCTTAAATAGGTGACAATTCAAACAGCTGGTTAATATGGCGAACTGGTGTATTTTATAAGAAGCAGTTTTACAAACAGACCATAAACAGACCACATTGGCTATCCACCCCTACGGGGCACTCCAAAAGAAAACAAAGGCACCCAAGGCGGCATCGTCCTGCAAATAGGACAATCAGCTGTATTGTTGAATACAGTGAATATTGGACCCTTGTTTTGTCTGTTCTTTATTGAAGAATCCATATTGCACATGCTTTATCCATATGAAGAATACACTGTGTTCTAATGTGCATGCTGAAGTGCATGGACTCAGAACACATACATGCTCACCGGTCAAGGTGCCTGCTCAGACTCAAGGCTGACCTGCCCTGAATTTAATATATTGTAACGGCCCCAGTTAAAAGCCATAGGCTGTCAGTCTGTCACCTTTAACTCTTTCTGTCAAACACTGGACTACAGGTCATGTCAGTCAGCATGCGGGCCGGTGGTTGGGTGAGAGAGTGGTGGGGGTGGCAGTCTTTTCATGTGAAATCTGACGATTTTAGCCCTGTTTCTGGAAAAACTCACCAACACTTTGAGCTGGGAAGCTGAGCTTGTAGGTTCTAGTCCAGACTGTGGAATAGATTGTTTGTGCCAAAAATCAGAGCTCTGTTCCATTCAGAAGGGTCCAAAATGGCCAAAAAGCAATGGTCATGTTTGCGGTCTCCATTTGCAGGATATACATTTCAACAGCAATTCTTTAATAGCTTCCACGCGCTTTGGGTTATAAGCCTGAAATGTTCAGAGGTTTATCAGGGGCCTAGAGCCATCCAGTGTTTGCAATTACAGACCCATTCTACCTTCACAGGGGTCAAAGGTCAACTTTTCATGTGAAATCTGACGATTTTAGCCCTAATTTCTGGAAAAACTCACCAACGCTTTGAGCTGAGGAACTGAGCTCTTAGTATGTTGTCCATACTGTACAGGAGATTGTTGATGCCAAAAATCAGACCTGTCCGACCTTCACAGGGGTCAAAGGTAAACTTTTCATGTGAAATCTGACGCTTTTAGCCCTAATTTCTGGAAAAACTCACCAACGCCTTGAGCTGAGGAGCTGAGCTCTTAGTATGTTGTCCATACTGTACAGGAGATTGTTGATGCCAAAGATCAGACCCGTCCGACCTTCACAGGGGTCAATGGTCAACTTTTCATGTGAAATCTGACGATTTTAGCCCTGATTTCTGGAAAAACTCACCAATACTTTGAGCTGGGAAGCTGAGCTTTTGGGTTCTAGTCCAGACTGTGGAATAGATTGTTTGTGAGACAGACGATCACCTACCATAAATGGTCAAAGTCCTCAAGTAAGTTTATTGTTTAATGTTGCTACAACTCAAAACACATCTTTCATTTCATAGCATTACCCTACTATTACTACAAATTGCATACAGAATTGATATGAAAGATGTGTTTTTAGTTGTAGTAACATTAAACAATAAAGTTAATCTAGGACTTTGAGCAGCAAAGGTGCCAGGACCGGGACGCGAACCGGCGTTCCTATGGTGCAAAACAAGGTTTTAGCGGAGTGCTTAACCTCAAGACTATCACCACAACCACACTGATAATGCAGTATTTATACTATTTGAAAGTTTGTCTGCTAATATTTAATTAAAAAAAAAAGATATCTGAACTACAATAATTCTTTTTGAGACTACTTATGAATAAATTACTGGCATCTTAAATAGGTGACAATTCAAACAGCTGGTTGATATGGCGAACTGGTGTATTTTGAAAGAAGCAGTTTTACAAACAGACCATAAACAGACCACATTGGCTATCCACCCCTACGGAGCACTCCAAAAGAAAACAAAGGCACCCAAGGCGGCATCGTCACTTAATTGGCCACAGTCTAGTTGTCTCCCTATTGGCTTGCGTAACACAACATATTAAATGCAGGGGAGGTCAGCCTTGCGTCTGAGCAGGAACCTTGACCTGTGAGCATGTACTGTTTGTGTTCTGAGTGCGTGCACTTAGATCTGAGTGTGCAGACATTAGATCTGAGTGCATACAGGGCACATTTGAATGGGAGCACAGGCATGTGATTTTTGAGTTCAAGAAAACATTGCTAGTTTTTCCATAGTATACAGTGATGGAACTTCAGCTGCATTTGTACTTTATTGATAAATCTACATTGCACATATGCTTTATGCACATCAAGACTACACTGACATAGTGTAACTTCCTCCTGTCAATGCTGCTGTGTTCTTCCCTCCTCTCTCACTTCTCTCTCCTCTTTCCATGCTGCTCTGTTCTTCTCTCCTGTCTCGCTTCTCTCTCCTCTTTCCATGCTGCTCTGTTCTTCTCCTGTCTCACTTCTCTCTCCTCTTTCCACGCTGCTCTGCTTCTCCATTCTGTATGCTGCTTTATTGGCTCAAGCCTGTATTTAAATGAGAGTTAGCAAAGATAATTTAGCAATATCACACGAGAGGGAGTGGGGTGTTGGTGAATATAGCACGGGTGTGATTCGGTCACAGGCCGAGTGCCGCAGATAATCACTCCCCAATTATTTCAGTCACCACCCACCACTGGTATACTAGGCTACTACTGTAAGTATTAGTGGAATTTAAAGCTAAGGATTTTACATGAAAGCTTGTGTCCTGATGCTGTATATTCATAATTCAGTTGAATCATGTTCCTAAATATATCAAATATCTTAAATATAAGATAAAAAAAAAGTCAAATCAGAAACAATCAGTTAATTTCAGTAGTAGCAGCAGTAGTAGTGGTAATAGAAATTGGAGGTAACCGAAATGAATGGTTTGGAATATAATAGTATTACACTGATGTAGTGTATTTACAATTGTGTTTATTTCAGTAATAAAATCCTTGATAAAATGAAATGAAATTGATTTTAAAAAATCTTAAATTTAAGATATATCACCAAGCTGTCATTCTAACGTTGACCCATAGGGGGCGATAGAAAAATGCAAAATGTGACACACACTAATTCTGGTTGTACCCCGTGGGGACTGCAGTACCAGTGTGTGTCCACTAGGAGCGCATCAAATTTCACACACATAGACATTTTTCATGTGTATAACCCCAAGGGGACACTTTTAGGAAATTGCATGAGGCGCACCTATTCTAAGTTTTACGGCTCTAGGACGCTTCTACCCGTGGGGACCTCATTTTTGGTCCCCACGGTGAATCAGGTCCCCACCGGGTTGGTATGATTTCAGGTTGACGTCCCCACCGAGATAGAAAAACAAGTGCACACACACACACACACACACACACACACACACACACACACACATACACACACACACACGTCAGTTCATCAGCTTAGCCAGTGTCTGCCGGTGTCTGTCTCCCTGACAAACTGTTGTGCGTGTATGTGTGAGTAGCTTTATGTGGAGCTAATCACTGAGCGGAGCCTCTCGGAGCCCGGTGATGTCCTTAGAGATTCCCAACCCCCCCAAAACCCACCCTCACACACAAGCCTCCACACACGTACACATGCACATGAAGTCCAGGGGAGCTAAGCTGCCTGAAGCCATATAGAAGAAAGAAGAAAGAAACTCCTTTGTGTTGTGCTGCAAGCCTCCAACTCAGTTTCTCCTGAGAGAGAGAGCACTCAGTTGGCTGAATGATACAACAGGTTTCATTTAGAGTCTTGTCCTTTTTCCTCTCTCAAAGGAAATGCACAGTGGTTTGATGGGAAATTGTGTTTTAGTAGCTTTCACTTGAGCTTACACATTCTCATTTTCTTGTGTTGATGAGCAATAATGATGATCGATATTAATATATCATCATAGTTGTTGATTCAATTCTTTTTATTTTTTCATTCAAGGGAAGACATTGAACTATAAGATCCAGGAACATAAAATGTTGGTGGTGATTCATTTTAATTAAGTATACATTTTTGGCAAAAAAAAAAGTGATAACGATCAGTAATCTATATTTCTTTGAGTCTAAATGACAGCTGATAAGATCATTTAGTACGTAAACACAATGGGATAACTCAAATACAAGCCCTGATTTTGTAAATAAGTGAATTATATTCCAGAAACTATTTAGTTTATGGCAGTGCCAGAACATGTGCATGGATGTTGTTCCCTCTTTAGTTTTGCATCTTGAACAATTTGGTGAGCTTTCTTTCAAAATGTTGTGCATTCTTTAGATAAAATTTATGAATGAATTTATAAGTTGTTTCTTTGATGTTATTGCTCGTAACTCATATATCGTATATCATCATATTCGAGACACTTACTGTAAGTGGGAATTTGGTCTCAGACAAAAACCAGAGATGAAGCAACACCTCTGGAGCACAGAGGGCTCAGGTTTGATGGTGGTGAATGTCACACATAGTTTCATCTGGTTAATACCCATTGTATTTGCAGTGGGATAAACCAATGTCAGCTGCTAGTCTGAGTAACAGGACGTGACCTTGTGACCTTGCACATGACCAGAGTTAATGAGTCTTACACTGCTGTGATACCGGAGGGCGGGCTTCTGGATAAAGACGTTGGCAGTGACGTTTTCCCTCAGCTATCCAATCTCTTTATGACTCACTGCACTGCAGCTTAAAGCCTCTGTAGAGGCTGTAAAAAGGGTTTTCTATGGAGTTTTTCCTCAGTTGATGTGAGGGTCTCAGGGCAGAGGATGTTGTTATGATGCCATGTAAAGCCCTTGTAAAAACGGGCTATACAAATAAAACTGCCTTTCCTTGCCTTGCCTTGTAGAGCAGAGGAGTTTTGAGTTTGAATACACAATGCCCAATTCAAATAAAAATATAATAATTCAAAATTAAAAATATCTCCAAATATATTTAACACATTTTCAAAAGTGAAAACTAACCAATATTCTCCCTGGAACGTCTTTGTGTTAATTTGATGATTAAAAAAAAAAGTAAACATGAAAACCATATTGGCCATATATTTTTTTTAATTCTAATATTTAACAGAATGATGATAAATGTTTGAATGACATGTCTATTACTCCCTTCAGGCATTACCAGGATAGCGCCTGAACACAGTATAGCACAAACACCAAGGCCAAACAACTCTATGTAGCTCTGCACTAAGCTGTGCTCCATGATACAATGACAATTATCTCTAGAAAAATTGAGAGAAAAATAGATTCTTTATTGTGTGTGATGCAACAAACTAGCAAATCCGTAGTGAAACAAAAACCAGACCCAGTCACATCGGAACGATAATGTTCTGTTCTCTGCACACCAGCCAGACATCCAGAAGAGCAACCAGCCTGATCCTTAAGCCCTCATAAAAACTCTGGGCCATCAAAACAGGCTCTCTGCTGGAGCATAATAGCTGCCTCTCTTCTTCCCATTTTACAGTATTTCCTCTGTCCAGCTCTGCTGTGGCATGGGGAGGGTACAGAGACAGAGATTAGAGACCCCCCTTTGACTCCACAGATGGATGGTGCCACCCCCTGCCATTGAATTCCTCTCAGATCACACACTACTCTTTTTTGTCCATAAAGAAGAGCCACAAACCACTGGACAGTGCAGTATGGCCATATGTTATTACAGCTGTTGTCCAGTGAAAATATGAATATATTTATACATTTTCCTTAAAAAATGTCTTTAGTAGGGAAAACTTTGATTCCAGTAATGACAGAAGTGAAAACACTTCACACAGCATACATTAGGAACATCTGTACAGCTGCTGCTAGGCTAGTGTTGGTGTGCAGGCTGCCAGTTGCTGACCACTTGTGTAGAGTGTAGTTACAGTGGCAAGAAAAAGTATGTGAACCCTTTGGAATTTTTTGTTTTCTGCATTAATTGGTCATAACATGTGATCTGATCTACATCTACAGTAAGTCACAAGTATAAACAAACACAATGTGCTTAACCTAATACCACACAAACAATTATAATGCTTAATACAATTATAATTATAACACTATTATAATACTTATAATACTATAATATTATAATATGTTTCCTGTAGCTGCAGATCACAACTGATCAACACTAAGGATGATTCCTGGACCATTGGTCCTCACAGAACTGCTTCAGCTCAGCCATGTTATTATGGGATGTCTGGTGTGAGGTCATTCCACAGTATCCCTATTGGTTTCAGGTCTGGGCTCTGACTGGGACACTCCCAAAGGTGGATTTTCTTTCTTTTTTTTAATCTATTCTGGATGATCTAGATAGTAGATTTACTTCAATGTTTAGGCTCATTATCCCGCTGCATCAACTGGTGGACAGCCACCCTGGAAGCTTGATAAACTCTGGAAGTCCTCAGTGATGGCAAACTGTCCAGGCCATGAGGCAGCAAAGCCCCAAACCATGATGCTCCTCCACCGTACTTCACCTTTGACATGATGTTTACATGCTGCTATGCAGAGCCATGCATGGAAAGCAAAGCAATTAATGCAGAAAACTAGGAAATTCCCCCTCGTCCCTACATCACCACATTCACGCGCATCCCTTGGCTGCACACACAGAGAGGACCACCCCTTTATGCCGTTCTCTCTCCTTATTGGATAAAGTTTGTAGGATACAAGGAAAGTTTTCTCCTCGGCTTACAGCAGAGCAGAGTGACCATCAGACCCATGTTTCAGACCAAACACTCTATATAATACCCCTTTCCCACTGGTCAAAAAACCCGTTTAAACTCGCTAACAATCGGCTTTTGGTGGCAGTGGGAAAGGCGCACCGAGCCGCGTCAACGCGTCAAACGACTCGGGAAGCGACGCGGGTTAAAATCGCCTTTAATCAGCTCGGCTCCGAGCGGTTTGCAGTGGGATCGCCAGACCCGGGTCAACTCGCTAATTTACGTGATGACGCTGAGCGTTACGTGCGCCACGTAATCCCTGCCGGTCGCGTCTTATATCACGTACCAAAACAAAGCTCTGCTCCGCTCTGCTCTCATTCGAGAGTGGGATCAAAAGATCAAAGAACATTGACCAAAAACGATTGAAAAAAGAAAAGAAAAGAAGCGTTTAACTGACGTGTTGTGCCGCGGACGTCCGTCACATGGAAATGGCAGACTCGCTGTCCTCCGTGGTCCTGGTGAGTCTGCCATGGCAGACTCGCTGTCCTCCGCGGTCCTGGTGCTCCAGGTCAGCCAGACGCCTCGGCGGACGGACACTCCGCGGCAGGCGGCTGTGGCATGACTGTGTGTGTCTCTTGCACCGCGGATGAGAGCGGAGCGGCTGGTTTATGCTCTGTCTGATCCCTCAGCGAGGGGTCAGACAGAGCATAAACCAGGAAAGGGGCCAAATGCCGATTGTTAGCGGGTCGACCCACGTTTAAAAAACCTGCGTCGACCCGCTAATTTTAGTGGGAAAATGGCTTAAGTGATTGCTATAACTATTTAAGACTTATATTAACACAAACATTCCGCTTACTTCTGCTTTAATGCTTTAACAGTTTTCACTCCACTATGAATAAAAAAATAATATACAAATATAAATTAATAATAAAGTAATTCTTACTATGGCCTAATTACAGCAGCTACTATTTGACTTTGTTTCTCATTTGTTTTACACTCAGCTCTTTGTCTGAGGAGCCTCTGGCTGACTGCTGAATAGATCTGGAAGGTATTAAATAATAGCTGTATTATGGTGTCCACACTGCACTAAAGGTGGCGTATGTTTTTGAGGTTGGAGATGCCTTCACTGTCTATACAGTGAGTGCAGCTGTGGCAGGAAATACAGTCTCCTCAAAGAAGCTTGATGTCCAGCCCATAATTGCATCATCAAGGTCATCATAATTGCAATGCTACGGTTGGTTACATTTTGACCAATACTTTTATTATTTGGTATTGAGTATTTTTGGCATTAGAAAGATTGTCCACTATCTGGGCCTTAGCTATTAATCTCTGGCTGCTAAACCCTGCCAAGGACAGATTACCTCACACACATTTCTCCAAGAGACGCAGACTTGGTTTTATGTTCAGAAAGACCCCACAGGACATGTCTCAAACAAAAAGAACTGCATGAAAAAACAAAACAAAGAAAGAATGAAAATCCAGTCATGCTTGTCAGCAAAGACACCAAACACCAACTGTCTGCCACCGTGTTCGTGACTGCCAACTGATTATTCACCAGTTGATAAGGAATTTTTAGTGGAACTGAGGAGAATCCGCTCTAATTGTCTTCCATGTCCATCTTTGGAAAATCCTCTCACTCAGACAAGCATGACGCTGGAGATTAGATTCATGACATGTAATATAAAGTGACTGGCTCTGTGAGAGGTGTAGAGGAAGCATGAGAACAGTGCTTGGATATAAGGCTGTCTGTTATGTGTAATGTGGAGTTTTTCAGGTGTACGGCCTCAGTGTGTGTTTGTGGGCCTGCAGGGGGCTAATCCCCTATTCACAGCCTGCTATTAACCCCCTACCTTCTCTCTTCCTGCAGCCCACAATTCCTTTCCTCTTCCCACAAGAGCTTTCCCCACTTACTATATGCCCCCTCTGTGATGCCCTCCAGCCCTCCCTCTCCCCAGTTGTCCCACATTGCTCCCTCCCCGCTTCTACCCCATTCTTTGTCATCGTACTACCAGGCAGACAGGGGGGACGGAAACGCTGACAACATTTTTTTTAAAAAGCCCTAACCCTAAACTCAGCAGAGATATTAACAGGCTCAGTCACACTGTTAAGGTTAAAGCCCTGCTCATGCTGAACTCATACTAATCCAGGGAAGTCCAGTGATTCATTATCTCTTGATTCCAGTCACTTGAACCATTTGTGAATTTCTTTAATCTATCCAGTTAGAGGCTTTAGGTTTGAGAGGTTTCATATCCACTCTCTCCACTCTGACCTGTTTTTAGGTTTTTAATACATAAAAGTACATTTGTTTATTGCATCAAGGCAAAATAAAACAAACAAACAAAAATTCCCCAAAATTCTAAAATGCTCTGGTTAAAATTATGATATTTGTGGTGTTAGGGTCGGTCTTGACCCGGTTATAACGATAAGAACAATAATGAGAGTTCAAACTGAAATCATAAGTGCAAAACCAACCGTTTTTCATGGGTAAGGATGCCTAATAATGTAAACAAGGGGAAGAAAAACGAATTGGATGAAAAACAAAGTTTTTTTTTTTTTTCAGCTGATTTAAGACACGGGTCAAAACCAACCCTAACACAAGAGATGGTAGCAGAAAGCTGACACAAAAAGGAAGGATTTGGTAGAATGTGTCATTTTTACACATTAAAATAAATAGAAATGATCAGATAATGTAATATATTATTTTTAGTTGTGTCCTAATCATTCCAAATGTATGCAGTAGTTCTGAAAACTAGAGAAATTCTTTATTTACAGTATTATGGTAATGCACTGCATCTTTGGGTCACCTGTTAGTTGCATCACTTCCCTCTTACAGGGAAACTCGGGGTAAACAACAGACGATGCATCACACAGTGCAGAGCTAAAGTGGAAAGAGCCAGCACACACAACACAGCCAGAGGACAAACCTAGTCTTGTTTTTTTTTTATCGCTCTATTGTTTATATCATTTACTTGTTATGGATGACAGCCTAATTCGTATTAAAGCCATCTAGCATTTCCATCCAACAACTATTCCCTCCTGACATCCAGTGTCTGTGAGAGCAACGGTGAAACTGTGTCTGTCCAATTGTTTTTGAGAGGAGAAGGTCGAAAGAAAGGTTTAAAAAAAACTGCACATTTTCCCCAACTCTGCATCTAATCTGCAAAATATCTCTGCCCCTGTTCTCACAAACAGACACACACACACACACACACACACACACACACACACACACACACACACACACACACACACACACGTGCAGCATCACAGCAGAGCACTGAAGTGAAACAGATAACCGTAAGACTACTCAAGATTACACTGTAACCACGCTTGTCATCTAAGTAAGTGCAATGAACTCCTTGCAAGTAAAGAGCCACTAATCTGAAATCTGGTAAACTGTTGTAAACCACTGCTGACGGGGACGAGCAGCCCCCCCAACCCCCCTACTAGCAGCCCCCCCACCCCCACCCCCACCCCCCAACTAGCAGCACTACATGCAGGCAGGATTACGTCAGGCACAGAATACAGACCGGCTACTGCTTTCACCCAGCTGGATATTATACTGTATACACGAGTGGAAAACACTGCATTACCTGCATGTTTTGCCACGGTTGCATGGTGCCTCATGCTTCGATCCATGATTCTGTTTTTTTCCATCTCCATGCAATGTAGACGCAGTGTTTCTGGTTTAATCACTATTCCATTCCATTCATTACAGCGTGTCTGTTTTCTGAATTACCTAGCTGGGAAAGAGTTGTGTGTTAAGTGTCACTATCTCATCAGATTCCATTGAAATATGTCACAAAACACAATGTATATGATTTAAATGCACTACCTCTTCCATGAACATTGTTTTAGTCAAGTGAGACAGCTTTTCATTGACTTTAGCATCGAGATAAGCATGCTAGCATGCTAACATTGACTAACTATATAAAACATAAGGTGCAGCTTAAACTAAGTGTATTTAGACATAAGCATAAGTATAGGACAAACTGAACTGATGACAATAAGTAAATCAAATGGATCAACAACAAAGGATGGATCAACAAAGTTGTTATGTATCTTGAGGGGAACATGCATGTCTGCACTAAAGCTAAGCTACACAAAAATATATCAGACTTAAATTGACTGCATGCACCATTAGAAAAAAGTATATACATACATATATATACATATACATTAAAATGTTGACCCAAATTACCTTTAAAGTTATAGGTGGTAATCATGTTCAGAAACACGTTTTGTTATACTGGGTGAAATGGTCCTTCTATCCTGAGAGTAGTCAATACATACTATGTATTCAGAAAAAGGAACAAAATAATCAGACCTCTGTGGCAGCTGCAGGACTGACAAAACTCTGACAAAAGGTGAAGGCGTGGATTCAGAGAAAAGTCTGAGGAAAGGAGCTGGGACTTTTGACTGGTGTATTTTCAAAATGTGGCCTGAACCGTTTTTCCAGAATCTCCAACCCTACCTTTAATTGTGTTATCGCCAAAGATATAATGTAGCTAGATGAACAAATTTCAGTTTGAATCGAGGTTCTGTTTTAAAAGTTGGCATCTAATACTTCAAAGTGTTCAGCATCAAACTATGAACTCTTTATATTTAAAATAAAAATCATCATGGGGAAATATTTAAAGGATCCATCACCTGGTATTTATATTGGTTTTAGGTGTTGAAAGGGTCTTAAATGCACATTTTTGAGAAATAATATGCAACATTCACCTTTATTTATCCCTATTTGTGTACCCAATTTTGCTCTCGCGAGAAAAACACGCGATCTTGTTTTACAGATTGTCATTGAAAAAAAAAAATTCCATGCATTTACCGCGACTACTGAAACCATGGAAACGTAAATATAAAATTCCACCGGAAGAGCAAAACCGGCTTACGTTTTTGACGTTCAGAAAAAGGTGGATAAATAAATAAAATGTAATGCAGGCTGATCGGTTCATTGTAAAACATGTATTTATTGATGTAAATGTGGTGATTTCTGTACATGCAGAGCCCCCAGGCAGCGCCACTCTTCTGTCCAGTACACACAGGAAGCTTCACTTTTCATTCGAACAAACTGCCACAATCGTTAGATTTCATCAATGAGACCAGCATTTATATCCTAAAAAGAAGTTAACCAGCCGATGGTAAACCTCTAAAAGCCTGCGGGTAAGTTAATTAACGAACGTTTTGTCCGCCGCGGTGTCGACGTAGTTCTGGCCGGCCGAGCACGTCAGCAGACCGGCTGGCTGCCTCTGTGATGTCGCGGTCGTTGCTCCACAGGTGGAGTTTCACTCTGTCCGAAAAACATCAGAGCGAACTTCTAAACAGCCGTTATTTGGATCTAAACGGTTACTTTCTCGCATAAAAAAATATTAAAGCTTAATTAAAGCCGCAAGCGGCGATGGCGGGCCCTCGCTCGCCCATGCCACCGCGGGGCCTGAGGCACGCGGGGGCCGTGGCGCGGAGCAGAAATGGAGAAAAAACCTGGAAGGAGGCCAAAAATGCAATGTTTCGTTCATCCACCAGGGGGCAGTCACCGCATGTGGTCTGGTGCGTTCAGGGGCCGCCCCTCATCACTCATGTGAAGTTTGGAGTGAATCGGACAAAGCATGAGGGAGTTATGAGCAGTTGATGGTTCGTCCACCAGGGGGCAGTAATGGGATGCGTGCAGGTGTGTTCAGGGTCCGCCCCTCATCACACATGTGAAGTTTCGTGGAAATCGGACAAAGCATGAGGGAGTTATGAGCAGTTAAAGGTTCGTCCACTAGGGGGCAGTAATGGTATGCGTGCAGGTGTGTTCAGGGTCAGTCCCTCATCACTCATGTGAAGTTTGGAGTGAATCGGACAAAGCATGAGGGAGTTATGAGCAGTTGATGGTTCGTCCACTAGGGGGCAGTAATGGGATGCGTGCAGGTGTGTTCAGGGTCAGTCCCTCATCACACATGTGAAGTTTCGTGGAAATCGGACAAAGCATGAGGGAGTTATGAGCAGTTAAAAGTTTGTCCACTAGGGGGCAGTAATGGGATGCGTGCAGGTGCGTTCAGGGTCAGCCCCTCATCACACATGTGAAGTTTCGTGGAAATCGGACAAAGCATGAGGGAGTTATGAGCAGTTAAAAGTTTGTCCACTAGGGGGCAGTAATGGGATGCGTGCAGGTGCGTTCAGGGTCAGCCCCTCATCACACATGTGAAGTTTCGTGGAAATCGGACAAAGCATGAGGGAGTTATGAGCAGTTAAAAGTTTGTCCACTAGGGGGCAGTAATGGGATGCATGCAGGTGTGTTCAGGGTCAGTCCCTCATCACACATGTGAAGTTTCGTGGAAATCGGACAAAGCATGAGGGAGTTATGAGCAGTTAAAAGTTTGTCCACTAGGGGGCAGTAATGGTATGCGTGCAGGTGCGTTCAGGGTCAGTCCCTCATCACACATGTGAAGTTTCTTGGAAATCGGACAAAGCATGAGGGAGTTATGAGCAGTTAAAAGTTTGTCCACTAGGGGGCAGTAATGGGATGCATGCAGGTGTGTTCAGGGTCAGTCCCTCATCACACATGTGAAGTTTCGTGGAAATCGGACAATGTTGATGCAGAAAATGGCACTTCCTGTTTCCACTAGGGGGCCACATGAGCGATACCCCTATCAGATGGAAGAGCTCTCCACCCTGGACCTGTGTATCAATTTTCATGATGATACGAGTTCATTAAAGCCATCAAAAAGCCAAACGTATTTTCATGGCGAGGAATTGATGGTAGCCACGCCCCCACAGGGACGCCATTACTCGTAGCTTCACAGTCTTCATAATGTAGCTTCACCAACTGGTTCTGCATGTTTTAGAAGTGGAATGAAGTTGATGGGGTCAACTATGTATTTTTAATGAATTTTAGTTCACTTCCTGTTACCACCGGGGGGCGCTATGAGTTACGTGGGAAATTAATATATCGGGACGTTCAGGGCGGAGCCATCATCATGTCCAGCAAGTTTGAAGTTGATTGGATGAAGTATGTGGGCGTGAGAGCCACTCGTATGGACATGGCGAGCATGCCGAAGTGAATTGAGCGCTGGCAGCCACGCCCTTTAACCTACGGACTCACAGAGCACAAGATAAGCTCAGCTAGGTCTGGAGATGTGGTATACCTAATTTCAACTTGATCGGGCGAACGCTGTGGGAGGAGTTTGTTTTAGGCGGGAAAAATCAAAACCAAAATGGCCGACTTCCTGTTGGGTTGAGGTCATGAGGTCAAGAGGCTTTTTTGCATATCTGGGTATAATACATATGTGTACCGAATTTTGTATGCATGGGACAAAGTGACCCGACTTCCCTATGGGGATTTTGAAAGTTTGTAGGGGGCGCTATTTCGCCATTTCGCGTCGACCATGTGCGACCACCCAAAAATATCGGGATCTAGCGACTTTTCCGGTGCTGTTACAAACGTTTCTGGTTTGGAGACTCGGACGTGAAAGCACGTCATCACTGCTGTTTTCACCGAGCAGCGGTGCTGCCGTGAGCCCCCCGCCCCCGTCCCTACAGCCCCCACCGGCGGTGTCACGGAGCTGCTACAGAGACCCGCTCCACGCCGCTGACACCCCCACCACCCCGTCTTAGAGCGACATACACAGCCTCAGTCACTACTCACCTCATCTACTGTGATGACACGGTCAATATCTATTCAAGTGCAGTTTTGTTGAGACTTGATAAGCCATTTTATTTATTGTTTTGGTTGTGCGTGGTTTTATATTTGAGTGCATCTTTTCTTAACAGAGGACAGGGTCTATTCTTGTTTTTGGTTGTGATTTTTATTCAAGTGCAATTTTTGATTTTTGAAAATATAATATAATATATTCCATTTACAATGAAAAAAAAGTATTAAATAGTTAATTTGCATTTAATGTTAATGGTTCAAAGGATGTCAGGCCGACTCGCCCCCCACACATTTTTACCTCACCAAATCTGTCCCTCTTTGCAAAAAGTTTGGGGACCCCTGGTGTAAACCTACAATTTTATACCGGTAGTTTGATAGCCATTAAGGCCAGTGAAAAATGGCTGAGCATTTACAAAGAGCTTGTGCCTTTTTCCCATGTCACCTCAGGAGGTGTTTGTTTTATAGCCACTTTTGGCAGAAATATTAAATCTACAGTGAAATTCAACTGTGTCTAAGCTCAAACAAACACAAAAAACATTATCAAAAATACATCTTTAGTTGTTGAACAGCTCATGATTGACATTTTACTTTCATTCCAGCTAAACAAATAAGTGAATGTGTGATTTGCTTGTTTCATTTTTTCTTTTTAAAAATAAGTGATTCATGATAGCCAGCTTTTTCCAGAATCACCTTGTGTGTTGTGAAGCCAATTAGGGCAAAGAAACATGTAATATGCCAACCATCCATGTGACAAGGCTCTGGCTATTATTTCTATTGCTATGTTAAATTTTTTATTGCTAGATGGTCCTATTGAAGGCCCAGGGTCTGGGTCCACGGTTCGCCACTGGTTTACTAATATACTTAACCAGGATTGATCTGATACACTGAGAACCGGTGCTCAGTGTAAGAAACAACAACTAATAAACTAATAAGGAAACTCACATTTATTCATTTCAATGTATTATTCCCTGTGTAAGACAGATGAGAGGTGTACACTAATCACAACATAAACAAACATGCGGGATGAAATCAGCGTAAAGGACGCTCTCTCTCTCTCTCTCTCTCTCTGTCCGTCTCTTTTTTTCTCTTTTTTCTCTGTGATAGAGATGCTGAGTATACTGTAGTAGGCTATATACTGACTATCTGATACCGAGGCTGTTGTGGTGGACTAAGAGAGATGAAGATTTGTGTTTTGTTTTTCATTACGGCTGCGTGATGCGGTCGCTCGCGCTAATGAATTAATAAGTAAATAAATAAATAAAGCGATCATCACAAGGGCAGAGTGGTATCTCAACACGGCAGCGACATGCAGTCATCCACCCTCAGTCCTGCTTTTGGGACATCCACAGCTGCTTTTCAGTGCCAGTTCGTCCCTGCTGTGTTAATTCAGGTGGAGTTTCCATTACGCTGCCGACAGCCTTTGATCTCTGCTTTGATCTGACGTCAGATGTGACGGGACAATCTATATAGATATAAATTCACGTGTTGATTCCATTAGTTGCATTAAATAGTGGTTATTGTGGATGTTTATTGCATTGAAATGTGTCTGGAACTGTGGAGATCTGCCTGTGAGGTCTTGGTGACGTGTGTGCACTGCAGGTCAGTCAGCCAAACTTCCACTGCACCTGCTGCGCTCCGCCCTGCGCTGAGAGTAGACCTGGTTGGAGGTGGCGAGCTTTCAGCGCAACCTCGGCAGGACATTTTCGCACAAAACTTCCACTGCACCAAGCTGAATCTGTGACGCCTCCCCCTGCTGCACGGCCACGCCTATCTCAGCGCAGCACGATCTGCCAATCTTCCAATCTGACTGCACTAGGCTGCGCTGGTCGAAACATGCATTAGACCAGCTGCGTTACCTTGCGCAACCTGCGCTGCGCCAAGAAACTAGGGCCCACTGTGTCAACACCAAGAAAGCTTGAGAGTCAAGCTTGAATGACTTACAATGAAAATTTCTGTGAATTTCAGGCTGAGAGCAAGTTATCAGAAGTCAACAGAGGACGACTGGGAAAATATTTCACTATAATTGTTGTTGAGGCAAGATTTGAACTAGCAACCTTCAGGTCTTCAGCCCAGCAAGCTAACCACTAGGCTACAGACAGAGACAGTATGTGAGGGGCAAAGAAAACCTTTAATAATAGGATCACTGGCTTCTGCTTTAAAAAAAAAAGTAAGGAAAGTTACTACAGAGAGAACACACATAAGCATGTTGTCATTGATTGTAATGTGATGATGTGCTGCAAACTGTGGCACTAGCAATTAATGCGTCTCTTAACGACCACCTGTAACCAATTGAGGGTGATGGAGGGGAGCAGAATTCAACATCACATAACAAGAGTGCTCAACCTGGATTTGAACCAGTGACCTTGGGGTTGGCAAGCAGCCACCCTAACCACTACACTAGAGTATAGTTGTGGAGAAGTGAGGTTGAGACTTTGATGAATATGAGATTTTTCAATGATGCTTAAAATAAAAAGAAATTAGTATAAATTAGCCTCACCAAGTAAGAAGAGGACTTTTTTGTGACCTGTGACTATTTTTTGGTGAATTAAAATGAATTAAAAAGCACTTAACAGCAAGTTACAAAGTTGAGCTCCTTCTCCTGCTGCTGTGAAAAAAATGCATTGGGCTGAATGAGAGCAGAGAGCTCCCTGGCTGCATTTAAAAAATATTTTAAATTATTATCTAAGTCTCTTTGCATTTTTGACCAGAATTTTAGCCAGAAGACAAGTGTGGCTACAAAACTGGAGAAAATAATTTGTCTAGAGTTTAATTTGTGGCCGTGCTGACAGTTTAGCCAGAAAAACTCTAGAATGTTTTTTTGCCTCTCTCCACTCTGGCACCACTCTAGCTCTGCTCGTTAGACGCAACACACACACATTATAAAGCTGAAAAAAATCAGAAAAAGTTAAATATTTGAAAAAGTATAAAAAGTATGAAAAATTTGAATACATCCGATAAAGTCCAGAAAAAGCTGCACGTTTTGATATATGAATTGTTGAAATAGCACAGAGTATGAAGGACTAGAAGAAGACCGTAAAAAGGCGGAAGAAAATGGCCGAACAGAAGAACAATAGTGTGAATGCTTTCAGCATTCACACTAATAAGGAAGAAAAAATCCACACAATAACAGTAGTGCCCGGGCTTTGCTTTGTGCAGTCATAGCTGTTGGGACCAGTGCCCGGTGCGATTGCCCGTGGTCCTAACAAGAAGTAAATACTAAATCACTAAAAAAACAAAAAACAAATCTGCGATCTTCAATAATGAAAGATGCAGGGGTGGGGTTAGAGGGAGTAGGCCTGTTTAAAAAGGTGGGTTTTCAGATGGGATTTGAAGGTGGAGAATGAGTCAATGTTTGGGTCACCTGTTAGTTGCATCACTTCCCTCTTACAGGAAAACTCGGGCTGGGACTGGGGCAGATGATCTCGCATGAATAGTTGCTAAAAGTTAAGAAATGTAAACATCTCTGGATTTCTTTGGGGAAAGTATGAGGTAACTAATTTAGTTAGGGGAGTAACAGTAGTCTGTTTCAATATGGAAAAATTGTATTCTTTCATACCAGTCATGGACTAAACTCTTTCTTTCAGAAAAACTGGATGACTGCTATTCATTCCCAGCTAGCACAGTAATGCCTGATTTGGGGATTGGACCAAACCATTCAAATAGAGGGGTTGCAGGGCAATTAGCCTCTATGGATTTTTTTTTCTAATAAAAACAAGTAACTATAAAGAAAGTGTTTTGTCAGCATAACATATAAATGATGGTATGTTGAAGGTTTTCATCACCATATGGTGCCCCTGTATCCTTTGTACATCTGCTGCATTTAAGTTTTAAAATAATACTTTCAAACAAGTTGATCTGAAGACACGGTGTACACTGGGCATGTATGAGCCATTGTACATCATGTTGTGCCGCTGCCGCAGATTACTAGTTGCAAAGAATTGTACAAACAAGAAACAGCAAGGACAATTGTATAATTAAACTGAGCAACAGCTGCAGAAAAGACAACAAGGTCAGTAACAGAATGTTGCTTTCACCACTGGTTAGTGGTTAATGTATAATATGACAAACACACAATCTCTTTTTCTTTAGTTTCTATTGTTTTATTCTCTTTTAATTCAAGCTTACAGCACAAAGATGCCATGCACTGAATGGACACAACTTATGTTTTATGAGTCCAACAAACATTAACATGTAATCTAAACATAGCCTACAATGGCTAATCAATAAAACACAGGCCAGAGAAGCCAGGCAATTTGCCAAAAAAATGGCTAAAACGTAGGCTACCACAGAAAGGCTGGTAAAATTTCAATCACTTATAGCTAGAACTCTAGCTAAAGCACATACGGTACTTCAAGAATACTGAAAATAAAATAAAGTGCATGGGCCTATTTGGCAAATATGAAATACAAATCAGTCATTTCACTCCTAACTTCACAAAAAATGTAAGATTGGATAAATAAATAAACATAAAATTTAAAATAAAAAATAAATTCTTCACAGAAACCTGTTCCTGTCAAATGGCCTATATAACAGAGGTAGCATGCAGCCTACAAGGCTGCTAAAGTAAACAGAACTATAAAGGCAGTTATGGCCTGGACATAGCCTACTTCTGGTTCTAGGGTGTAGTGGGGGGACTAGCCTATTCCACCACCCTCTTGACTGAAATATCTGTTGAAGCGCATCAGGAGAAGGCGCTGAAAGCGTCCATCACCAAGACGGTTGCGTTTTGGGGTGAGCACAAGATTCCCAAGACTGAAAAGTCTTTCTACTGGTGCACTGGATGGTGTTGGGGTGTTATAGCGGAGTGCAATTTTTTTAATCCTTGGAAACATGTGCAGGCTTTCCATCACAGGGGCAGAACTGAGATAAGACATTACCTCTGTTTCCACTGACATGGGCGCATCAGCTGTGGCACTGGGCTGTACTTCAAAAGAAAAAAAGTCATCCTCGCTGAAGGTAGCAGCAGCAGGTTGAGGGGGATCAGGCATCAGGGCTGTAGGCTCTTCTGTTGTAAGGGAGCGGCACTCCGTTGTGAGGAGGAGCTTGATGTGGTCTCTTCTGGATTCTTCTTTTACCCAGCGCAGCTTGAACTTTGGCAGCGAAACAGCAGCCAGAAGTGCATCCTTGGAGTCAATCGTCGCAGCAAATCGAGTTTTGATTGCTCCCACAATAACTTCAGGCAGCCCAGTGGTCATTTGCAATAGGCCCTGTGTCATTACTAAGGTTTTGGCCATCAAAACTTCGAGTGTTGGTTGAAGTGTCCCAAAAAGCAAGTGTCACCCTGTAGGATGTCCAATGCAACTGTGAAAGGCTTCATAATGTAACAATATTCCTTGAGAAATTGGTATTCCCTGTCATTCATACATTTAATCTGAAGCTGTGTGCATAGGCTATTTATGTCAGTGAGGGGCATTTCTATGACACGAGCATAGGCGTTATAGAATGAGTTCCACCGTGTTGTTGTGGGGGCAATCAACTTTCTTTCACTGACCTCTTCCAGGCACTCTGATGCAGTGGTGGAGCGGCTGGCCTTTGTCCACAGTGCTGAACATTTAGCTGTAGCACTACGATACACAGCCCTTGATTCTTGATTAGATACCAGCCACTTAACAACCTCATTGTTTGCAATTAGATTAAGTGTATGGGCTGCACATCTATGGTGAGGAGGCAGTACACATTGTCCATGCTGCGCATCATCGGCAGTAAGCACACAAAGCTGTTTTCGACTAAGGATTTTCACAGTCGAATCTGATTCGTCAGATTTTGCGACTGACTGATCGTCGAACCTTTTTTTTTTTTTTTTTTTTTTTAGATAGCAGCAAATTTGCGACTTTTTCCCTTTCAAACAAAAGAGCTAAAACACCCAAAAAATATGGTAGGTGTAAAACAAATACCTTTATTTATTTTCCACACTTTGGATGATTTTTTGTACCCATTGTGACCCAGGGTATGCGTTTATGTTACGTTGCCCTGGACAACGCTCCTTTTGCTCGGACTGTGAGTGGCAAATCAAACATCCCTCAACGTGATGAAGGATAGCGGTGGTCGTGGACACAGAGAAACCGGGTAAAACATGTAGTATCAAAACAAACGGAGGTCAGAAGGACTCGACAATCCGTACATTACGTTAATCAATCCTGTAACACACACAGTGTGACCGCGGCACCGGCAGAGAGACAGACAGGCTGCAGAGGGACGAGATTACAGCTGTGACTCCCGACACTTATGGTGCGTTCATTACAACTCGGAAGTCGGAAAAAAAACAAGTTCCTCTTCTGAAAAACTCTGACATGTCAAACTTTAGGATGTGTTAGGGACTAATTCATCTGTCTAACCATCAGAACTATTAACACATGAAACGGTAAACACAGCTGATCCATCGAAAAAAAAATCACCGCTGGAGTAAATTTATTTTCCGTGATTGAAAGCAGGTTCTTGAATGTAACTCGGTCAAAGTCAGATGTATCCTCACAATGTTTTGCTGTTCTGTCAGGTCATGCATGATAAATGCTGACAAAGTTAGACTGTCAGACTTCCTTGATTTTAAACTTTGGCGGCTCTGCCCCTCGTCTTTTTGCCACTCCGTGAGTGTTCTGCAGTGACTTCTGAGTACCGTGACTTTAACGGTCCTACTGCTCACCTCCGCTCATTTGAAAAAAGAAAAAAAAAAGCCTCCGCTCATTTGATTGTGCAACTGCAGTGGGTGATTTATTAATACATAGTAAGAAGCTAAGACTACCGTTTAAACGCACACATAATTTTGAACTCTTTATTAACAGAAAGTAGGCAGATTTTGTATCAAAATAGTCTTTTTATAACGAAAAAAGACATTCTATGTAACAATTTATGCTCAGCAGCCGTGGGCACCCCCATATAGTCAGAATGGTATGGTCTTGGTTAGATTCGACTATGAGGTTCATAGTCGAATCAGACCCCTCCGAATCGAATCGTCGAATAGTCGACTTTGTGAGGTCAGCCCTAAAGCACACTATGAACCCACCGAGCATTTTCCGGTCTAAAAGACGTCTAATAGACGTCTAAATGGTCCCTAGACGTCTAGGCTAAAATCGGTCTACCACTGGTATAAAAGTGAAAGTTTTTTAGACGTCTAAGTTTATACTAGCCGTCTAATAGACGTCTAAAGCCAGGAACACACCGCCATGACGCGTCCTGACGCCGACGGCTTTGGCCGAAGAGTCTGTCGCCTCTCGTCGGGAGAAAGGAAAAAGTGAAACACACTGCCCCGACTGCCGACCAGAGCGATTGAGTGGCGAGGACTCCCCCATAGAAATACAGACCAATACAGACCAGGGGCAGCCCTGCTCACTTTTCATTCAAACAAACTAATGCCACTGCCACAGTTAATTTCATCAATGAGACCAACATTAATCTCCCAAAAACAATTTAACCATGCAGCCACGTTTTAACAGCGCTAAAGCCAATTTTAAAACAGTTTTTAGCAGCTTACTGCTGTGGCTCGGTTGCCGCAAATTGGCGATAGCCGATGCTAATTTCTGTTAGCCCGTCTATGGTGTTTTACCTTACACGTTAGCATTAAGCTAGCGGGCTTTATATGCTTAGTTGTGTGTGTGTTTTGAACGTTGTTTCAAACTATGTGGGTTTGATTGAACATCTTTGATGTTTAAATATATATATATATATATATTGCCGCTTAATATATTGCTTTACTCCTCTTTTTATTTTGTATACCATTTTTACTGTAGGACAGGCTAGGACACCGTTTGTTTATTGTGGTCACTTCCGTCCCTCCCACACACCGCGCTGATTCGCTTAGGGCACCGCCAATCAGAATCGCCATAGCTAGCACACAGCCAATCAGAGTACCCGACAAGTCTACTCTCCCGACGGCCGATGAGTCCCGATTGAGCATGTTCAATCGGCCCCGACGAGACCCGACAAGACCTGACGCTCCCCGACGGAGAGGAACACACCAAACAGACGAGCTCCCGACGCCGTCCGACGAGGCCCGACGGTCGGGCCGGTGTGTTCCTGGCTTAAAAGACGACTACGTCTAGACATCTTGTCTAATCATAGACGTTTAAATAACCGCTAATATACGTCTATTTATAGACGTCTAAATTTTGACGTTTGCCAGACGTCTATTTTTATACCACATGTATACGTCTCGTCTAATCTTAGACGTTTAAATAACCGCTAATATACGTCTATCTATAGACGTCTAAATTTAGACGTCTATTTTTATACCACATGTATACGTCTCGTCTAATCTTAGACGTTTAAATAACCGCTAATATACGTCTATTTATAGACGACTAAATTTAGACGTTTGCCAGACGTCTATTTTTATACCAAATGTATACGCCTCGTCTCACCTTAGACGTTTAAATAACTGCTAATGAACGTCTATTTATAGACGACTAATTTTAGACGTTTACTTTTATACCATATTTAAAGCCCATTACAAAATCTAGACATCAATTAAACATACTATTATATGGATATTCTAATAAATCTAGATATTTAAGTCATGTAATTACAATCTATCAAATTATTAACAAGAACCCTATATTAAAAAGGACATTAAAGTTGTCAAAATGCATCATGACCAAATTTAACCTGTGATCCTTACCTTGATGTAGTTGCAGTATGTTATGACAATCTATTCACATTATATCAACCTACATTTTTAAAACAAATTCCAACCATCACAAACATATGAAAGTGCAATATAAATATTTTTAATTCCTTTACAAAACAGAAAATACAAAACATGGAGGGAGGGAACAAGTGGATCAAGAAGAAGAAGAAGAAGTAAGGATGAAGGGAAGGAAGGAAAGAACCAAGGATGGAGGAAGTGAACAGATTGGGTCAATTTGAGTCAGAACAGAACAGGAGGGTTACATTAGAAATTTGAAAAGAACACCCTGAAACTGTTAACAAAAAGGCAAACAAAAACAAAAACAACAACGACACCGATGGCCTCTTGTAGCCCCCTCCACCGCTGCGAGCTGGGGCCTGCTTAAAATGTAGCCCCATTGCTGAGGCAATGAGGTCATCTGTGGCATCCTTAAAGGACTTTGGTACAGCTTCTGCAAACAAAGCAATAAAATAAATGAAGAGAAATTGCAAGTGTGGTTGCCTATTGTTTTACGTGATGTCACAGAAATACTATCCAATAACAAAAGGTACATGGTTTCAAAGGACTTGACTCAATGGGCATTGGTCACCACCCATTTGAGACTTGGGGCTCTAGTTTCATAAACCAGGCGCAGTCGCGCCAACGGGGTGTGTCTAGGAGCACTTTACAAGTGCGGTGCATGTTGCAGCTCGGAACAGGCACTCCTCCCATCCCTCTACTCCTACCGGCGCAAAGGAGAGGGTGCGAGTCCGTTCTTCACCAATCAAATGAGCTCCTCTCCTCACCTTTAAATGCGCCATGAGTGATGCGCACTGCAATTTTGTCATTTCGACATGGACGAGGGAGACAGTGATGCCAGACAGCCAAACTTTTTACAGGAGGAAACTGATGTTTTGGTCCGGGAGGTCCAGGCTCACAGTGGCCAAATACAAGGCAACGCGTACAGACCTCCACGGACTGAGCAGAAGTAGTCTGGGAGGAGGTTATTGTTAATCAGATTTGCCCTGCGTTGACCATGTGTGAAAAAACAAACCAACAAAAAACACACCCTTTTCCCACTAATAAAGACGCTAGTATCCTATATTTAAAGGAGCATTAACACAAATCCGTGGCCACTAGATGGAGCCAGTGGCAGAGCATATCAGATATAAACAAGTGCAATCAGTTGTCAGAGAGAGAGCAGCCTCGTTTGGTGATAAGAAGAACAAGTTCTCTAGTGTAGGACATGAGGAGAAAAAATATGCACCCTTCCGGAGATGAGCAATGCCGAATATATATTCACTCTCTGATGCTGTTTGTGGTTGGCTGAGAGAGATGTTAACTTGTTATTTTGCATCACGTTTTAATCTGTGTTAAATCAGGCAGGTTGAGTTCCATTACACATGCCAACCGCCTTTGATCTGACATCAGATGTGACGGGACAATCTATATAGATATAGATGTATGTGCTGATTAAGATGATTGCATTGAATAGTTGCAATTGCATTAAAATGTGCCTGAACCTGTGGAAACCTGCCTGTGAGGTGTTGGTGACGTGTGCACTCTGCGCCTGTCAGCCAAACTACCACTGCACTGCCTTGCGCCGAGAGTAGACCTGGTTTTAGTTGGCAAGCATTCAGCGCACCGTTGGCGCTGCTCTTTGGCACGAAACTGTCACTGCGCCAAGCTGAATGTGACTCCTCCCCCTGCTGCGCCGCCACACCCATCTCTGCACACCTCTGTCTACCAAACTGCAAACTAAGCGCGTGCTGCACTGCGCTGGACAAAACTTGCACTGCGCAGTAAGTCTGTAAAGATTAATAAATTAATAAATAAAGCCTGACTATAACTGTATTATGGTTCCCTTTCATGAAACAACACCAATTAAGTTTCATAATTGTCAGTATTACAGAGATTACCTAGTACAGTCCAGACAAATTGTTGTTTGTTAATGTCATGTCAGTCACACATGTTTAACATGAAGCAATTTCCAAATAACTAGCAGACAGTTTTTCTTTTTACCTGTGACCACAGAGTAGAAGGCAGTCTGTGTGAAGGCCCTCTTCTTTTGCTTCCCACCTCTGAGCATATTAAATTGTGTCATGATGCTGTTCATGAAGAGTCTGCAACAGATAAAAAATGAAGACAATTGTTAACAGTAAACTTATATAACTTGTATGACACTACCACATTGTAACCACCCACTATTATGTTGTCTGTTCTACAGATATTAAACTTCTATGTGTAATCATACCTGTCCATGATTTTGTTCGTGCAGGTCTTCAAATCCTTTCCTCCAATATGAGACAGCTTTGCAATCTGTATGATATTACAAATTATCAACATTGTGAAAAACATGGAATTACTTAAGGAAACGCTTTTCAAAGTTGAATTCAGGGACTCTGTTCCTTTAGGTAGGGAAAATGTGACCCTTACAAGTCTGTAACTGGGAGTTTATGAAATCAAATAGACACTGGAAATAGTGCTGCTAGCTATATTTTAATCAATTTTGGGCTTATATTTTCAGGTAGTAAGTATTATGCATCATATGACTCAAGAAAATCTGCTATTGTATGTGCTACTGTGTAAAGTCTCATTTAAGCCTTACTTTTGGCTGAGCATGCCATATTTCACAAACAAACAAAAATCGTTTTTGCAATGATATGCTTGTACTAGCAGGTAAGCCATAGCTAGCGAGCTAGCAGGGCAGGCAAGCCATAGCTAGCGAGCTAACTTAGCATATCGTCGGCATTTTGCAAACGGATTGATGACAATTAAATGAACAAACATTGCAGGAAAAAGCAGCATTTCAATAACGTAACCTTGACCACTCACCTATAGTAAGCTCTTCTTCTAAAAAAAACCACTTTCGACCGGTGTCGTGCATGGATGTGGTGTCGTGCCAGAAGCATAGACGGCCAGAAGTCGTTTTTGAACTTCCCGAAACTGATTTCCGGTCCACAAGACAACTTCCAGCGTGTTGCTGCCTCCTAGTGGGGAGGGGAGGGATCATAGAGGGATCTGCTGACAGTATCTCCATATCCATATTGGCTACTGTCCCCGATCGCCTTTAGTGCAAATTGCCATTTTATTTTACTGTTCACCAATAATTATTTTTTCGAAGGAATTATTTGCATTAATGCTCAATAAACTTTATTGCAAACTGCCTATATTTAGCTATAGGTTAATAGTGATATCTAAATATTTCTATACGGTTGGCATAATCTTATGCTTAAAAAAGAAAGCATATATGTAAACATAACATAAACAACATAAAAAAAAATAAAGATAACTTAATAGTTTAAACCTGGTCTAAATCTAGATGCTGATTAAACGTCTAAATCAAGGCTAAATCTAAACTTCACTGTATATTGATCAATGGTCATTCAGATGATTTTAGTACAATATTTGGACACCATTGTGCAACTTAAAGTTATTTCTTTGGTCAGTGTTCATTATTTAATGTATTTAATTCAATCGTCTAGATTTGGTCTAAAAATAGACGTTTACATGAGGTCTTGATTTAGACGTCTAAATCGAGTCTAAATCTAAACTACACTGCACTTTGATCAATGACTGTTATAAATGTTTTAATCCAACATTTGGCCACCATTTATACAATTTACAGTTACTTTTTGGACGGTATTCATAATTTAGTGCAATCATCTAGATTTGGTCTTAAAATAGACGTTGATATGAGGTCTTGATTTAGACGTCTAAATCGAGTCTAAGTCTAAACTACACTGTACATTGATCAATGACTGTTAAAAATGTTTTAATCCAGCATTTGGCCATTATTTATACAATTTACAGTAGTTTTCTTTGGTCAGTATTCATTATACAATTCAATCGTCTAGATGTGGTCTATAAATAGACGTTTACATGAGGTCTTGATTTAGACGTCTAAATCGAGTCTAAATCTAAACTACACTGTACATTAATAAATGACTGTTAAAAATGTATTAATCCAACATTTGGCCATCATTTATACAACTTACAGTTGTTGTTTTATTTAATATTTAATGATTAATGGATTAAATTCTATCGTCTAGGTTTGGGCTAAAATATAGACCGATTATAGACGGCCGAATGTCGGTCTAAACTTATAGTCTAATAGACGTCTACTGCTCAGTGGGAAGGTCTGTGAACTCCAGCTCACCATCACCCTCCTCTATCCTCCTCCCCCTCCTCCAACTCCACTTGAAGCTGCTGATGCTCCTTGAAGGCTTTAACAAAGTTGCTCCCATTGTCCGTCACACATGCAATCACTTTAGTCCATATGAAAAAATGTCTTCTAGCTCTGTTGCAATTGCATCATATGTGTGTCTACCCCTAAATCTTTTACAAGCTATTGCAGCCTTCTTTCGTGCCAAGGCATCTGCATCAATCCAGTGCACGGTGACCCCCATAAAACTTTTGTTGTTGGCACTCCATTTGCCCTAGTTTGGTGGCGCAGCGCAGGTGGCGCAAGGTAGCGCAGCCGGTCTAATGCAAGTTTCGACCAGCGCAGCCTAGCGCAAAGTCAGATTGGCAGATTGGTAGATCGCGCTGCGCTGAGATAGGTGTGGCCGCGCAGCAGGGGGAGGCGTCACAGATTCAGCTTGATGCAGTGGAAGTTTCGTGCGAAAATGTCCCGCTGAGGGTGCGCTGAAAGCTCGCCACCTCAAACCAGGTCTATTCTCAGCGCAGGGCGGAGCGCAGCAGGCGCAGTGGAAGTTTGGCTGACTGACGTGCAGTGCACACACTCACCAGGACCTCACAGGCAGATTTCCACAGTTCCAGGCACATTTCAATGCAATAAATATCCACAATAACCACTATTTAATGCAACTAACGGAATCAACACGTGAATTTATATCTATATAGATTGTCCCGTCACATCTGACGTCAGATCAAAGCAGAGATCAAAGCCTGTCGGCACGCGTAATGGAAACTCCACCTGAATTAACACAGCAGGGACGAACTGGCACTGAAAAGCAGCTGTGGATGTCCCAAGCAGGACTGTGAGGGTGGATGACTGCATTTCGCTGCCTTGTTGAGATACGCACTGTGCCCTTGTGATGATCTGCTTTATTTATTTATTTACTTATAGTCCAAGCAAAATAGCGTTTTACGACAGACTAATTGTCACATAAGGTTTTTCACCATACATCATTTCTATGAGGTGTCTAGAACAACATACTAAAAGTCCTAAGAAATCCTAGTTGGGGAAATATGTTTAATTCGCATCATTATTTACTGTATTTAAAGTCTATGGTGCTGACAACAATACACCCCAATGGGGCTATTTTTTCCCTCTACTCCTATCACAATGAAACTTTACACAATGAAAGTATCCATGAAATGTAACATTTTTTGTATTACAAGTTTCTTGGAAAATTAATTTGAATATGCAAATCAGCCTTACACTAATCAAATATGCCCAAAATACACCCGAATAGGCTTCTTTTTTTCCTTTACTCCTACCACAATGAAACTTTACACAATGAAAATAGACATTAAAAGTAACATTTTTTGTATTACAAGTTTCTTGGAAAATGAATTTGAATATGCAAATGAGCAATACACTAATGGAATACTGTATGGCCAAAATACACCCGAAAAGACTTATTTTCTTCCTTTACTCCTACCACAATCACACTTCACACAATAAAAGTATACATGAAAAGTAACGTTTCTGTATTTCAAGTTTCTTGGAAAATTAATTTTAAATATGTAAATGAGCTCAACACTAATTGACTTATGGTCAAGAAGCCATGAAGCCACAAGCAGCAACAGGGGCCAAATAACTAACACATTCATGTCCATTCAATAAGTTAACCTATGCACTGAGTGCTGTCACTTGCCACTTAAAAGACCTATATTGACCTTAAGAATTAATTGCACAGTCTTGTCTCCAGTTGCTTTCTAAATTCTTTTTTTTTTATTAGCGAACAAGCCTTACCTAACGACTTCCCTCCCAGTTTACAGAGAACATCAGAAGAAAGTCAGAATTCATCAAAGTCGTTTGTATGTGATGTTATATTAAATATGCTGTTATGTTCAATAACATATGAGCGGGACTAAGAACTAAGTTATTTGGCCCCTGTTTTTGCTGCTTGCGGCTTTACGGCTTCTTGACCATAAGTCAATTAGTGTTGAGCTCATTTACATATATAAAATTAATTTTCCAAGAAACTTGAAATACAGAAATGTTACTTTTCATGTATACTTTTATTGTGTGAAGTGTGATTGTGGTAGGAGTAAAGGAAGAAAATAAGCCTATTTGGGTGTATTTTGGGCATATTCCATTAGTGTATTGCTCATTTGCATATTGAAATTAATTTTCCAAGAAACTTGTAATACAAAAAATGTTACATTTCATGGATACTTTCATCATGTAAAGTTTCATTGTGATAGGAGTAAAGGAAAAAAATAGCCCCATTGGGGTGTATTGTTGTCGGCACCATAGACTTTATACAGTAAATAATGATGCAAATTAAACATATTTCCCCAACTAGGATTTCTTAGGACTTTTAGTATGTTGTTCTAGACACCTCATAGAAATGATGTATGGTGAAAAACCTTCTGTGACAATTAGTTCTATTTTTGGGTCCAAAATGAGGTAAATTGCCTGGACTATTATTAATTCATTAGCGCGAGCGACCACGTCGTCACGCAGCCGTAATGAAAAACAAAACACAAATCATCATCTCTCTTAGCCCACCACAACATCCTCGGTATCAGATAGTCAGTTTATAGCCTATACTCAGCATCTCTCATCACAGAGAAAAAAGAAAAAAAAAGAGACGGACAGACAGACAGAGAGAGAGAGAGAGAAAGAGAGAGAGGTGGGGGGGGGGGGGGGGGGGGGCGGGGGGCGTCCTTTACGCTGTTGTTGACACATACTGCTGGGCTTCGAGTGTTTTCTTCAGCTCCTTCTCCATGACAGCATATGCCTTGTCCAAATCTTTGGCGAATGTTTTTCTGTCAGGCAGTACATGCTGCAAAATTAAGAAGATAGCTAGATGTTAAACTCATGCTGTTTTTAAATTGGTCAGACTATATTCGCAGGGCTTAAAGTATTCCGGCACCGTGCCGGATCTCCGGCGTTTGACTATGATTCAGAAAAAAAAAACAAAAAAAAAACACACACACACACACACACGCACGCGCGCACAAAAAAAACAAACACGTTATCTCCGAGTGGTCTTGAACGCAGCATCCGAGTCGAGTCGGTGGCTACAGTCTATGGTCGGCGGCTGTTTCTCCTGAAATCAGAAAAATAGAGGCTAAATTCATGAAGCCAGGGGAAGATGTCGTAGTTGACAAGGGCCTTAAAAACAAGTGGCGCTGGGCGTGGATAGAGGAAAAGGGCGGAGACGGCAAGCCGTTTGGGAGCTGGTGCCAGAAGCTAAGGGAGCCTGGTACCTGTTTTTGTGTGTTGTGCTCCAAGAAGCTAGTCTATGCAACTAGCGGCAAAAAAGCTCTTCGTCGTCACGAAGGAGACGCCGGGCATAAAGCAGCTGTTCGCGCGCTCCAACACACAAGCCGTTTGCCTGGAGCAACAGCCACAGCGGACGTCGCGGCCCCGATGACCGATCGTGTTTGTGACTTGAAAATACGTGTGTGCTCGTTCATTGCTGAACACGATTTATCATTTACGATCGCTCAACCGCTCGTAGATCTGTGTAAAAAAGTAGCGGTTGATAAAAATGCTTTAACAAAACTGTCCGTTTCCAATCAGCATGCCAGTTATATGAACACACATGGCATAGCACCAGAGTTCAAGAAACGTCTGTCTGATCAGCTCAAAGGATGTATGTTTTCTCTGAATGTTGATGAAGCAACCACCCAAAACATGGAAAAAATACTTAATGTAATGGTTCGCTTTTTTGATGATGATGCAGCCAGAGTAATAACACAACATCTTGCAAGCAGGAAAGTAAACATTAGCAATGCTTCAGCTCTTATGATGGAACTTAAATATGTCCTGCAGTGCTATGATCTGGAGTGGAAACAAGTAACCAGTATTCTGTTGGACAATTGTGCTGTCATGAGAGGGAAGAAGACTGGACTTGAGACACAAGTTAGGAAGGAAAATCCTTACCTCCTCGACATCTCTGGAGATACTGTGCATATGGTGGCAAATTCTGCCAAGGCCGTGTTGAGCCCATTCAAGTCAGAAATAGAGGACTTCTGCTCTGATCTATATTATGACATCGAAAAGTCACCAAAACAAAAGCAGATATTTGCCGAGTTCCAGAGTCTGCTGCATCTCCCGCCCAGGACCTTAATAAGACCAATCAGCAACAGATTTATTCAAATGCTGGAGGTGTGCAACAGGCTGAACGAGCTCCTGGATGTACTGGTGGTGCACTACTACCATGTGCTGGATCCAAACGAAGAACATAAATACAGGTAATACAAATAATAATTTATTCAATTCATATGTATTTTTAATGAACTGCTTCTGTTAATCTGTAACAAGTTTGTGGGCCATAGCGCTGTATGTAATGTTGTGTTGCTTTGAAACAATGTCCTCAGTGATGTGTGTGTGGATATGTATGTATATTTTACTTAAGTGTGCTTGTGTATGTGTGCTACAGAAGGCTTCTTTACCAAGTGCTTGAGAAAAATGAGCTCACAGTTGAGGAAAAGGCCAGAATAGAAGTACTTAAACAAGAGCAGGCCACAGCATCCCGAATGAGAACACAGGTTAACCAGAACCAGAAGGCACGGATTGCTGTGCTCTTCACAGAGTTTGAAAGAATGAAGGTCATGATCGACTTGTTCAGAGGTATCTTAATATAGGATAAAATAAGACTATATTAATCCCACACTGGAGATATTCACATGATGTCACAGCAGCAAACAAACAAGATGGTGCAGAAATAAGATACAAACAAATACATTATACTGTATACATACACACACCCAGGCTGTACTGTGGTGCACTACTAAAGTGCTGGATCCAAACGAAGAACATAAATACAGGTAATACAAATAATAATTTATTCAATTCATATGTATTCTGAATGAACCCATTAAAAATGTTAATCTGTAACTAAGTTTGTGGCATACAATTGAATACAATTATTCAGTTCCTTCAAAATACTTGTTCTGAATTTTAATTACTATTATATTGCAATTATCTTACAGTGTGCTTGTGTTGTGTGCTACAGTGGCTTCCTTACCATTCAGAGCTTTGTGAAAAAACTGCACATGACAAAGCCGATAGAAGTACTTGTTGCAAGAGCAGGCCACAGCATCCCGAATGAGAACACAGGTTAACCAGAACCAGAAGGCACGGATTGCTGTGCTCTTCACTGAGTTTGAAAGAATGAAGGTCATGATCGACTTGTAGAGATCTTAATATAGGATAAAATAAGGCTATATTGGAAAGTTCTGCTACTCTGCAATGAACAAGGCCCGTGTGGAGAGGAAGATATGGGTTGGAAATATCTACAAATCTCTCAGAGAAGGCTACATGAAAGCAGCAGAGTTCCTCCTCAAAAACTTACCACTGGACAACAGCATAGTATCCTCACTGTGTGCTCTGAATCCATCTCTAATGCAGTGTGACTCTGTCTGCGGAGCTTTTATCACATTAGGAGAGGCCTTGCCTAATGCTGTTCCTCCAGAAGAGCTTGGTCAACTACAGGAAGAGGTTCAGGCATACCAGATTGATGTAGACCTGGTACATCATGCCCAGACCTACGATGAAGAGAATGGCCGAGTGGATGTAAACTGGTGGAGCCATGTTGCATCTCTGAAAAACCCAGAGAGGTGTGTGAGGTATCCCAGCCTGTGTAAGCTGGTTAAAGCTCTTCTCTCCATTTTCACAGGCCCACTGGTGGAAGGATCATTCAATTTAATGGATGACATCCTTGAAGCCGACAGGTGCTCCATGAATGTGGAAACTTATGAGAGCCTTGCAGTTGTTAAGTCCACAATGAAAGCCAAGGACTGGACAGCCTCAACTATGACCATAGACCAGCCTTTGAGGCGTTCCTGTCTGTCATCATACCAAAATTACCAGTTACACCTGCAGAAAAAGAAAGTGAAAGAACAGGCACAAAAGGAGAAAAGGCTGAGTGAGGCAACAAGGGTGCAGTCATCAAAGATGGCAAACAAACTGGTACAACAGGCCATGAAAACCAAAAGGCCAGCCACCACCTCCTCTGGACCAGCCAGGCCAAAAGGCCAGCCACCACCTCCTCTGGACCAGCCAGGCCACCTCCCTCCTCTAGACCAGCCTCCACCTCAGGACCAGCCAGACCTCCTCCTCCCTCTGGACCAGCCAGACCTCCTGCCTCAGGACCAGCCAGACCTCCTCCTCCCTCAGGACCAGCCAGACCTCCTGCCTCAGGACCAGCCAGACCTCCTCCTCCCTCAGGACCAGCCAGACCTCCTGCCTCAGGACCAGCCAGACCTCCTCCTCCCTCAGGACCAGCCAGACCTCCTCCCTCAGGACCAGCCAGACCTCCTCCTCCCTCAGGACCAGCCAGACCTCCTGCCTCAGGACCAGCCAGACCTCCTCCTCCCTCTGGACCAGCCAGACCTCCTCCCTCTGGACCAGCCAGACCTCCTCCTCCCTCTGGACCAGCCAGACCTCCTCCCTCTGGACCAGCATCCTCCTCTGGACCAGCCAGACCTCCTCCCTCCTCTGGACCAGCATCCTCCTCTGGACCAGCCAGACCTCCTCCCTCCTCTGGACCAGCATCCTCCTCTGGACCAGCCAGACCTCCTCCCTCCTCTGGACCACCTAAGTTATTTCCTCTCTTTTATGGCCAAGCCAAAGTCTCCCCTACTTCCTTTGCACCAGCTTCTGCCTCTGCAAATATGTTAAAGAGGAGAGGAGTCAAAACCCAATCAAAAAAGAAAGAAGAAATCGAACAGAAAAAAAGAAGGTGTTAATGAACTGTGATGATTGCACTGGAAACTGCAGTTTAGCAGTTCTCAATAGGTTTCTTTAGTAAACTGTATTTATTTCATATTATTCAGTTTACCACTTCTTGGAGCACTTTACTGTTTTTTGTTGTTAAAATGAACTGCCTCTGCAAATATGTTAAAGAGGAGTCAAAACCCAATCAAAAAAGAAAGAAGAAATCGAACAGAAAAAAAGAAGGTGTTAATGAACTGTGATGATTGCACTGGAAACTGCAGTTTAGCAGTTCTCAATAGGTTTCTTTAGTAAACTGTATTTATTTCATATTATTCAGTTTACCACTTCTTGGAGCACTTTACTGTTTTTTGTTGTTAAAATGAACTGCCTCTGCAAATATGTTAAAGAGGAGAGGAGTCAAGGCCCAATGGAATGTATTTCCTATAACTATTATTATTTAATAACTATTTAATTTGCCATTGTTTTGAACAAAAATTATGGAAAGGTTGCAATATTATCTACAGTTCACTGTTGCTCTGTAACTGTTTATATGTTTTTTGTATTGCCCTTTACTGAATTAAATGGTTGCTAAATGAATAATTCAGATTATTTGGCTTGACTGAGTTTCACATGTTTTCACTTATAACTTAATAACCTTTACTTTCTAAAATTCACATTTAAAGCACAATGCAAAAAAGTTGTTTGCCAAATTGCCTATAATGTGTATGCGTTAGATCCACTGCACTCCCGCTCCTTGGAAAAAAGTTCAGGCTCAGGATTTTTTTTACTTTAAGCCCTGTATTCGCATATCCGTAAAAAAACAAACAAACAAAAAAAAACATGAGAGATTCACTTCTCAACAGCATGGACTCGCTATTTAGGTTGTTATTTAAAATGATAACAATGGCACATGGCCGCATGGCCCACTCTCTATGGGGGGGCAACCGCCATTCCGAAGGACCGCCATTCCGACGGTCTGCCAGTCCGAAAATTCCCGAAGGTCCGTCATTTCGAACTTCCCGAGGTGCCGCCGTTCCGAATGTGTTCTATTTTGAAAATTGACCGGATTCTCTCATGGTTTGACTTCCTGCCCGGCTTGACACGACGCGCCGCGGGGACAGCGCCCGACCGGCCCCTCCACCTCCCCCTCCAAAGTTTCACCCAGGTGCGAGTCTGATGCATTACATCCATGGTCTGATGCAGTTTAGTAAAAAGGTTAGGTAGAGGCCAATAAAATCGCAGTTAATATGTATCTCCCCCAGGGAGTCGAACCCTGATCCACCGCGTCAAAAGCAGATGCTCTGACCACTACGCTACCACCGCAATTAAGCTTGTTTACTCCATGCCGTAAACCATTCAAGATTTTTTCAGGTTCGGAATGGCACCCTTTCTTTCAGGTTCGTAATGGCACCCTTTTCCCATAAATAATTAAGGGTCGGCATTCCGACAAATTAAAGTAAACGTTCGGAGTGGCGGCCCTTCGGAATGGCACCCTGGAACCCTCTCTATGACGCCGTTAGCTTACCTTGTCGTTGCTGCTCACGGGGATTTTGCTGACAAGTTTTCTGAACGCTGGCGATTCTACCGTTGATAGGGAGTGCATGTCTTCCACAATAAATTCTGCCACCAGTCTCCTCACTTCTCTGGCTTCAAGAACCATGGCAGACCGAGAGAAACTTAACTTTTGTTGCTTTGTCTGTCCCGTATGCTCGTCCTCTTTTTTCTTTCTCTTCTCCGCAGGTGTATCCCTCTCTTTCAGTTTAGTGTTAGCGTGGCACCGGTCCAGGTGTTTCTTTAAAGCCAGGAACACACCGCCACGACGCTTCCCGACGCGTCCCGACGCTGACGGCTTTGGCCGACGAGTCTGTCGCCTCTCGTCGGAAGAAAGGAAAAAGTGAAACACACTGCCCCGACTGCCGACCAGAGCTATTGAGTGGCGAGGACTCCCCCATAGAAATACAGACCAATACAGACCAGGGGCAGCCCTGCTCACTTTTCATTCAAACAAACTAATGCCACTGCCACAGTTAATTTCATCAATGAGACCAATATTAATCTCCCAAAAACAATTTAACCAGCCACGTTTTAACAGCGCTAAAGCCAAAATTAAAACAGTTTTTAGCATTAAGCTAGTGGGCTTTATATGCTTAGTTGTGAGCTGTGTGTGTTTTGAACGTTGTTTCAAACTGTGTGGGTTTGATTGAACATCTTTGATGTTTAAATATATATATATTGCTGCTTAATATATTGCTTTACTCGTCTTTTTATTTTGTATACCATTTTTACTGTAGGACAGGCTAGGACACCGTTTGTTTACTGTGGTCACTTCCGTCCCTCCCACACACCGCGCTGATTCGCTTAGGGCACCGCCAATCAGAATCGCCATAGCTAGCACACAGCCAATCAGAGTACCCGACGAGTCTACTCTCCCGACGGCCGACGAGTCCCGATTGAGCATGTTCAATCGGACCCGACAAGACCCGACGCTCCCCGACGGAGAGGAACACACCAAACAGACGAGCTCCCGACGCTGTCCGACGAGGCCCGACAGCCGACGGTCGGGCCGGTGTGTTCCTGGCTTAAGTTACTCGTGCTATTTTTTGACGTCGAGTGTTCCCTCGGTGTCGCACACAGATTGCATTTTACAATTATGTTCTTCTCCTTCTCTTTGAGGAACTGAAAATAATGGGCGAATGTCCATCGCGCAAATGTAGAGTCCGGCTGCGTCGTGTCTGTTGTCATCATCAGCCTCAACAGGAGAGAAAAAAAAAACAGGAAATCGCGCTTGCTCCCGAGTCCCGGCTTTTTTCTGTTGTCGGGATGTCTCGCGGTGTTGGTGAATTCTTTAAAAAACAACAGCTAAACGGGTTAAAATGCGTTGTAACGCGCGTTACTTAGATTGTAACGAGTAAAATATTACCGAAAATGTATTAGTAATGCGTTATATTACTGTGTTACAGCAAATAGTAATACATTACTGTAATTGCGTTACTTTTGTAACGCGTTACCCCCAACACTGATCGGGTCCATGGCACTGGTCCGACCTCCCATTAGTCCGACCTCCCATTGGTCCGACAATCGGAGTAATGAGAGTTCGAACTAATGGGAGGTCCTCATTAGTTCGAACTGGACTAGTTATTAGTCAAACTCTCCATTTTTACCGTTCACTATGCATTTATATCATTATTCATATGTCATGTCAATAAGACACACGTGGAAGAAGAGGTGCAGTTTATTGTGTTTCACCAACGAGGAGCTGTCATTACGCACGACTTTTACGCACCGCTGCGCGCTCATTAGTGTCCGTAATTAAACCTTGACACTCATATCAAATCAAACTTACATTACAGACAGGTGGATTGGGTTCTCTGTCTCTCTCTCCCACTCCGAACAGACAGACGGACGCAATCAGAAAGGAAACAGAGGCTGCGCATTGATCCTTTTTTCCTTTCTGGGATCAAACGGATCATGTGCATAATTAACTGCAAAACAAGCACTTCATATTAATAACATATAACGCTCATTATGCTTCCAGCCTGTCTAGCCTCTACCTGGTGTTTTTACTAAACTTAACCAACTCCTTTCTTCATTGCCTGAACCTAACCAAAGCGAAATTTACTTTTTTTTTCTCTCTCTCTGTCTGCTGTCAGCAGCAGCGGCGGCTGCAGCAGGCTCGCGCCCGTGAAGTGAGCTCAAGCCGGCCAGGTTCAGCCGTGCTCGAGCGGAGGGGGGGGGGGGGGAGTGTATTTCTTTTACTCTGTACTCTGGGAGGGGGGGCTTTGATTATCAGTTTACACATCTTGATCAGCATTTATGATGGTTGTGCGCGATCTGACATGATCTGGCTCTCTGACTGAATATGGTGATATTCTGGGCCGCGTGTGTATGTGTGTGATGTGCGTAGAGAGAGAGAGAGAGAGAGCTGCATGCTCCTATCAATGGAAGAGCTTGTCACAAAGTAGCGATGACAGTTCGAACTAACGGGACCACCCATTGGTTCGACCTCCTATTGGTCCGACTTGTGGTTGATTTTGTCGGAGTAACGGGTGGTCGAACCAATGGGAGGTCGGACCAGTGGGTATTTTGTCGGAGTAACGGGAGGTCGAACCAATGGGAGGTTGGACCAATGGGCAGTTCCCTACTGATCTCGGCGCACAGCAGTCTGCCAGGGTTCGCCTCGCTGCGCCCCCCTGAGTTGCGCCAGGAAAATAGAGCCCGTGTTGAAAATATGAATCTGGGAATTGAACTGAAATACAGCGTGTGCTCCACTTTGATTCTACCTCTTCCCGGGGAACACAGTCCCCAGAAGAAGCTGCTGTATCAGCTGCACAGCTCCTCAAGAGCTGTGATCAGAACCTGACCGAGCTGTCTTCTCACACTTCATGTCAGTGTGAGAATATCCTTCCAGTCCACTGTTCACTACTTCTCGAGGTTCACTCTAAGAGAAAAGCATTGATTTTCCTCATTGATCCATTGACTGCCAACCATGCATTGCCACCCACCACCAGCGCCTGGAGAGATGTAATTATTTAGTCAGGTGGAGCGGTGGTATTTGTTGCTGCTATGCTGACCGGTCCAGACTATCTTTTTTGTTGAGGCTTTAAACTTTATGTGAATCCCTCACTAAAGTTTCTAATATGTGTACATTGTTATACAAGTGATGGGCGAAGCAGTCAAGACAAGAAAACAGGATGGTCAGGGCGGTGCGTGGCGCAGTGGTTAAGGCGGTAGCCCCATGTAGAAGCTACAGTCCTCAACGCAGGCGTCTCCCCTTCGAATCCTGCGTCGGGCAGACCTGTAGCGGCAATCTTTCTTCTTCAGGCTACTCGTTTTGCCACTACTATTAAGCAGTCTTCTTGGCAGTAAGCTTGACACAGAAAAAGAGAGGAATCTTCGAAGACTGTAACTAGGTTCAAAAATAGTTTTACTTAAAACAAAAACAAAGTTACAAGATTCACTCTGGTATTCTCTTATTATTATTCTTGTCAAAAAACTGTCTTGCTCCTTAGGCTGCTTAAACTGGTCTGAGAGCTATGATGTCATCCACAGCATAATTAAAGGAGCAGTTACACATTTTAAATAAAAACTATAAACTATTGCAAGCAATACAAGTATGGCTCTTACATTTCCAGCCCCTAATTGCTTATGCTAAATGCAGAACAATTACCAAACATTTTCACATGAGAGCCATGTTACATTCAACATAGTAACTAATTTACCCTTACATGTACATTATAATGCAAAAAAGATGAACAACTTTATACATTAACTGTCATTAGCGCTCTTCACTCAAATAATTCACACTGCATGTTTCAGCAGGCACAGCTTGGTTACAGGTCTGTCCAGTACGTTAGTCTTCGTCTGCACACTGACTCGCCTCACTGTACCACTTGAGTCAGGTAATGTCTTTATTACTCGACCCATATTCCAGGAGTTGCGAGGGGCAGATTCATCTACTATCAGTACAACTTCTCCTGGCGAGAAGTTCCTCTGTGGTGTGAGCCACTTTTGTCTCTCTTGAAGGAGTGGCAAGTATTCTCTCGTCCATCTAGTCCAAAACAAATCAGCTATGTACTGTATCTGTCTCCACCGGCGACGTGTGTACTGGTCATCTTGGTCAAAGACTCCTGGTGGAATGTTAGGTTGTGTCTTCATGAGCAACAAGTGATTGGGAGTGAGAGCTTCAACATCACCCGGGTCGTCTGATGAGAGTGTTATCGGTCTGTTATTGATGATGGCCTCGACTTCACACATGATGGTTTGGAGTCCTTCATCATCTAGTGACTGTTGTTGTAGCACAGAGTTTAAGACCTTTCTTACAGTACGGATTTGTCTTTCCCATACGCCACCTTGGTGGGACGCTGCTGGGGTGTTGAAAATCCACTTGATGCCTTTTTGTGTCATAACGTTCTGTACTTTTGTCTGATTCAGGTTTTCCAATGCTTTGCGCAGCTCCTTTTCTGCTGCAACAAAATTTGTTCCATTGTCTGAGCGTAAGACTTTTACTTGCCCTCTTCTACATATGAACCGACGTATGGCGTTAATGCAGGAATCTGTATCCAAACTGTGAGCGATCTCAAGGTGAACAGCTCTCACAGTGAGACAAGTGAAAATTACGCCGTACCGTTTGACAAGGCTCCTTCCACGTTTGACCTCAAATGGCCCGAAGAAGTCAACTCCCACGTTGGTAAAGGGGGGTAGATCTGGCTGTAGCCTGTCTTCAGGTAGATCTGCCATCTTTTGTTTTCCAGCCTTAGCATGAAGTCTTTTGCACACGGTGCACTTTGAGATAATCCTCCTTACAGCTGAGTTAGCTTGAGGGATCCAATATTTCTGTCGCAGCATTGCCAGCATGTAGTTGCGACCACAATGTCCAACTTCTTGGTGGATGTGTTGCAGTATGAGGTTGGCTATATGTGAATTTTTAGAGAGGATGGCTGGTTTAGCTTCTTGTGGCATTGCAGCTTTATGAAGCCGTCCTCCAACTCTTAATATTTCATCCTGCAACATGGGATCAAGTTTGTAAATCTGGCTTTTTTTCTTGATGGGAGCATTTTCTTTTAGAGCACAGATTTCGTCTGTGTAGTCCTGCGACTGACTTATTCGTATGAGCTCCACTTCTGCTTCAACCAGATCCTCCAGTGACAACGGATGTTGTTGAATCGTTGATTTGAATTTCTTCATGTGCTGATCAATGAACTTGCTCTGTTTTTCAGTGTTGTTCTCAGATTGACTGATTGTAGTTTTGAGATCTTTTCTCTTGTCTTTCAGTTGTAGTAGCATCCTCTTTAGTCTGAGAAACCATCCGACTGCTTTCTTTAGTCGTTGCCATGACGAGTAGTAAGTGATAAGCTTGTTGAGTGTATCATAACTCTCTTGTGTGATGGTTATGGTCACTCTAGCACATGTTTTGATTTCCGGATCTTCCTCTGTGGTCAACTCTCTTTCATCCAATTGTTTTGGCCACTCACTTTCAGACTTCAACAGGAAAGCTGGTCCATGTATCCAGACTTTGCTCTGCATGAACTTCTCCACTTTCACTCCTCGAGAGCCCTGATCTGCTGGGTTTTGCGCTGAGTTGACATAATGCCACTGTGTAGGATGAGAATGATCTCTGATTGTTGTAACTCTGTTCGCTACAAACGTTTTGAAGCGAGCACTTTCATTTGACAGATATCTGAGCACTGTAGTGCTATCTGTCCAGAAGACGGATTCCTGTAACGGGATCTTCAGTTCTTGTTTGAGCATTCTGTCCATTTTTACAGCAATGACTGCTGCTGTCAGCTCCAATCTCGGTATTGTGACATGTTTCAGAGGTGTTACTCTTGATTTTCCTATTAGGAGGGAACAGTGTTTTTTGTTCTCACGGCTGGTAAGCAACAGGTAGGAGGCAGTAGCATATCCATCCTCGCTCGCATCAGCAAAATGATGCAGCTGTGCTGATTGTGTGGATCCAAACCCTTCTGCTTTGATGCATCTGGGTATGCTGAACTCTGCCAAACTCTTTAAATCTGCCAACCATTCTTTCCACTTTTTTGCATCTCCACCTTCAATCTCATCATCCCAACCATGTTTCTTCTTACACAGGTCACGTAAGATGAGTTTTGCCGGTAAAATCAGCGGCGCCAACAGACCGAGAGGGTCGAAGACAGAACTTACTGTGGACAAGATACCGCGTCTGGTGACAGGTTTACTTTGCTTGTTTATTTGAAATCTGAACCTGTCAGTCTGTGCACCATTCCACACCAAGTGCACGTTCCATAGGCAGTGTGTTTTGACTCAAGTCTAGGTCTTTCACTTCAGGTGCCTTTTCATTGTCTGGAATAGACCGCAAGACTGTTTTGCTGTTACTCACCCACTTAGTGAGATGGAAACCTCCTCTAGCGCATAAGGCTGTGAGCTCTTGCACAAGGCTGGCTGCTTGTTCACTTGTTTCCACTGCCTTTAGGCAATCATCAACATAAAAATGTCTTAACACAGTGTCAACTGCCTCTGCACTCACAATTCCTCTTGCATCTTCCGCAGTTCTTCTCAGAGCATACGAAGCGCAACTGGGTGAAGATGTAGCACCAAAAAGGTGTACTTTCATCCTGAATTCTTCCACGTCACTGTTTAGATCGCCGTCCGGCCACCACAGGAACCGTAGCAGGTCTGTATCTTCCTCTGGGACCCTCACTTGATAAAACATAGACTCCACATCTGCCATCAGTGCCACTGGATGTTCCCTGAATCTTAATAGAACACCAGTGAGGTTGTTAGTGAGGTCTGGTCCCTGCAGCAATTGTTCATTTAGTGAGACACCCTGATATGTTGTTGTGCAATCAAAAACTACTCTTATTTTCTTTTTCTTAGGGTGGTACACCCCGTGGTGGGGGATGTACCAGACACGTCCATCACTGCGACTGATCTGTTCAGCTGATATTTTCTCAGCGTAGTCTTTTTCAATGATGCCCTTCATGAATGATATGTAATCTTTATGGAAGTCTGGATTCTTCTTTAACTTCCTCTTGAGATTGTCGGCCCGCTGCTGAGCCATGCAGCGGTTATTTGGCATCTTGACGTTTTCATTTCTCAGGGGCAATCCCAGGCTGTAATGTCCGTCAACCAACTTCGCTGAGCTTGTGACCAGAAGCATAAACCTGCGATCATCTTGTGACATCTCCTCTTTTTCTTCACAACTTCGCTCTGGGAAATCTGTGTTGTACTGTTTCACTAACAGCTCTTCTATTTCCCTCACTTGTATGTGATTAACTGTGTAGCTCTGCAGTTTACCATTGTTCATTTTTGGTCCGTGGTCTTTTCTTAGGGGTCCATTAATCACCCATCCCAGGGCAGTCTTAACTGCATATGGCCCTTGTCCTTCACTATTTATGATTTGCCACGGCTCTATGGCCTTTGGGACGTTGGCACCAATTAGCATTCCCACTTTTGCTGTAATACGTGGCAAACGTACTTCTTTCAGATACTGCCATTGTGCAATGTCTTCCTGCCGTGGTATGTTTTCCTCCTTCACTGGGATGTGGCTGTGTGTAAACACTTTTGGAAGTTCAATGTATGTATTTTCTTCAAGTCCACACACCTCAAGATCTGAGAGAACAATACTCTTCATTAATTTGTGACTGTCGGAGTTGTCCTGAGCCATTGTGTCCAGAAGAAACTGAGTGTTCTTTCCTTTAAGATTCAGTTTCCTTTGAATGTCCTCAGTACAAAATGTCGCTGTGCTGCCAGGATCTATAAAGGCATATGTTTCCACATATCTCTCACTTTTCCTGGACTTAAGTTTGACTGGTACCACAGCAAGCACACATTCTTCTTCTCCAGCCCCAGTGTTACCACATGACTCCTGACCCAACGACACACAGGCACTTGAAACTATGTCGTTCTCAGTATTGTTTTCTTCTGTCTTTTCTGACGCACTATCATCTTCCGTCTTAACGTGGAGTATGTCTGGATGCAAACGAGAACAAATCTGACACTTGAGTCTCTTCTTGCAATTCTTACTCAGGTGCCCAAAGGTTAGACATCCAAAACATAGGCCTTTAGATTTCAGGAAGTCTATCCGTTCTGTGTTTGTCAGCTCTTTGATTTTATTGCATGAGGAAAGTGCATGATTCTTCTGGCAGAATAAGCAGGGTTTGTGAAAGGCTGTCACAACAACTTTTGCAGGGCTGCTTTTCTTTACAGTTGCCTCCATGTTTGTGTCCTGTACACCTGTAGCAAACATGCTCTCTCTTTGTCCATATTTCCTGATGTTTCTCTCTTTTGTAGCCTTTTCTTTTCCTTTGAAGGATTGTGGACTCTCTATAACATCGCCGAAGAGAGGATCCATAGCCACCTTTGCTTGTCTGTCAATGAAGTCCACTAGGTGAGAGAACCTTGCTCGTCCTCTTCCTTCTTCATGGATCTCGAATGCGGTCGTTCTCCACTTCTCTCTCATCTTATAGGGAAGCTTTGAAATGACAACTCGCATATTTGTGGGATTATCCATTTCTTCCATAAATACAATGTCATCCATTGTGTTCCTGCATCCAATCAGGAAAAGAGCATAAGCATTCAATGCCTTACTATCTTCTGGTTTAATCTGAGGCCATCTCAAGGCTTTATCCATGTAGGCATTTGCTATCTTCAGCTCGTCACCATATTGTTTCTTGAGTAACTTTCTGGCCTCATGGTAGCCTCTGTCAGAAGACATATGCTCACAGCTACGAACAAGTTCCTGCGGCTCCCCGCTGGTATACTGCTCTAAGTAGTACAACTTGTCTTGAGAACTGTCTGTCTTGCTGTCCACAGCATGCTCAAAGGCTCTGATGAAGGATTTGTAAGTGAGAGGGTCACCTTTAAAAAACTGGAATGCCTTTAGAAGGGAGATAAGACCTTGATTGTTGTTTTACAAGCATCTCCGTGATCGCATTCTGCTTCCTCATAACCTCATACAGTCCTCCTCCACTGTCTGCCACTTGTGGGTTGCTATTGCCACGAGGTTGGTTCTGTTGAATGTCCTGTGAAGACTGCTCCAACATGCCAGGAACATATGCTTCTTGTCCTCCTGCAGCAACCTTTGAGGTTAGCATAGCACCATCACTTTCTTCTTTATATTTACTTTGTGAACGCCTTCGTGATGCATCACTGTGAATACTTCCTTTCACACTCTCATATTCTTCACACACCTTGAGCTTTGCATCAGACTCTGCAATAGCTGTTTCCATCACAAGCTGTTCCATTTTAGCTTTAAGCTGCAGCTCTTCTCTCTCCAGCAACTGTTTCTTTTGTAACGCTGCTGCGCGTGCCTTCAAGGCTGCATGCTCCACAGCTGCCTTTAGCGCTACTGAAGTCCTACTATCTGTTGATGAAGAAGCTGAGGATTTATTTTTGCTATGACGACCTGCTCCAGCTTGTGATACACTGTCCTCTGCTTTGACATCATCTTTGATAGTTTCATCTACTAATTTCTTCCTCATCGCAGCACACCATTTTTCAGTGTCCACAACAAAGTTTACGAAAGGTGTGGTTTTTGGCTCATACCACTCACGTTGGTCTCTTTGTCCTTCCTCTTTATCCATAAGAGCAACAACTGCAGTGTTTATATCCTCAAACTCAGTGATTATTTCGTGAAAATTATCATGAAGCAATGCATCCACTTCATCCACATTGGAACCATCGTGCTTCAGGCTTTCAATATTGTTCATCATGCCTGTAAGCTGGGATAATTTTCCTCTCCTTGAGGCAATAAGTCTGCTTATTTTGTCACATATTGCCTTTTCTGTGGGCTTTGGCGCCCTCTTCTGGTCAGATTCCTCCATAGCCACAGCACCACAGCACAAGCCACTTTACTTAGAATTCAGCTTAAAACAGTCAGTTCTTCCAGGAAACACTAATGTCCATCAGTTTCTTCATAAGCACATCAGTTTTCAATGACTAGCTGATATCCAAATCCACTTTCATGAAATGCCTCCACCATGTGCTGCGCCTCTCCACCAGGCTAGCGTTAGCTTTCCATGTGTTAGCTTAATTAGCTGTTGAATTCTTGTTGCAAAGCATCCACAGACTTACATATTTCAGTTTGAGGACTTGGGTTGTCTCCTTATCCATGAAGAAACAGCTTTAATCCGGTTCATCCGTTCTTCTTTCCACTGAGAGCGGAGTTTTTTGACTCGCATGTAGCGGCAATCTTTCTTCTTCAGGCTACTCGTTTTGCCACTACTATTAAGCAGTCTTCTTGGCAGTAAGCTTGACACAGAAAAAGAGAGGAATCTTCGAAGACTGTAACTAGGTTCAAAAATAGTTTTACTTAAAGGGGACCTATTATGCTCCTTTTTGCACAAACTAAAATAGTTCCTGGGTGTCTTAAAGACATGTCTGTGACGTGCTTCGGTCAAAATACCCCAAAGATCAAACATCACAGCATTCTCAAAAACAGGGCTCTGCAAAACGGTCTGTTTCAGTGGCCCCTCCCTTTAAATGCAAATGAACCACTCCCTCAGCATTGCGTTACCATGACGATGTCTACTACTAGTACCTATACTGATTTAATTTGGCCAAAATGCAGTATGCAAACAAAAGCTAAATCTGCAGTAGGCAAATTGCCAGATCTCCAGTCTGCATCTGACCAGTCTACATTGTGTAATGAAATGTGCCCATGACCTAGTCTCACCCTAACCAAAGATGGTATGGAGTAGTCTTTGCCATGTAGGCTACTGTAACCATGTAACATGTAATATAAAAATGCAAAAATAAATATATAAAATAAATTAAAAATATATGCAGAATGGTCAGTTCATTGTAAAACAGTTATTTATTGATGTAAATGTGGTGATTTGTGCACATAGACTACAGAGCTCCGCAGCACTGCACCTCCTCTCCTCCTCCTTCTCACAGCTTCACTTTTCATTCAAACTAATTCAACTGCCACAAGATTTCATCAATGAGACCAACATTCTGCTAAATAGACTAACCACACGGCGGTAAACGTCTAAAAAACCTGCGGGTATGTTTATTAGCGATGGTTTTCTCTACCGCGATGAGCACGGACGCCTGCCCGGCCAAGGAGGCCTGCAGACGGGCTCTGCCTGTGTGAGGAGCCGCTGCAGCTCCGGAGCTCCGGTGCTCCGGCGGTCCAGCGTTACGTCGGTCCGACAAACAACGTCGCCCCGGCGGTACGTCACTTCTCACACAGGTAGAGCTTCACTACATGAAACGTCGGCGTAAACTTCTAAATAAAACTTAGTAAAGTGACGCTACAGCGCTAAAACATGCAGGGAAGAAGCAGGAAGTAGTCCGCTCCGCTCTCCGCTGTGACACCAGGCACAACAGAGCAGCATGGGAGGAGGCGGGGCCGGCTGGAGCAGAGACCTCGGCATGACCATGTAGGGGAGTCCGGCACGCATCGACGTAGACGCGAGCTCATGTAAAAAAAAACTCAGCGCAACCAAGTGTAACAGGTGTGCAGAGAAATCCCAATTATCTAGCAGGGTTTACCTCCAAATGCATTAACCTCAGGATATGACACTTCCACGGCCTCTAGAACCATTATCCAACATTTTAAACATATATAAAAGTCTGAAAAGCTGGAAAAGCATAATAGGTCCCCTTTAAAACAAAAACAAAGTTACAAGATTCACTCTGGTATTCTCTTCTTATTATTCTTGTCAAAAAACTGTCTTGCTCCTTAGGCTGCTTAAACTGGTCTGAGAGCTATGATGTCATCCACAGCATAATTAAAGGAGCAGTTACACATTTTAAATAAAAACTATAAACTATTGCAAGCAATACAAGTATGGCTCTTACAAGACCATTCCTGCATGTCATTCCCCCTTTCTCTGCCTCCCCCTTTCCTGTCTATCTCACTATGTGCTATCAAATAAAGGCAAAAACGCCAAAAAATATACTTTAAAAAAGAAAAAAAAGAAAACAGGATGGTGGGAGCAGGGAATTGTATGACTGCATATTCTGGTTCAGGGTGACTGAGAGGCAAATCTCCATGTTTGGACTGGAAAGTTTCACTATTACACGGTGGCTGTGTATTTTTCTTTACGTCTCAAATGATGTCAAAGACACATTCATTTTAAGTCCACAAGGCCTTTTAAATGCATTGAACAGAGGTTAACACTGATATACAATTGAGTTGGAAATATATCAGTTTAAAATTTTAGCTGAATTTTAGTTGTGTATCAGACACTCGCTGATGTGGTTTATTTTAATTTTAAAGGTCTTCATTGGGTACTCCTCTCTGATGTCATTTATTACTATAAAAGAATCAATAAAGCTGAGGAAACAAGTATGTGTGTTCAGTACAGGATGAATACACCAGATATAGGAAACTCCCTGACAGACACAATGTGGGTACAGGTTTCATCAGTGGAAGTGGTGTAACGGTCTGAAAAAAGCAGAAACACTGAACAACTCCACAGCAGGGTTTTCAGCTTCGGTCTCTGTGTGATGGCTCGTTTGTGATGCCCTTTTACCCTGTTTTCTGACAGAATGCATAAACAACATTCTGTTTGACTGATTGCATGCAAATGCAATGGACAGAAGCAAGCTGAGAGAGATCTATGTTCACTGCAGGCAGCATAAAGTGAGATGAAGAAGAGTCAGACAGTCAGCAGGAAGTTATCCAGCTCCAACAGCACAGCAGCTAATATACAAATTTTGTGTTTGTGAGTAAAAATTGTAAGCATTGATATCTGACCAATGAACACAAGTCTTCTGTGGACCCAATCCCCTAAGATGTAGGTTTAAGTACTAAAAGATAATAATACTAAACAGTCCTAGTTGACATCTGAGAGATATGTCAGTATCATAAACTGTTTGTCAGAGAGTTGATTTTCTGCAATAATCCAAAAGCCTGTGCTAAAATCCTTTTGGCTTTTTTATGGAGTGAACCAGAGTGATGTTAACATCCATGTTGGCTGATGAAAATTTGTATAGCACTATATGACTGCCTCTTCTGTTCCTCAGCCTATAAACGTTTAACTAGCAAATGGCAATGATTCCTTATCAAGAAGAGTCATCTTTCTAGTTTAATCAGTGATGAATCAAATACAATGTTTTGTTTTTGGGGGGTGGAGGTGGGGTTAGGGGGTTCACCATTTTAACAGTGTATCTCTGAGCACAGTTCTATCTTATCTCACAGCCTTGGCCATAACAATGGTGAGCTGAGCAATCCACCTTTATCCAAACACATTCATTGTATTTGTTTGTTTGTGTCTGCATGTGTGGGTGGATGGTGGGTGAATGAGGTCACAGATAGGGAGTTAAAAAGAATGTGAAAGACGTGTTTCTAGACTGTGTTGGCTGATCAGAGGAGGAAAAAAAAACAATGATGGAGAAAAAGTGACAGTCAACAAGCGAGAAAACAAAGGAGAAGAAAGTGAGGTGTTTTTAGCTCCTGCAGACTGTTCACTCCTCCCATTTCCTCCATCTTCTCTCTTGTCTAACTTTGGATGGCATGTCATGTCAAACATGTCAGCACTGGATCTCTTTGATGAAGATCTTAAATATCTCAAACTGTCTGAAATGCATTGATTTACATCAGGATAAAGCGTGTCATACCAATAAGTGAATGGACAAAATCTAAAAATCTAAATGCATTTTAGTCATTGTCATTACGAAACAGTCAGAACAGACTTTTACAATCTTTATTGTAATTAGGAAGGAGACACGAACACTCACACGAGTAGCCCTATGTTCAGAATAATATTCAAGCTGTTAACACAAGTCTACCACATGTTATGTTGTAATAAGTCGATGTTGTGACCACCCCTGAGGGAGATATACAGTTACAATACCTCATAAACTGCCTTAGACAGGCAGCCTGTATATGAGCCAAACTACACTGCAATCAGACAGTATTCAATCACTCTGACACAATCACAGTGAAGAAGAGACACTGCTGAAGCGTCCGGAAATCTGCACTTTCAAACATTTCCTCTACACTAACAGCCAGGTCGCATCAGGTGCTGTCTGTTCTTTAGGAAACAGTGGGAGATACTGATACCAGAGTCATCAGGAAGGACAGTCAGTCATTTCCCACTGCTTTCACTCGGTTGCATGATTTGTCGTGAACATTGCCATGTGGTTTTGAAATCACTCATCGAATGTAGCCTACCAGTTCCCGTCATTTAACTTTATAGGTTTTTAGATTTGAGTGCTGGTGGTGCCAGTTTCTCCATTTATAGCGACCATTAAGAAGCCCAGTTCCCACTAGAGTACAGATACTGAACTTAAGCCTTTTATAGAAATTCAGAAATTGCTCAATAAAATGATTTCTTCCTATATGTATTGCAGTTACAACAGAGCAGACAGTCTACCCAAAGAAAACCAATACTTTTTATAGTCAGTGTCTTAGTAAAATTATGGACAACTTCACTGGCTTTAACATTTACTGTCAGTTGAGACACATGAAGAGCTGACTGAATTTGCTCTTCCACTACATGAAGTTTCTGTCCCTGATACTGATGACTTGTTTTCTAAGTCTGGGGAAATTAAATGTAAAGTGAAATGAAGAATGTCAGAGTTAAACAAAATGTAAAGCTGAGTGGTGAGCTACACCACTACAGCCTGTTCAGCTGAAATGAGGAAAGTCTTTCTGCAGACTGGAAGAGGGTGCATGGGTGCAACTCTTAAGAGCATGGTGTAATGCTGCCAGAGAGCAGCAGAACGATGCTTCTAGTTTTCAAAATACAGTTCATATGATGAAGTCATCATAGTGATATTTAAATTTTTACAATCTGGACCTTATTTCTAGTATAAAATACGATCATTTACTCACCCAGATAACTTTGGTGTCATTACCAGTCGTTTGGACGAAATTAGATCCAGCCGAGAGCCGTGTATATCTGTATAATGCGAGTCTATATAGGGCAGTGGAATGCAGCCTCTAAATAACACATTATCTGCTGCGAAACTCGTTCATTTCACCAATATTTTGTTATGATACGCTAGTGCTATGATGTCATCATCCAGGTACCAGAGTCCAGATATCATCTAGGTCAACCTACAGACCCCGGATGTTGATAACAGGTCACCCTGGACTCAGAGAGGAATAGCACTAGCGCAGAGGTCGGCAACCTGCGGCTCTGGAGATTGAGGTGCTGCTCATGTGACAAAATGTAAAACTTGTTTCAATTTTGTTGACTGATGAGATTGGGGTTAAATAGGAAGAACAAAGATCACTATGTGTGTGGTGTAGAAAAGGTTCTGCAGACCGATGTGAAAACATCATTAGTAAAGCATCCTGATCCAGGTCCAGATTATAGATAATAGATTATATATTATATTATGTGATATCCAGTTTCTGCCTTTGTGAATGTGAATCTTTCAAAAAGCTTTCACCTTCACAGTGTTCCAAAAACAAGTGAAGGGTCTCAGCACACCTGAAGATGCAGGTGCGTAGGAGGAGGGCATAACCCAAAGTACAGAGTTCAGAAAAAGCTCCCGCACACTGTCTCACTCTCAATTAATTTATTAAAGCAACGTTTCGGTCACAACTGTGACCTTCATCAGGCATATGAAAAACATTTCAAACATGATTCATATATATACAGATATTCCCGGTGGGACTGACCAATCAGGGGACTGGGGGGGCTCAACTTGTGATGAGCTTCACCTGTTGGGGGGCGACAACATTCAATTAACACATAGACACATCATAAAGTATAACATGATGAGTAAGAAAATTTAAAAGTATATATATATATATATTGTTTTAAAGACATTCTTAAAGAGAACCATATCAAAACGCAATATAATACACAACACCATACAATGTATATAAACAGGGGCAGCTGTGCCAATTGTTAAGAAGTTCTATTTGTTAGTTTTTTATAGAAAACAACAGATATAGGGGCTATAATATCACAATAAATAGCCAACATTCTATATATACAAAGCAGAGGGATATCCAGAGCTGAAGCTAAGGAGCGTGTTTTTTTAAAAAAGTATCTCCAGCGGCCCCTGGATGCACCAACAGAGGCAGGAGGAGAGACTACAAAAAAGACGCTCCCAGGTGCTCTTCCTGCAGACCGTGGATCCTGCAGTCAAGGCAGACCAAAAAACATCACATTTACAACATTATATTTAATAATAATTCGTCATTAAGTCCCTTTGGTGACAAAGTCTGTAAGGTGAATATCCAGTATGCTTCCCTTCTTTTTAGGAGTAGATCGTGGTCTCCACCCCTAGGTGGCAACATCACCTGTTCTATACCACAAAAGCGGAGGGAGGCCACGTCGTGTCTCATTTTATTAAAGTGGGCCGCTACTGGATACTCATCATCCTTGCGGCGTATCGCACTCTTGTGCTCACTGATACGCTGTTTAAGTTTCCGCGAATCATGTAAACAACATGAGTGGATGCGCAGGTAATAATTGATTTGATTGGAAACTTTTTTCCAGTAAGGGGGTGACAGAAATAGGTAGATTTTACGGTGTTATTGTATTGTGCGCAATTCCCACATCTGTAATTTCCATTCGGGAGTGGTCTTAAACGGGTTTGTTGTAATTGGTTATGCTTTTTTTGGGAAAAATTTGCATGAACCAGGCGATCCTTAATGTTTTGTCCTCTTTTGTGGACAAACAAGGGCGGATCTTTAAAAATGGAACTGAGTTCTGGGTCCGATTTTAGTATATGCCAGTATTTCATAAATGTAGCTTTAACGACGTGACTGCGAGGAGAGTAAGTAGTGGCACATGTGACCGAGAATTGTTTTTCTTTTTTCTGACTTTTGTTTAGCAGGTCACTTCGGGGTTTCTCCAGGGCTGAAGAGTAGGCTTGGTCTACCCAGTCCTGGGGATAACCTCGTGCAAGAAATTTAGATTTCATTTGAGAGGATTTTTCTACAAAATCTTCAGTGGTTTGACAAACTCTCCTCAGTCTAAAAAACTGGCTTTTTAGCAGACCCTTCTTGAGTGGAGTGGGATGCGCACTGGTGGCCAACAACAGCGTATTTCTGTCTGTGTCTTTTTGATACAGAGTCGTGACCAGTTTTCTTTCATTGACCATAATCCACATGTCAAGAAAGTGTACCTTTTCTTTACTGAAGTCACATGTAAATTTTAAATTATTCTTAAAGCCATTCATTAAGGCCAAGAAATCATTTAGTTCTTCTATATCACCTTGAAAAATGCAAAAGATGTTGTCGATATATCTATAGTATTTCAGCAGTCTGGGGAGGTATCGGTTGGTATCAGGGTTAAAAATAAAATTTCTTTCAAAAAAACCCATATACAGATTAGCGTAATTAGGGGCACAAATGGTGCCCATGCTTGTCCCAGATATCTGCTGAAAAAAATCGTTATCAAAACTGAAATAATTGTATTTCATAACGAAACCAGCAAGGTCAATGATGAACTGATTGGGGGGATTTACATTCTCTCTGCCCTCCAGGTAGACACTTAATGCATGCAGACCTTCGTCATGTGGTATGTTTGTATAAAGATTGGAAACATCTAATGTCAACAAATAAACATTCTCCGGTAAGTCAGTTACAGAGGAGATTTTATTCAAGAAGTCTGTGGAATCTCTCAAGTATGCTGGCAGAGTTTGGACCTCCGGTTTGATAAAAGAATCGACAAATTCTGACAAAGGGGCGAGTAATGAGTTTATTTGTGCCACTATAGGGTGGCCTGGGGGGTCAGTTAATGATTTATGTAATTTAGGAAGTGTGTAAAACACTGGTCTGATTGGATGCTGACAGTACAAAAAATCAAATTCGGATTGTGAGACCCATCCCTGCTCAAGTGCATTTTTTTAAAAAGCAAGGATTTCTTTTTGAAAAGACAAAGTTGGATCTGAGGGCAATTTTTTATAATAAGTTTCGTTTGATAGTTGATATAGAATCTCTTTTTTATATTTTTCTGCATCTTGTATGCATATTGCGCCTCCTTTGTCAGCAGGTTTTATGACCAAATCCTTATCATCTGTCAGCTCTTTGAGTGCTGTTCTTTCGCCCTTTGACAGATTGTCAGTAAACCGGTGGTGCTGTTCATTTTTGTCAAAAATCTCCTGTTCTACAAGTCTGCAAAAAGTGTTAATTGATGAATTTGTCACGTTAGGGCAGAATTTACTCTTAGGTTTGAATTGCGTATATGATGTTGTGTTGGGGGTGGAGTCCCCGTGTGCTCTGAAGAAATATTTTAGTTTGATTTGCCTAAAACATTTAAACAAGTCCACTTTTAAGCCAAAAACATTAGTGCCAGCATTTGGTACAAAAGATAGTCCTTTGGATAGGAGCGACAACTGTTCATTGGAGAGATGTTTAGAGGATATGTTAATTACCGTGGCTTTGTGAACCCTCGTGTCCGCGGGCGTTGTCTTTGTTTTTCGTCTCCCTCGCCTGCATCTCCTCTTCGACGATGTTGTCGGCGGTGATTGTCTAAAAAAGGAGCTGCTGAGGACTGGGGGTTACTGGAATCACTGTCCAGCGTGAATTCGCTGTCTCTGGATGAGTCCTCTCGTTGTCTCCTCCAGTACTGCCTGGTTCTTTGGGCCGCCGCTGCTGTCGTCTGCGTGCGTAATTGCGCCCTCGCCGTTGGTTCAGGGACTTGTTGTTTCTTTGTTTCCCAGTGGTAAACTTCGTTGTTCTGGTAATCCTCAGTATCTCTTCTGTATTTTTTATTTTAATAGTTTGCAGTTTCTCCTTGTACTTTGCAACTATATCTTACGTTGATTTGTCGATCTCCTTGAATGCGTCACCAAACTTTTGTTTCATTGTCTCTTCGTGTGCGTCAATTTGGCTTTTTATTTCTTCAGCCTCTGCTGTGACTTGTGTGATGATTAACAGCATCAGGTCTAATGAACACTTGTTCAGGATTTCTCCCCAGCGTTTCACAAAGTCTGTGTTGGATTTCCCAATAGTTGGAGCCTTTTGGATGCGTAGTCCCCTTGGAATTTTTTTATTTCTCCAATATTCACTCAGTGTGGACCCATGCATCAATAGGCGTGTTTCTTTCAGTCGCAGTTTCTCCAGTTTGTTCCTCCAGTCATCGGTGGAGAACGACTCACTGAAGTCAGTGCTCTGGATATCCCTCTGCTTTGTATATATAGAATGTTGGCTATTTATTGTGATATTATAGCCCCTATATCTGTTGTTTTCTATAAAAAACTAACAAATAGAACTTCTTAACAATTGGCATAGCTGCCCCTATTTATATACATTGTATGGTGTTGTGTATTATATTGCGTTTTGATATGGTTCTCTTTAACTCTTTGAGTGCCAGACCTTTTATAAAATGGTCAGTGCCATGTGCCAGCGTTTCGGGGCATTTTGAGTAATATTTTAAGACCAAGAGAATATTTTGTATTATGACTCTGAAAACACCAAACAGCTCAAAGGAAAGAGGAGACTCTCTATGTAACTAGGGAAAAAAACATTTGTTTATACCTTGTTCCATTCTTAATTTATCTTAAGTTGAATAGAGCCTGGTTGCACCAAAAAGACCACTTTTTTTCTAGAAAGCTGAGAAAAATGCATTTTTGTGAAAGAGAGTCTCTCAAGAAAAACAGTGATTTATCCGTTTTAATTTTGGCTTCAAAAACATGTAAGACATCTGAAAATTTCATTTCACATGTTTTTGTTCATTGTACAAAAAAAAAAAAAAACTAAAATACAACAAGTAGGAGTCCTACTATGCAGAGTGATGCCTGCTCTCCTACTCCTCCTGCAGTTGCTGCCCCCTCACCCTCTCCTAACCCCCTCCTCCTCCCTCCCCTCCCCCCCTCTCTGCCCCTCCCCTCCCCTCCTTCTCCTCCTGCTGCTTCCCCTCGTCTCTGAAGGAGGGAGACGTCGTGGCGTCTTCAGCCTCTGTGCTGGACGCGGCCGCGGCAGCGACTCACCGCGCTGATCTCTCGGTTCGTCGTCACGACGTCGGTTAGACAGCAACTGGTGAAACTGACTCCGCGATCCGCTTTCGCTTCGGCATTTCGGTGCTGATCATCTATCAGTTTACCTTTCCTGCCTCCTCTGATCACTTCATGCTGGAGCTATGCTAATAGCACCGTCGCTAAGCTTTCCTCCAGCTCCACGTTACACTTGTTCCAGGCTCTGCCCGTCGTTTTCCTCTAGAAATAGAAACTTTTCCCAACTTTTTTATCTCTGTACCGATCGCGCTCGTCTTCTCCTTCTTCTTCACTTCTTGCTCTGATCTACAGTCTTCTTCGTTCTACACATCCCAGAAGCCCCAAAATTACTCACAGTGTGCGCGACAGCGTCCCCATTTACCAGCCGCAGAAAAGTGCATTTGACGTATATATACGTCAATGGCACTCAAGCGTTGGATTTTGATTGACGTATATATACGTCAATGGCACTCAATGAGTTAAGAATGTCTTTAAAACAATATATATATATATATATATATATATATACTTTTAAATTGTCTTACTCATCATGTTATACTTTATGATGTGTCTATGTGTTAATTGAATGTTGTCGCCCCCCAACAGGTGAAGCTCATCACAAGTTGAGCCCCCCCAAATGAACACGTTTGGAGCATGACAGGTGGTGTTGATGAGGGGCCGGTCCTCTGACAGAGATATGTCTGAGGAACGCTTTGGAGCTACTGGGCTGTGTGGAGGTGAATTCTGCCATTTTCTCTCTGTAGCTGTGAGCCACACCTCTCCATCATCTGACCAGCTAATCCCCACAGGTTCATAAGCAGCTCTTCCCTCATGACTCTTAAATGTCACACAGAGAGCAGATGGATGGATGGAGAGGAAAGGAGAGACAAATACTTGATACGGAGCAGAAGAGCTCTTTCAAATCATATATATATATATATATATGTATATATATGTATATTCATGTGATTGATCAGCTGATCAGCTTGAGTTGGTTGCCTGAAGTAGCTCCACAGGTTTTGCATCATATATATAATCCTGCATGACCACAGACTAGTATTTGTCTGCATTATAAAACACATTAAGAAATTGCTTTTATGTCGCATCAGTGTAATTGCATTATATTGCGTTTTGTAGAGAGCTGGTTGATTTTCACAGAATCAAAACGGACAAACATAAAGGCAGAAACACTGTGATTGTTGACTTTGAGATAATTCTAGGTTTCCACAAGTTGGTTTTTAACCCATGGTGAAATAAAAGGAAACCAGTAGTTGCCAGAAAGTAAAACAATCAAAAGATAAGATAAAAAGATTTTTTTTTTTTTTTTACATCCATTGATCCAAAACAGAATGGCATGCTTTTTGAAATGCCCTACAGTAATGCACATGTGATCCACATGTAAAGTTCTCATATACTCTGATTATCAAGCAGCTCTAAATTGTGTACTAATCCACAGATACATGCACACAGACTGTATTCAGCCTCCTGTGTGGACTTCAGGAACCTGCTGCACAATTAGGTTTCAGTATGATGTCTGTAGGAGGTGTATTATGAACAAAGTGAAGACAGAGTCTAAATTCAGAAATGAAGCATTCTACTCAGTCTAGTAGCCATAAATGCTCACAGACTACAGATGACTCATCATCACTGATGTGTGTGCCAGATGAAGATTATGTTTCAAGATGTAATCATTGAAATTATTACAGTGTTTGGTATTACTATTTTCACACACTCACAAAAATGTGTATCAAAGTTTGGAGCCCTGCAACACATGTCAGTACTGTTCATTATCAGACACACATCACCCAATCATTCTCAGAAGATCAGTGATTGGGACGTCCCAAGTTATAGTATCACAGTTGGTACTCATTGAAACCTTTGGAGCTCCATCAGCCATCCATACATGTTGAATTGGAGGATCAGAAAAGGTATCTCAATGGAAGGAATGTAGTTCAAAGATCAAATAATTGTTTCTCTGGAAGGACACAAGTAAAGAGGAAATATTAAACTCAGCACAACAAATCAAAGCAGTCCCATTATGAACTTTGGGTAATACTTTACAATAAAGGCCCCTTAATTAATGTTAGTAACATTAATTAACTATTTACAGCTATATTAACAATCATTATTATGTATTACTTAGGATTAGAAAACACATTAATTAATATAGCCTAATTAGTAAGCAGTTAAGTTGTTTACTACTCAAAGTTAGTTAATAAATTATATAAAGTAATAATAAAAGTTGAATAATGTAATTAGTTATCATTATGTATGCATTACTCAGCATTAATTAACACATTAGTTTATATATTAATACGTAATAATGTACTAACTAACGTTAATTAAGGGACCCTCTGTAAAGTGTTACTGAACTTTGTAAGAAGGAACATCTAGAAAATTCTCTGAGACAAACTCATACGAACTAAAACGCTTCTTGCCCCAAACTGCTGCCCCAGCACATGAAGGTGGAAATCAGTTCCCAGGTGAGCTTGATCAGGTAAATGAGGGGTGGTAAGAGTGAAAACAATCAGTCAATCAGTGATAAGGAAGTGAGGTCTATAAAGAAAGGAAGGAAAGAAGAATAGGGCTCGTATATGTACAGTACCACTTTGCTTCAGGGTTGTATGCTTTGTCCTTTTCTCACCATCAGGAACACAGTCTATTTACAGTTACTCAAATGTCATCTCAAGTGACTCATGCTATGACATGTGATTGTGTTCACCATTATGCATCACATTTCACAATGTGAATTAGTGGATGAAAATGTGTTTAGAGTTTTGGGGTGAGGGGGGGATAAAAACCAAACCATTTCAAAATTCACTGGTCATTGATCATTAAATGCCTTGTATTTCAATGTACGTGTTTGTAAGATCAAATGTCCAAAAGATGCACGGCCCCTCCAGCAGTCTTCATGTGAGGGGGGTGGGGGTCTGCAGTACACCAGGCCCTGCCAATTTCACAGCTGCTGACAGCTGTGGCCTCCTGACAGCATTTGGACTGTCAGAAGAGATGACAACAGCAAATGCTCCTTCACACAGAGTGACAACAGGCCAGAGAAGAAGCTGTGATCTCTCTGTTTCTCTTTCTGTCTGTCTTCTTTCTTTTGTCTCTCAATTTTACTTTTACACATTCTCTCTGAAGACAATCTAGGCCAGGCTGTCAGGTTGATTTTCTGTCATCCATCCATCCTGAGTAGTTTGACACTGTCATGACACCTGTCAATCACTTTCTCTGCACCTACCTGACCATGTGTGAATGAGTTATTGTGAAATGTCCGCTCTCAAATCAAGTCAAATGGACGTGTCTCACACACCCTGACCCCTGCACTGCATATTATTCAACAGCTGGTCAGCTCATATGGAGCTTAAACAGCACATGTATCATGAAGGACATGGCCGTACAATTACACAGACTTTTCTACAATGTATAAGTTTGGGTAAACCCCAAACCATGTTTGCTACAATGATAATGAACTAAAGATCAATGGGAAACGGTTTCATTAAATCTTAACACAGACATCTTATGGTAAGCAAAGCTTTTGTTTCAGAGTTTTAAGTTGAATGGGATGGAAAATGTCTCAACTCATAAAACATTGAAACTGCATCTGATTTCACCATCATTGTGAGTTTATCCTCCTCAACTTGGAGTCCTTTAGTCCCCTCCTCCTCCTCTTCTTTATCTTCATCATCAGCATCATCATCTTCTTCTTAAAGTATTCTAGTTAGTGTCTGGAACCATACCAAAGTCTTAGTTAGTTATATGTTTTTAGCATATAAGCGCTGAATAATCACTTTGTTAATGGAAGAAGAATTGTCTAGAACAACATTTGTATTGTATTCTTATTCTCATCCTCATTATTGGTGTTTTCCCAGAACAATACTATCATTGTCCTTAAAGGGACATTGTGTAACTTCTCCTGTTATCTATTCACGAAAATCGATTATTTCGTTCAAAAGTGTGTTTTTCATTAATCAGTAATCACCCCCATCAACAAACTGGGGCCTCATTTATCATTGTGGATACACGTTTTTTTACACGCTCTTTCCCCCGTTTTGTGCGTACGCACTTTTCTCCGCCTAATTTGGGATCTATCAAACCAAAACTTGTCGGGAGTAAGTGCAAAAATTCACGACCAGTCCGACCATGGCGTACCGGCATTTACACGCTTTTTGAAGAACAGGAGGAATTGGCGACGCCGCTGCAGAGTCAGAGAACTGCAGTATGTGAGGGAGAGAGGAGCGCGGACACTGTTTGAAGTAGCAAGTGGTGGTGATGATGCCCCCCCCCCCCCCCCCCACCACCCCCACCACCACCACCGCACACGTGTTGACGTCGGCACTTTACATGAAAAGCACAGCGACTCAGATTTTTCCCCTGTGCATTTACACTAGTTTGCTCCTAAATACTGGCTTTATAAAACGAATTTCGTTTTCTTTTGATTGATATTTTCCCCCTGCATGTAGGCTACACCTCTTCCACAACCAGTCTGTCCAGTCTGGAAGTGCGTGTGTTACGTAGCCAGACTGGACACACACAAGCAAGCAGCAAGCCCAATAATGTTGGCGCAAATCAAAGCAAATGAGAAAACATGATCGATATTTTTTGTGTGAATAATATTTATTGTATTTAACAAAACTGGGTGCTGCCCAACATCATTTTAGTAAAAGTCACAGACTGGTGGACTTCAATGTTTTTTTGTTTTTTTTTAAATATATAGCTATGCACAAATGAAAATCAAAGTCGTCCAGTGAACGGAAGTTGGGGGTTAGTGGAAAGGGGTGCAAAGTAGTACTGACTGGCAGTGGAAACCCTGCTTTAAATTATTATGACATAATCTAAAATAAGGGGCAGAATAAATATGATTCCTCTTCTTTCTGTTCTGTTTCATTTAGATTTGGGAGTTTTTTGTTGTTATTGTAGCCTTTCAATGCAAGATGATGTTTCTGACTGATATTGCCGTGTTACCGTGTATCTCGCTTTCAGAGAAATTCCGCTTCTTTCTCCGCTCTCCGTCCGTCTGTTGTCTTCACCGTCTTCCACTGACGTCATTCCACACGTTTCCAGAGTGCACATGGCTACTTAATATGCACGTAACTGATTTGCATTGACCACTTATGGTTGCGTGGGGCCGTTTAGGGGGCTGGGTATGAGGCGTGTTCTCATCCACGCTTTTCTCAGGTCCGGTGTGATCTATCAAGGGAAATACCGTGCAGCCGTGTGTACGCGGAGTTTGATAGATCTGAAAAGAGTGTATATTTTTTGGTCGTACGCACATTTTGCCTTTCCGTCGTACTGAAAATTTAAGAGGACTTTTACACGCTCTTTGATAAATGAGGCCCCTGAAGTGTTCCTTTCAGCTCTGAATTAGCCGTTCATATCATTCATATCTACATGGAGCGGGTAAGCTCGGTGCTGGCTGCCATGTGGTGTCGCCATGTTTTTACATTCATGGCAGCGTGACGGTAGGAAACCACGGAGACACCGGAACTGTCGGCTCAGGTCGAGGTGACGTCTGTGAAAAGTCACCGCGGTAATGCAGTGAGGAGGAATGGAGCGTTACACTGATGCTGCATTTAGGTGCAGTCGGGCAGACGGCCATCGGTAACAAACCAGATGTCATTTTAGTCACAGAAGTCGAGAAAAAGCCGGTAAAACGTGGGTCAGGTAAACAATACCACATCACCATGACAACATATTGTCACGTGTATTGTTTTGCCTCGTGCTGACGGACCACTTGTTTACATAGGCCGCGTTCAGACTGCCAGCAAAAATCCTATTTTTAGCCCATCCAGATTGGAACCGGATGACTCTTTTGAAGTCTGAACAGTCCCAAATCACATGAAATCCGATTTTTGCAAAACGGATTGAAACCACCTCCGGGAGGTAGTTTCAAATCGCATTTGGACAGATGCGTCTCAGTCTGAACAGCTCCAAACACTCAGATCGGTTTTGACTGTCCGTGACGTCACTCTCCGCGGCGCAGTCACTGTGTTACAGGTCCCGTATGGTCCCGTGAGCTCCAGTTAAATATCAATTTCCTTCTTGTTCAACACGTTCTCACTCCCAGTGCGTCAACAGCCTGACGAACGGTCACTGTCCTTCATCGTCACATGCCTGATTCATTAGGTACCCGTTTTTCGTCAGGTTTTGACGCGCTCGGCTTTCAGTTGATTCCAATGCAATCCCCCCCTTCGCGGCGATATGTGACGCTCAGAGCAAGTGATCCAGCAGCCGACCGGGCCGCGGCATGGAAAGACGCTGTGAGCAGAGGATACCTTTTTTTTTTTTTTTTTACTTTTCCTTAAAGCTTTATTGAACCTGATGCTGCTGTGTCTGACGTAGCTTTCGGCAAGGATGTTATTTATTTATTTAGTGATCATGGTGTTGGTGCAGAATAATCAATCAATAAATTAAAAAATGACACTTCCGCGTTCAAAAAGCTACTCTGTTTAGATTAATCAATATTCGGAAGAAAGATCTGATTATTAGCCACAACGCTGTAACCATCCAAGGAAGACTGTGTAACAATATTATGTGCTTCTGCTGAGTCCAAAAGCCCTGTGTAATATCAACTTTATTTTAAGAAAACACGCTTTGTTTCCAATGTCATATCACGGAGAAGCACTACATTACCCATAATCCTCATATTTATCAGCGACGTGTCTGATTGGTTGAGCTTGCTGTTACCAGCAAATGAAAAAATAAAACAAATTGTTTTCTTAGTAACTAAAAGGTCTTAACATCTTTTTTGTTTTCAACATTGAATAAAAAAACGGTGCTATATTGTTAAAATTCAACAATAAAGTGCATGAAAGTTGGCTTGACTTCTTTCTTTTTTTTCTCATAATTTTCACCAGCATCTTTCTGGTCCACATCACATCACATTTAATGTAATTTTTAATTCAATGAGTGAACTTTTATATTTTATCTGAAAAACATTATTATGAATTCAATTCATTTTGATAGGTTGTTCAGAGCACTAGGGACAAAGTTTCTGTAGAATTTTAGACCTGTCGGACCTCCAGAAGGGTCACTGCTGACCGTCCAGGCTCGTTTCTCGGCCTTCAAAGCCTGGATTTAGAAGCCTTTTGTCTAATAACGTCCACATTCTTAGGGTTATAAGGCTGAAAGTTTAATTTGTTTGTCCGGGGCCTAAGGCCATCCACCGTGTGCAATTTCAAACCCGTGTGACCTTCACAAGTGTCAAAGGTCGCTGATCTGTGACCTTTTTGACCCCGTTTCCTTGAATAAAACACCAAGACTTTGATGCAGGAAGATGAGCTTTTAATATGTGGTCCAGAATGTCTAGTAGATTGTGTGTGCAAAAGATTCAGAGCTCTGTGACATTCCGAAGGGTCACAAATAGCCAAAAAGCAATGCTCCTTTCTCTGACCTCATATTAAAGGATAAATGTTTCAACAGCAATTCTTTAATAGCTTCCAGATGCTTTGGCCTATCAGGCTGAATTTTTAGCTAAAGGAGCTGGTGTACGATCAGGAAGTAGGGGAGCTGTGCATAAAGCCAATTGGTAAGTGTCAAAGGTCACAGGGGTCAAACATCAAAGTGAATCCAGCTATTCCTGCTTTTTCTCAACAAAACATACACGCTTTAAGTTATCATCATGAAATATATGTTGTATATCAGAGAGTCCTCTATCAGAATATTTTGGTCCCGTTGCTCTTGGCTTTCCCATGCTCCCACAGAGTTGGGTCTCGGGGTGATGGATAAGGGCCTCACAATGAGTCCACAGGCCAAGTTTCCAGTGATTTGGTCGGTTTCTATGGAAACGGTGGCCTCAAGGATACAGAGGAATGCGGCTGTTTGAAGCCCCGCCTCTCGAAAAGTAATGGCTCGATCAGGACCGAACACACATCTACGCGTTCGTCTTGGGTCCCCGAACCATGTATTACAAAATCAGAACTGTACGACTTTTGGAAATGTGTTTTGTCTATTTCGGCTTTTCTGACTCAGAGTCTGTCAGACTTAAAGCGTGAGAGACCCTCTTAGTCAGAAAAGCCGAAATAGACAAAACACATTTCCAAAAGTCGTACAGTTCTGATTTTGTAATATGGTTCGGGGACCCAAGACGAACGCGTAGATGTGTGTTCGGTCCTGATCGAGCCATTACTTTTCGAGAGGCGGGGCTTCAAACAGCCGCATTCCTCTGTATCCTTGAGGCCGCCGTTTCCATAGAAACCGACCAAATCACTTGAAACTTGGCCTGTGGACTCATGGTGAGGCCCTTATCCATCACTCCGAGACCCAACTCTGTGGGAGCATGGGAAAGCCAAGTGGCCCCCCGGGGCCCCTAGAGCAACGGGACCAAAATATTCTGATAGAGGACTCTCTGATATACAACATATTAATATTTCATGATGATAACTTAAAGCATGTGTGTTTTGTCAGGAAAAAGCAGGAATGGCTGGATTCACTTTGATGTTTGACCCCTGTTACCTTTGACACTTACCAATTGGCTTTATGCACAGCTCCCCTACTTCCTGATCGTAAACCAGCTCCTTTATTTCCTGTCTTACATTATTGGACAAACTGATTAATCCAGGTGTGTCTGACCATTGTTAAGAGGTCGTCAGACACACCTGGATGGGTAAGCCCCCTGGTGAACTTATTTACAATTTAGCCTCTTCGATCTTAGCGTTTGTGAGCAGTTGACAAAAAGACTTGTAAATTTGAACTCAAATCTGCCAAAAACGTTCTTTTTGAACCTTCCAAAGGTCAGAGAGTCAGGACATTTTGCACAAACAATACCCCTCCTCATGCTATGAACACTATATTATAAGCTCATGCTTCCTAGGAGGGAGGAGGGGGGAATGTGGGGGGAGGGAAAGGTTGTTTTCTGGAATAAAAAAAAATATATATTTGAGTTAACTTGAATAATTTGGACTTTGTTCAAAAAGATCTTTCTAACTGTTTTGATTCCTCTGTTTATTCACATTTTGTTGAATTAAATCAACATGACTTAATTTTCACTCCTTGTGATCACACTCAGCAGGCCTGACACACTTTAAGGTGTTGTCATTGCGTTGTAGACACTCGGAGTGGCGCTGTTGTGTCTAGCGCTGGCGCAGAAGGTATTGACGTCATATCCTATCTATGAATGATAAATGAATGATCATAATTTAATATACACAAGTCTACAAGTTTTTACTACGTTTTGTTTGAATAAGCATCAATGAGCCGCGTAATATAAAGATACCAGGGTGAAATTAATGAGTTTATAGTTTCAGTCGGCGGAAGCTGTCCATCCGTCGGTGAATTAGGTCCGGGCTGTAATATGAATACTGTCAGTTGAGGTCTCATTGCATTTTACAGTTCTTAGAAGGGTTTAATAGTGTAGCAGTTAACTCATCACGGCCGATCGGCCTAAAGGATATTGACTCTGGAAAGGAGTATTTGATAATTTTATTTGATTGGACGAAACAAAATTATAGGACAGAGTCCGGGGTTTGTTTACCAATGAAAAGCCGCCATAAAGATTCAGAGAATCTAACTCACTTATTTATTGATTGAGTGATTATTCTGCACCAACACCATGATCACTATATAAATAAATAAATGATAACAGAAATTACGCCCTTGCCGTCAGACACAGCAGCATCAGGTTCAATAAAGCTTTAAGGGGGAAAAAGTTATCCAATGGGACTGACGCTCACTGCGTCTTTCCATGCCGCGGCCGGTCGGCTGCTGGATCACACTGAGCGTCACATATCGCAGCGAAGGGGATTGCGTTGGAATCAACTGAAAGCCGAGCACGTCAAAACCTGACGAAAAACGGGTACCTAATGAGTCAGGCATGTGACGATGAGGGACAGTGACCGTTCGTCAGGCTGTTGACGCACTGGGAGTGAGAACGTGTTGTCTTGTTACTTTTCTTTTATGCAAACTACCGTGTTGTCGGCGACAGGAGTGACAGCGACGGCGCGCTCCCAGCTCTGGGGTGCTGGAGTTTCCCGTCTCTGTGGCTACACACACACACACACACACACACACCAGTCTCTGGTACACGTACACGTACACACACACACACACACCAGTCTCTGGTACACGTAGCCTACACACACACACACACACACACACACACACCAGGCAGGCTGAGGTTGAAACTAGCGGGGCAGTGCGGCTGCAGCACCGGGTAGATCACCGTGCTGCAGCGAGAGAAGCCACCGCGTCCGGGAGGCATCGCCTGTCACATACGGCGTAGCCTCCGCTCCGACGTCGTTGCTACAGCAACCTGCCAGATGCGTCAATAATGTGGCCCAGTCTGAACAGAGCCAAATGCGATTTGGACACTGGCTAAAAACAGTGTGGACAGTCAGCCCTAAAAATCGGATATGAGAAGGAATCAGATTTGAATCAGATTTGCCTGCAGTCTGAATGCGGCCATAGAGGCTTGTTTATGTGGTTACGTGCAGTGGCTGTCGTCCATCTGCCGTCTGCCCAATTTCACGTGAATGCAGCATGAAAAATACGATTGAGATGCTTATGATATACAACAGCAAAGCTAGATGGGAGTAATTCCTACACAATGTACCTAAGTGTTAGTATTTATACCACCAATAGAATGCAATACTATGTAGGGACAACAGTACACACATGACACTATTTTTGTAGGTTTCTTTTGTTTTTAGAGTTTCTCCCATCAGTCTGGGGCCAGAAGAGAAAGGAGCTTTGATTGAGATGAGCAATCACAACAGCACAATTGTTTTGCAGGAGTGTAGGGTGTGACGCTATAGGCCTCAAGGGAGGAAGGAGCATTTCACTTCACTGCCATCTGGGCCAGCAACACAGTTTTGAATTGAATGAGCAGGAAGCAGGAAGCCGACGTAGCAGATGAGCAGCAGAGGAGCAGATACAGTAGATAACAAGAACCTGGATTCAACTCTTCCCTAGCGAGGAAGGCATGAATCCACTTAATGATGCACAAGAGGAAAGTAGAGGAAGAAGTCGCAGCTGCAACGTCTGACTACAACAGGAGTTCATCATGCAGGGTCACACCCAGGTTTCTTCTCATCCAGACTGTTGCCGTTCACTTTCTATATGTTGATCACAACAGAGCCTACATAAAATACATTCAGTCCACAATACAGCAGGTAGAGAGTGAGAGTGAGATTGTTAACCAGCGAACAACTATTCTGCTATTCAAACTTTCATCATGTTTAATGTTAGCGCTGTTTCTAGGGGCAGTAAAAATAAAAAACAGTCATGGTGTATGTGTGTGTGAGTGAGAGAGAGAGAGAGAGAGAGAGAGAGAGAGAGGGAACACTCTTATTTTCAGAAAATCCGTGACTATTGTTCATTAAGAACCATCTGTGGTGATAACAGATTTACTGGGACAGGGGTTTTCCACAGACAGGCAACACAATAAATACCAAAAAAATACCAAATTGAAATAAAAACTATAAAAAGAAAAGTTCTATGCTGTGGATAGTGTGTGTATGTGTGTGTGACTGTGTGTGTGTAAGGCCTGTGCTCACAGTGTTATGAATGAATAGTGAATAGCATTGCCTTGATGTTATTCCATTAAAAGTAACTGTAGAAAAACAAAAGTGACTCCCATACTCCAGTGGGCAAACCTGTGGTCGAGGCAAGGCAATTTTACTTGTATAGCCAGTTTTTTACAAACAGTTTGTCTCAAAGGGCTTTACGTGGTATCATAACAACATCCTCTGTCCTTAGACCCTCACATCCACTGAGGAAAAACTCCATGGAAAACGTGTCCCACAACCCCTGAGAGTGATGGTGAGTATTATGAGTGGAGTAACATATAGATGCCTACACACAGCATTGATTGTTTAAGAATATAATGTGAATCATACACAGTGACCCTCAAAGTCAGCACATCTCAACCCTGTTGAGGTATGAAGTGCGTTTTTGACCCTTGTGGGCTACCGTATGCTCCCATTGTAACATGCACCAGAGGGCCCCCTCATCCGAATAAATAAGTAGGGTGTAATTTCCAGAGCAGTTGAAGAGATATGACCTGTTAATAAATAAGTGTCATTTTGACATTCATGAATTACAGATGTGTTGCTTCAGTAACAGAGCAATTTTTCTACATTCTCTTTATCTCTTCCACATTTTGCAGTAATCTTTCAACATTTGACATCAACACTTCACAGAGCAGGTGTAGCTTTCCAAGCTCCTGATATTTGCCTAAAGGCACAGATCATGTTCACTGCCCAAGGCAGTAGAATAATATGTGTGCTACAGAGGATCAACTCTTCATTTTCCACATCTCCAGCATGTGGTGTTCCACTCCTTCACCAGTTTCCATGTAGGCTCTGGCTCAGTATGAAAACACGACTAATAAAGCTGTAGACGTTCTTTTTATATTCAGTCATGTATAAAATGTAATAAATGATTAACAAATGCAGAAGGCAGCCATCATTGGAAAACTTGGCTTGTTTCACTCATTCCTCACTATTGAAAATGTTTTTTTTTATTGTTTTTTTTTATGTCCACTGAAGCACAGAATGTTCAGCATTGTACCTCAGTCAAAGCACATGTGCTGTAGTAAAAACTCATTATATTTTCCTCTATTATGGCATTGTCCCATTGTGTGTGCTCGTCTTATGGAAATCATGGCTTGCTGCTGGTCCTTGTACCTTGCATTTTATCAGACAACATCTCTCATGAAAGGATTTTCATTTCAGGTTTCTTTAGTTTCTCTTTCCAAAAACTGGGATAGTTTGGACAGCTGCCGGCCTTTGTCATCCCCAAAATCTCCCCCAGAAAATCCAACAGCAATGATTTGGTGGCATTTAATCTTCACGCAGATGGATTTGACACAGCAATATCAAGGAGTCTCATAACCAAAGGCCAACCAAGATGCACCAACATTTGAGATCAGAGAGTGTGGCAAAATCATCAAAAAGAGGTCAAGCTTATTAGTAGAAACGAGACCGTTCCCCATCTACAGACCTGGTTCCTGGCTCAGCCTACCATAAAGTGGCTTACTGTTTTTTTTTTTTCCCATGCAAAGAGAAGTGATCACCATCATAGCCAACAATAGTCCACCTGCTGTAAGCTGAGGAGAAAACTTTCCTTGTATCCTACAACCTTTATCCAATGAGGAGAGAGAACGGCATAAAGGGGCGGTCCTCTCTGTGTGTGCAGCCAAGGGATGCGCGTGAATGTGGTGACGTAGAGACGAGGACCAATAGATCCATGACGAGGGCGGGGACTGCTAACTCCATCGGCTGACAAGAAGTTAGCCAAAACGACCGGATCGCTTACTTCTGCTTTAATGAGCTATTATCTTGAAAATATATATTTCTATATTGGACCCTCAACTATAAAGTGGGGTTGCCCTTACAATGAAAGAGAATATGCTGCAGCTGACTCTGGGTTTTGTTTAACTGTATTTGGCTGTGCCAGGTGAGGTTAGATTTTTTCAATTAACATTTGTCAGTCTAAAAGAGAAAAATCCTCTCCAGTGTTGTAAAGTCCAGGGAGTTGTGAGGCCTTCCAGTTGCAGTTTGGCTATGACTCTGTGTGTTGCTGAGGAGACCGCCGGTTTCTCCTTTGTTCATTTGAGATCTTCTGGTCAGAAGTCAGATGTCCGGCCTGAGAATAATGTTCAATCTATTCAGTGCTGCTCCGGTTCAGTGAAACTTGCTGTCACTGGAAAAAACAGTTGATAAAAAGGTGTAGCCACATGTTCAAAGTTGATCAGTTCTGTGTCAGTGACTGACTCTGTAGACACTATTACTTTCATGTATGTTGCTGCAGAGCAGCCATCTAGGAGAGGTTGTTTTCACTGGGAGTTTGAAAAATTCCGACTTTTCCATTCACACAGAATGCACCACTGATTCTCCTGCTCAGTGTGCGCCTCTTTTTGTATTTCTTTTTCTGATGTCCTCCCACTCAAAGGTTTAATCCCTTTCCTCTTGCCCAATTGCACTGCTCATTCAGCTCACAGTCTGTGTGCTGTCTGTTAGGAAGGTTGGAAATTGGAATGAGGTAAATGTGGAGAATTGAGAGGAGAGAGGTCAGCGGTGCTGGATGAGCAGCTGGGGAGAAAGAAAGACTCTCACAGCTTCTTTCTATTCACCTGACAGCCAGACACCAATGCAAATGGCCGTTACTGACTGGCAGCTACAAATCCCTCTCATTTTTACTTGGACAAAAATGAATTCCGGGTCTCAGATAGAGAGAAGATTTAGAAAGAGAATAGAGAATGTTTGTGTGTGAGCTCCCACTTTTTTTTTTGGAAATCAATTTGTGCTTTAGACCCTTAGCATGAAGACATTCCAGACTGTCCTCATTTTTTTAGTGATACAGTAGCTTTGGATTAAGACATGCAGTTGTGGTTGAGGTGACACTAAGACAGGTTTATGTTGGGTCAAGCATGAAGGAAAGACATACGATCACAAAACACTGGTCATTTTGTTCTTACTAAGCAAACCATGAATTTATCTCACACACACACACACACACACACACACACACACACACACACACACACACACACACACACACACACACACACACACACACACACAGAGTGGATTACAAGTTAATGAACTTCTTTTGTGGTAACACTGGTCAATAACAACACACACACACACATACACACACACACATACACACACACACACACACACATTAGTCTTAATGAGAAAATGCTGTCTGTCACCAGAATTGAAATGACCCGTCTTATTCTGCCTCTTGTTTTTTCAGAGACACTGGGAGCTTATTGCTTTCAATCCTTATTAATCAGTCATCTTCATTTCAGTGTCCTAATGGTGGAGGACCCGACACTAAATTATTGTAGCACAGCAACAAACACAAGTCACTGCTGACTCCTCCATGAGCCTCTAGGCACTGTTCCATTGTGTCATTAAACCAGCCATAAATCAATACCATTATCCTATGTCTGTGTTTATAAGCTGATATAAATCCATAGTCATTTTGCTCTGCTGCCAGCGGCTCCATCATTACTCAGACTGTGACACACAGGATAGTAACTCTTTACTCATACTTTTCTCCAATGTTAATAAGGCTAAAGCAACATTCAGGTTAAATGCTAAATGATGACATGAGGAGCTGCTGCTGCTTCTTTATTGATCGCTCTTTTCAAGTTGTCAAAAGTTTTGATTTGTCAATATGAAACAGCTGCACATAAAGCAAATTAACCATCTGCATTTATGGTTACAAATCATGCTATGTTTTTTTTGTTGTTTTTTTAAAATATACTTTGTTATTATTGAGACAGTTTGCTGATAATCCCGGATAATGTGGGACTCTCAATAGACCTCTTTAATGTCAAAATGACAACTGCTCTCATCTAATCCTCTTCCTGCCCGCTGCTGATACACCCCCAAATAGCTGTGTCATACCAGTATTTCTGGATGTGGCAAGACTCATTATCGTTATATTCAAGGTCTGCTGTGTAGCCCCAGTGCTGCTCATCACTGTCCCTGCGACACAGTTAAACAGCGTATTGTGGTTGTCTCGTCAGATCACAATCCAGGACATGAAGCAGGGATCCACCCCCATCTCCCTCAGCTTGCCTTGTCTTTAAGAATGAAGGTTGGATGATGTTAAATGCACTTAAGAAATCAAAGAACATAATCGTCGTGTAACCACCTGGCTCATGCTGAGTTACAATAAAAGCCAAAGAATAACATTAAGTTTAAAGATGTGATGTAAAAGTAAGAAAGGTGGGGATATTTTTTTATTTCAAGTGGTAGTTCATTCTACAATTTAGGCACAACCACAGAAGATGCTTGATCACGCCCCACAGGGTGGGATCTTAAACTGTATGCCCATGTCTACATCACATTTCTACAATAAATCATCAATCAATCAATTGACCGACTGAAAGTAAAAGTACTAACAAATATCACACGTTTTTTTTTTTAAATATTGAGAAGAACAAAGAACATAGATAGACATCTATCTTTTTCCATTTTTCAAGAATGACCGCTTTTAGAGCCTGGATACTGGATGGAAAGTGATGCAAATGAACATACAGTATTATGTTTGCATCAATTTAGCACTGTATATTTTTTTGTGCTTTTCCACCCTTCTTTTGTAACAAACAGTTTTTGCTGGTATCTGAAATATGGTGCGAGCCTGGTGTCTTTTCTCTCTCCCTTGCTTGTTCCCGATCCGCATAATTTATAATACATTTTTTTATAAATTTCGCAACATTGCAAAATCCTGGAGGTATGATGTCCTACAAAGAAGAAGGGGTAGAATAGTTATATTATATTGAGTATTTATTAGTAATATAGCTTATGTATTTTTTGGAAACATTAATACTCCATTCAGGGCCTTTCAACTGGAAATACTTTTTATGGTCACTTTTGTGACCGATGGGATTAAATGGCCAAATCAAACATTTCGGAATTTTCAAAAATCCGGTGCCAGGTACCCCAACTTTCAGCAGTTTTTTAGGAGGTTTCCCATGGGAGTTGAATTTCAACATTTTAATATGTGATATTACACACCTTCCTGAACACAATAGTGGAAAAATTTCTTGGTAAGGACTTAGTTCCCAGATTTTTGTAATGTTTCCCTACTCACAGTTATTTCGATCTTACATTTTTGTTTTTCATGTTAGGAAATCCAGGGTGGCAACCAATATAGCTAAAAAAAAACATACATAGGACAATATTTCAGACTGGGATCATCATCATTTGTTTACAAGACATCTTAAAGATTGTAAAAATATTAAAAAATACATACCGTATTCATGTGACATTAAAGACAACCCCTGCCATGCTAAGGAATAGCCTCTCTGTAATACATTGTATTGGTGGTGGGGGGAGTGGGGTGTGTGTAGGGGGTTCCGATGAGCGGGAAATGTGGGCATGGCTGTTTTTTTACCATCAAGGAGTGTTTTGGGTGAAAAACGAATGCTTGCAATCAACTCAGAATCGTGAAAAACCCCTAGTTTGACCCCTCACAAGCTACTTAAAGCAGAAGTAAGTGATATATTTGTGTTAATATAAGTCTTAAATACCGTATTGACCCGAATATAAGACGATATTTTTTCCGTCAAAAAAAGTCTGAAAAAGACGGGTCGTCTTATATTCGGGGTCTAGATATTTATATAGGCTATGCAAATCAGCGGGTGACACCAAACAACGTCTGTCCAAGCAAGTCAAGGCTTTTCTTCCTCTCACACTCACACACACTAGTGAGATGCAGCCGCATCTGAGAGGATGATTGCGCGTGTGTGCGCCAAGTGTGTGTGTTTGTGTTGCCCCTTCGCCACACAGCAGCCACACAGTTACAGCTCAACTCGGCTCGGTTTAGGTCATTTTAATCACAGCTGACTCCTTCGCAGTTCCTCCGGGGGCGGGGTCGTCATATCACAGCGGCTACGGCCGCGTTGTCGCCGGGGACAGGGACACACCGGACACGGAAGCGCGAATAGCTGCAAAGCGCCGAGAAGCTGAGCCAGTTTCCTTTCGGGGCTCATGTTAAACGATTGTGTCGTTCACACACCAGACGTCCTGCAGTGATCGTTTCGGTGTCTGGTCTATTTTGTGCGCGAGCTGCGAGCGATTGCATCAAGCCGGGCAGGTCAAACAAAGAAACACGAGAGAATCCGCTCAACTTTCAAAATCAAAACAATTTTCAAAATAAAACACCGTAATTGATGCGTGTGCCTTTTTGTGTTTACAGAGTGCAAGAGAGATGGACACACACCTACACACATTCAGAGAGATCAGTGGGCGCTACAATCTACCAGAACGTTATTTCACAGATACTGAAAACATGATTTAAAAAAGATTAATTTTTTCTTTGATTTTGTCTGAAAAGGCTATTTTTCCAAAGACAGGTCTTGAAAAGGGGGGGTCGTCTTATATTCAGGGTCGTCTTATATTCGGGTCAATACGGTAGTTATATCTTCCGACAGCAATCACTTACATAGAGTGTTTGAACCGAAACACGGGTCTGTCAGTCCCTCTGCTCTGCTCTGAGCCGAGGAGAAAACATTTATCGTATCCTACAGTTTTTATCCAATGAGGAGAGAGAACGGCATGCAGGGCTGTGTGTGCAGCCAAGGAACGCTGTGAATGTGGCGACGTAGGGACGAGGACTGTTATGGTGCGTTCAAGGAAACTCGTATTTTTCCGACCGTGAAGTCGTACCAGGTCGATCTGGTACGAGTTCACCGGTCGGAAGTTACGAGTGGCCGTTATAGTGACTTTCACCGGTAAAACAGGTCGGAAAAACACGAGTGGGTTGCCTGAAACGCTACAAAGTCGTAAGTTGTGACTTGAAGCTGTAATTTACGATTTCAAAAGCCTGCCTGGAACGCAGCATTAGCGAAAACGACCGGACCACTTACTTCTGCTTTAAGGCCAAATTAAACACTTCGGAATGTTCAAAAATCATGTTAGGAAATCCAGGTGGTGGCAGCCAAAATAGCCTAAATAAACATACATGGGATAATATTTCAGGTTGGGATCATCAAAATTTGTTTACAAGACATCTTGAAGATTGTAAAAATATAAAAGTTAGGAAAAAAATGTCAATAGTGCGCATTGGGAAGGAGTTCCTGTGATAGAATTCTGCCGTTGTTTTAACTTTTTTTTATGTTTTTTTGATTTTTTTATGTACCACACATGATTTAATTGTGGCAATCTTCATCTCTACCAATTCCTCATGCCAAGACAAAAAGAAAATGGGGTCAGTTGTCTCTGTAGGATGTATAGTTGAGGAGCTATATAGATTAACATTTTTCATTTTTCACAGTCGGAAATCCAGGATGGCCACAAAAGATGTTAAAAAAAAACATGCATGGGACAATAATTGGCGCGGGGATCATCAAAATTAATTTACTAGACACCTTAAGGATTACAAAAAGCTACGTTAGAAAAATATATCTTTCGGGTGCATGGGAACCCCCCCTGGCTACTAGACTAAGATACTTGGAAAATATATCCTCAACAGTACTCAAGTGAATGTAGTTTGTTGCAGTCCTTCAGCTGTAATATTGTAGCTGTGTGTAGGGCATTTAATATAATTTATTGCCTGTGGGCTCACTTGGAGGTGTGTGTGTTTCTTTAGAAACATATCTGGATTAAATTCAGATTTTAATATGATTTCAAGGTTCGTTTATTTATTTTACAAATCATTTTAAAATCCAATTTCAATTCATAACATACAGCAGACATGATCTGTAGCTTATAAACGGGGGCCCAGAGACATTAAAAACAGCAATACAATATATTATGAAAACAATTCCTATTTCTACCTAAAATCTAACCTAACCATCTAAGGCAATTCCATAAGTACAAAGAGTATATAGTTTAACACAATAACAACACACCAGGCACAGGTACAAGTTTGAATTAAACATATTTCAACAGATTTGATAACATACAAGAGGTATATCGTCTTCCAATGTATTCCAATATATTTTTCTTATTGGAGATAACAAAAAGTGACCTCAAGGTTTGTTGCCAATGTTTGGCTCACACTGAGGGTTGTTTTCTCCCATCCTGTTATCATTCAGTTGGATTTTTCAATAGTAGCAAACAGCACTAAAAAGAAATACAGTTTTAATATTTCAAAGCAAAGAAGCTGCACCATTGCCATGAATGGCCTCAATATACATGGCTCTTATTAAAATATGACACAACAACACAATTTTTTATCATAATTATTGGGAGCTTTATTAAGCAGACATGTGACATGCAGACATTTCTTCTTTTTCTGTCACTACTTTTTTGGTCCTGCACCTGCCTACTAGTTGGATGTGCGTGCACTTTCCTCCTTTGCAACACAAAACATCCACTCACAAATGAGATCAGTAAACAGCGCTCATCCAAAACCTTAGGGGACTTAAGGTTTACCACTTCAGGGAATCAATTATGTTTTCAAGGTTTAGGAAAAAAAGAAACTCTTTTCTTTTTTAATCCATTCTCCTGTATGTGATAGGTCTAAAATGAAGGAAACCGTATTCATGAAAGACTACCCCATTTTATCATCCATATGCATCATCCCTCAATGTCCTGATTGCTGCTCTGAATATTGCATCCTCTTTAATGATTTAATACGTTTAAATGAAGAAAATCAAATTAATCAAATCATCCATCCATTTTTAATATTGCTTATCCTGTTCAGTGTCCCAGGGGTTTGAGGCACATCACAGCATGCACTGGTAAAAAAAAAAAGAAAAAGAAAAGAAAAAGCGATTCATTTAATCAGTGTTCATTATGCCTGTATATTTCTCCCCAGCCTCTGCTTCTGTGTTATGGAGTTGTTGAGTAATGAAAATCGAATTGGAGACAGGCAGAACATAAAGAGCTTAATCTTGTAATTTCATATAATTTGCAGGTGAAAGATGTTGTACATTTCATTCAGGCAAAACATGTATTTAATTTTAAATGGATAATATTCCTATTTTTGCCCAACAGTTTACTCATATAACCTCTTAAAGAGGAACTTTGCCAGATTTTTACCTTAGGTATGCTACATTTTTACCTTAATTAAACGGCTTTGGAGTAATTAAATGAATTAAAGTGATGATTAATGACTTGCAACTTGTTACTGTACGAGGGAGAATCTTTTTTTAGTTTTTTTTTTTTTTTTTTTTTTACATAATGTTAATATGTTAAAGGTCCAGTGTGTAATTTTTGTCCAGGTTTATTGGCAAAATCTGAATATACTACCCATGAATATATTTGTATAAGTGTATAATGGCTATAAAATAAAATTCGTTTTCGTAGCCTTATAATTATTCTTTTATATATAGCAAGGGTCTTGCTTTAGACATCTTGCACCGCCATGTTTGTATGGCAGCCTGAACGGAAAATCTAGCCAGGCAGAGAGCGCATTTCGCGAGTGCATATTTAGATTTTTTTTTCTGGCCGATTACAGACACTTATTAACCGATTATGAACCGTTAACTGATAAAATTCAAATGCTCTATGCTCAGATGGCAGTTCGATCTTCCAGGGCCCTTGTTTCTTGGCGCAGCGCAGGTTGCGCAAGGTAGCGCAGCCGGTCTAATGCAAGTTTCGACCAGCGCAGCCTAGTGCAAAGTCAGATTGGAAGATTGGTAGATCGCGCTGCGCTGAGATAGGTGTGGCCGCGCAGCAGGGGGAGGCGTCACAGATTCTGCTTGGTGCAGTGGAAGTTTTGTGCGAAAATGTCCCGCCGAGGTTGCGCTGAAAGCTCGCCACCTCCAACCAGGTCTACTCTCAGCGCAGGGCGGAGCGCAGCAGGTGCAGTGGAAGTTTGGCTGACTGACCTGCAGTGCACACACGTCACCAAGACCTCACAGGCAGATCTCCACAGTTCCAGACACATTTCAATGCAATAAATATCCACAATAACCACTATTTAATGCAACTAATGGAATCAACACGTGGATTTATATCTATATAGATTGTCCCGTCACATCTGACGTCAGATCAAAGCAGAGATCAAAGGCTGTGGCACGCGTAATGGAAACTCCACCTGAATTAACACAGCAGGGACGAACTGGCACTGAAAAGCAGCTGTGGATGTCCCAAGCAGGACTGAGGGTGGATGACTGCATGTCGCTGCCGTGTTGAGACTACGCACTGCTGTTGTGATGATCGCTTTATTTATTTATTTACTTATTAATTCATTAGCGCGAGCGACCGCATCACGCAGCCGTATTGAAAAACAAAACACAAATCATCATCTCTCTTAGTCCACCACAACAGCCTCGGTATCAGATCAGTCAGTATATAGCCTACTACAGTATACTCAGCATCTCTATCACAGAAAAAAAAGAAAAAAAAAGACGGACAGAGAGAGAGAGAGCGTCCTTTACGCTGATTTCATCCCGCATGTTTGTTTATGTTGTGATTAGTGTACACCTCTCATCTGTCTTACACAGGGAATAATAAATTGAAATGAATAAATGTGAGTTTCTTCATTAGTTTATTAGTTGTTGTTTCTTACACTGAGCACCGGTTCTCAGTGTATCAGATCAAACCTGATTAAGTATATTAGTAAACTCATTATTGGTCACTCTGAGCTCGGACCTCCGGACCAAAACAGCTGTTTCCTCCTGGGAGAGGTTCGGCCTCTGGCGTCGCTGTCTCCTCCGTCCATGTCAAAGTATAAAATGACAAACTTGCAGCGCGCATCGCCTGCCGCGCAGTTAAAGGTGAGGAGAGGAGCTCCTTTGATTGGTGAAGATCCGAATCGGCTGTGTTAATCCCACTTCTCCTCCTCCTGTCTCCCTCCCGCCCTCTCTCCTCCCTCTTTGCCGTTTGCGCCGGTGGGAGGGACGAGGGGAGGGATTGCGCTGGTCTTAGTCTGACTGCGTGGCCCACCAATCTTGCGAAATGGACCTGGGCCACACCCCGTTGACGTGGCGAAGCTGCGCTGAGGTTAGACTTCACCTGGTCTAAGAAACTAGGGCCCCCAGTGTTGAACTGTTCTTATACGAAGTGCAGCCAAACACCAGGCTGAAGAGAGAGGAACAGCAGAGCTACTCTGACAGTCTTATCAGTGGAGCTACAGGTGAACTGGCTGGGGAGCTTCTGCCACTTTGCCGACGGGAGTGGTGACCAGTCTAGAATCTGAACGCTAAATGTCATGCCTTGGCAGAGGGTCCCAGAGGGACCTGGCGGCGGTCTATCGTCTTGAATCGTCGTGGACTTCACTTTCACTTTCATCGACTTTCAAACTATAGCTTTAAACTGCAATAAAACTAGCTACATGTGTCTGCTATTAAATGGTGTATTTATCACTTCAACAAATACAGCTTAGTCTCAAAAACAAGGAGTGAAATAGCACAATATACCCCAGAGTAGCCTACTTCAGGGTAGTTGTAAAGACTGTGGTTAAATGCAACATCATTCATGACATAAGAATATAACAAAAAACTTGCTTTTGAAACGACAAGACAAGAGGTAAGTGACAATAAATAAATAAATCCCTCCTAGGGATTTATTTATTTTAGTTTTATAGAATATAATAGAAAATACTTAATAAATCCCTAGGGATTTATTAAGTATCCTAGTATCCCTCCTAGGGATTTATTAAGTATTTACTATTATATTCTATAAAACACAAATTATACAGCATACAGTATTGAAATGTGATCTGTTCTGTCAGATCCATCTCTTTTTCAGACAACAGAACCAGGTATTTTACTAGATTAGTGTCTACATCAAGATGACGGCTGTAAAACATGTGCTCTGAATAAATTCAGTGGCACATGTAAAATAGATCACGTCACATGTAAACAGTTCATTCAGAATGATTTGAATCAGAATGAAAAGAAAAAGTCTGCATGTAAACCTGGAAGTAAATTTGACATCAACTCCATCCCAAACGGAAATGTGAAGACCAGCCAGTGAGCCACGCTGTAGCTGCACACCCTTGGCTGGAACCCAGGTGGTGAAGTTGCCAATTGGTTATTTTCAACAACACCCTCTGGATGAAAAGCTGCAGCCAAGAGCACAGCTAAGATAGCTTGCCAGTCAATATTTGAATACCGCTGGGAACTTATGATTCTGTAATCTAAAGATAAGATAAACGTTTGTGAGAGGACGCAAACTGACCAACTTTTGTATCTGCATGTAGTATATTTTTGTATGTGCACAGTGTGTCAAAAAGAAGTAAAGTCCATGAGAAAACGTACAATTCAGCTTCTAATAAACCACCCCCTTTTAAAACCAAAAAATATTGTTTGATAACTCAGTAGTTACAAAGAGAAAGATAAGCTAAAACAGAATTGGCATTTCATAAATACAAAATAAATAAATAAACAAATGTTTGGGCATTGCTTTTCATCCACTTTAAGATTGTTAAGAATTTCACTCCACATATTAATGTGCAGAAACTTTTTTATTTTTGAATTTGAAATTCCCCCTTAAATTATAACTTCTTCTCTACTCATGAATAGCTTTTGAATATTTCCCAGTAATGAGTTATGCTTGGCCTTGAAGACTATTTGTTCAGTGTCATATTCCTTAAGATCTGTAAATTTGAAAACTTTTGACAGTAAGACTAATTTATTGGTGTGATCCAGATACTCTGCATTATGGATAATGCATACTGCTCTTGATTGTGAATAGATGAATATAAAGAATTTTTGAATCTCTGTGTATTTGATCTACTTACCGAATAGCATTTTCTTCCAATTCTTCCCACTGTTATCCTCTGCAAACAAAAACCGATTCCCTAACTTGGTTACTTTGCATATATTATTGATAGATGTTATGAGTCAGTCTGGTGGGGTGTACGGTAGAGTGGTTGCTAGGGACTCACTGACATACACCTGAGAAGGGGGCGTGGTGTTGGGGGATTCTCAAAATTGGTGGCAGCTGCTCCCGAGGAGAGAGTCGGGATTTGGGCCGGAAGTAGGAAGAAAGCGAGGGCCCACGAGGAAGACGCGACAGGGAAAAGGTGACTCAACGACACCGAGAAGACTGAAGCGACATCCACCACACCACCATTTGTTTTTCTTTTTGACCCACACTTAATGAACTTAAACAACTAAACAAAGAGCGGGCTGTCCAAGAAATCGAAGTCAAAGGAGACGGCCGGAGCCAACCCACGGACAGGGCGCGTGCAGTTAACCTGGGTGAGTTTCCCACAGCACAAGACCCCCCTCCAGATAGGACTGCACTCACCCATAACTAAATAAATAACTTCACTTACAAGTCGATGCATCACGCAGGGACTGGTAGGTTTATGTTAGGTGCTGGGCTAACCTTTGGGAGGGGGTTTCTGATTAGGTAGAGCTGAGGGGCCTAGCGCCGCAACAATTGGGGGCTCGTCCGGGATTGAAAGTTAGCGTTAGCGCGTCCAGGTTGGTTTTGTGAATGAAGCGTTGTGTTTTGCGTCGTGTGGTGGTTGATGTCGCGCGTGGAGGTTAAACAGTGTGTGTTGTGGACACCACGTTTTTGATTGATGCCTTGTGGGTTACAGTTTGTTCGGCGTTGCCTCATAGCTGGGTGAGGTGCACGTTTGTAGTGTGACAGTGACGCGTCGTCCTGTTGTTGCTCTCTTTTGTGGCGCGTGTGGCGCTTTGGTGTTGCGTTTTGGAGAGCAGCTTTGTGCACTGACTTAATTTGGCTTTGTTGTTTGGTCTATAGTTGACGCATTGTTTGTTTTGGGTGTCTTTTGCCGTCCATACTTTGTTGTGTAGCTGAAAAGATGGCAGAGTTTGAGGCAGCAGAGTTTCTTGGAGCAGATGTAACCCGCACTCGGTTAGCTAAGCTTGACAAAGGTAGATTGTGGCAACTGATGGAGTATTTGGAGTTGGAGACCCCAGAGGAGGCGAAGAAGCCCGAGCTTTTGCTGTGCATTTTGGTCAATTGCAATCCTGAGGAGGAGAATAAAGAGCGTCAGCGACAGCAAAGGGAATTGGAGCTTCAGGAGAGAGAGAGAGAGAGAGAGAGGGAACATGAGCGTCGGGAGAGAGAAAGAGAGGGAACGTGAGCTTCAGGAGAGAGAGAGAGAGAGAGGGAACATGAGCGTCAGGAGAAAGAGAGAGAGAGGGAACATGAGAGGCTGAAACTCAATTTGGAGAAGGCTAGACTTTCTTTGGACAACAGACGTCAGGAGCAAAGAGAAACTTTTGATTTGAGTAAGTGTTTCTCTTTGGTGCCACGGTTCGATCCCGAGAGGGTGGAATTTTTTTTTGAAATGTTTGAGAAAATAGCGATACAGTGAGCATGGCCTAAGGAAGAGTGGGTGACCCTCATTCAGGGCTCCCTGACAGGCAGAGGCGGTCCTGGTTAGTTTTACGCCCTGGGCGAAACCATCCCTTGCCCCCCCCCCCCCCCAAAAAAACCCCCCACTAACGAACAAACACAAGAATATATTATATGGGGGGGGTTCTTTTAAAATGTATTCCCCTACAGATTACTGATTACATGTCCCAAAATCTGTAATCTGTAATGCATTTCGATTACTCAAGTAAAGTAATGTATTCTGACCCTGACACCTGCCTGAGCGCCTTTAACACTAAATTTGATCTCACACATGATCTTATAGGCTACCATGGCTCCTTTAAATTAAATCATCAATAAATGTGTTTGAATTTGTCAAACCACAGTTTAATTTGTTACTGATCATCCAGCCATATTTAAATTATTTTTTTAAATAGCCAATCACATAAAATTATAGGCTTAGCCTATATTAAAACTAAGCAGCTTGACTACAGCCTCTGAACCTCTAAAAAAATACACAATTTAAAATAGGTTTTGTTTGTGAGTGTAGGGCCAGCAACATGATGATATTTTGAATATATGACAGGAACCACTGTTCCATCTGTAGGCTAAACTAAAAATGTGATTAAACTCACGTCTCTGCTGAAGTCGGTGTGGTTTTGGAAACAGCGTGACGTTGGTCATTATAAACATCATGACAGTCCAGGATCCTTCTAAAAACCTGATCCTGTCGCAGTTCATTCATGTTGTTTACCAGAGACCGGACATTGAAGGGAAGAAGAGGAATATTGCTGGGCCTCCCAATAGCAACATTACCAAAATGAAGCCAACTTCAGGGCGAGGAGTTTAGCATGCTTTCTTTCCCCGCATGAGAGCACTCTGGGCCGGCGGAGCATCCGACGTGAGACCTCAGCAGTCGCCCCCCCCCCACCCCCCCGCCTCTTCTGACACACACACAACCTGTTAGCAAGTTGACGTGACATAGGGGCGCCCCAGCGACCACTCCACTAACTTGACGGCAAGTTTTGTTTTGTCTGTTTTTTTTTTTTTGGAGAGCGCTTGTGCGCCCTCACAAAGATTGCGCCCTGGGCAGTCGCCCACATTGCCCATAGCTAAAATCGGCCCTGCTGACAGGAAAAGCTCAGGAAGCTTATGTTGCTTTAGACCTCGCTCAGATTGGCGACTACGATGTGGTCCGAAAGGCAGTGCTTAGAGCCTACGAGCTAGTTCCTGAAGTGTACAGGCAGGGATTTAGGTCTGAGAGAGTACGTCCAGGACAGACTTACCTAGACTTTGCCCGTCAACAGGAGGCAGCTTTCGACAAATGGTTGAGAGCAAGTGAAGTGTACATTTTCAAGGAGTTGCGAGAGCTGAGTGTGTGTAGTGTTGGAACAGTTCAAGCAGAGTTTGCCAAAAGTCATACAGACCTACCTGAATGATCTTGATACCAAAACTGTGTGTAAGGCTGCTGAGGCTGCTGACAACTACAGTATGTCCTCATTCATAAGGACTTGTGGCATGATAAAAACACACTTTTACTCCCTTGCTTTTAACTCACCTTAATTTAAATTTTTTATCTGTCACTTCCTACAAAAGCACTTGCAGTGAGCTGGTCCGTTTGTTTGCTTTTAAAGTGATTTTGTGTTTATGTGCTTATGTCTTTTATCTTAATCTTTTATGTCCCAATGTAAAGCACTTTGGCTTCCCCTGTGGTTTTTTAAATGTGCTATATAAATAAAGTTGATTGATTGATTGATTGATGAACCAAGTTGTCAGATTAAGAGGACAGGGGAGCTTGAACGGCGTCCTGGTGATAAAACTGGCGCTGGTTGCCGCCCCTCTGCGAACCCTCAGACTAGTGGGCGTCCACTTAAGCCCTCTCCGTTCCATGGAGAGATCATCTGCCATTATTGTCGCAAGCCTGGTCACATTAAGTCACATTGTCCATCCTTCCAGAGAAAAGATGGCTGGAGACGGGAGGCTGGACGTTCACTGCCCTGTAATCTTATGAGCCTGGATCCAGCCCACCGGCCCGTGGAAGCAGCTGAATTAGAGATGTTTGATGGTTTCCTGTCTAGTGGGAGGGTCGCAGTTGAAGAAGGGGGTACTGAGGCATCAGTTACTGTTCTCCGAGACACGGTTTCAGGTCAGTCCGTCATGGTAGCAGGTACCATTGACCTGCCTGAAACCTCTGCCATGGGAACATTTGTGCCTATTAAAGGTTTTGGGGGTGCGTATAGTGCTGTTCCACTCTATCGAGTGTTTGTGTGCACCAACATCTTCATTGGTTATGCTAAAGCGGCAGTGGCTCCTGAACTTCCAGTGAGGGGGGTGACCTTCCTACTGGGAAATGATTTGGCTCACAAACAGGTGGTGGTGACTCCCCTGTTGTCTCCAACCCCCTGTGAGGTGGCGGAGACCAAGGCGTTAGAGGAACAATATCCAGAGGCTTTCCCAGTTTGTGCAGTCACCCGGTCTCAAGCACAACCACTCATGGAGTCCACTGCTGGTAACACTGCAGTAGTTGAAGGACCTGTTGTGAAGGCAAAAAGGGCAAGTGACCTGCCCCCAGTTGACCTCGCGGACACTGCCTTTGCTAAGTGGTGTGGGGTGAGTGAGTTACCAGTTTTGAACCGAGAAACACTGATTACAGCCCAGAAACAGGATCCCACTCTCAGCCCCCTTAGACAGACGGCTTGTACTGCTGAAGAGAGTGAAAACATGGCAGAGGGTTTTTACTTTAAAGGGGAGGTGCTTATGAGGAAGTGGAGACCTCCGGCTCGTCCTGCTACTGATGAGTGGAGTGTGCATCATCAGATAGTGTTGCCCCAGGGCTATCGTGAAGACGTCTTGCGTCTAGCACATGAGAACCCATTAGCTGGTCACCTAGGCATTAGGAAAACCCAGGCTAAGATTATGAGACACTTCTATTGGCCCAAGCTTCATCGGGATGTTGTAGTTTTTTGTCGGTCCTGTCATTCCTGTCAGATGGTTGGAAAACCTAACCAGAAGGTCCCTGTTGCTCCTCTGACCCCTGTACCTGTAGTGGGAGAGCCCTTTTCAAAGGTTGTCATAGACTGTGTTGGCCCCTTGCCCAATACTAATAAGGGTAACGAGTTCCTGTTGACCATCATAGATGTGACAACCCGCTTCCCAGAGGCTGTCCCTCTTAGAAATATCAAGGCTAAAACCATCATAGAGGCTTTAGTTGGTTTCTTTTCACGTTTTGGGTTACCAAAACAAGTGCAGCATGATCAGGGGACCAATTTTGTGTGAGCTTGGTATTTCTCAGGCTGTGTCGTCTGCTTATCATCCCCAGTCTCAAGGAGTGCTTGAACGGGCTCATCAGACATTGAAAACCATGATCAAAACATACAGCACTCAGTTCACCGGAGATTGGGATGTTGCGCTCTCTTTTCTGCTTTTTGCTTTGAGAGATTCTGTGAGTGAAGCCACTGGTTTTACTCCTTTTGAGTTGGTGTTCGGTCATGAGGTTAGGGGTCCACTGAAGTTATTAAAGGAACAGCTGCTTCAACCTGAGCCTGAGACAACTGTGCTCCAGTATGTGTCTGAGTTTAAGGACCGCTTGTGGGCTGCGTGTCAGGTGGCAAAGGAGAATCTCCTGAAAGCCCAGAACCATATGAAAGCTCAGTTTGACCGGAAGGCTGTTGATCGCCATTTTGAGGTTGCGGACCGAGTCCTTGCTCTAGTGCCACAGCGAATGTCGGGATCTGAGTGCATCATTTTGTGGTCCCTATACTGTTCAGAAAAAGGTTGGAGACAAAAATTACGTGATTTGCACTCCTGAGGGTAGGCGTAAAACCAGGTTATGCCACATTAATCTGTTAAAGCTGTACCAAACTCGCTCACGTGCGCCAGCTGTAGCCTGTGTGGCTATGGGGAGAGTGATAGAGGAGGATGTCAGTGGAGGTGACACTGTTGGATTCCAGTTGGGGAACTCTGAGGCCTTGGGATCTCTTGATGCACAGCTGGGGCGCTTACCGTCAGAGTGGCAGTCTGACTTTAAAGCTCTGATAGCCGAGTTTTCATCCCTTTTCCAGGATGTCCCAGGTCGTACAACCTTAACTGTTCACGATGTAGATGTAGGAAATTCTGAGCCAATAAAACAACACCCATATAGGCTGGCTCCGTCCAAGCTGGAAAATCTGAGGGAAGAGTTGGCCTACATGCTGAAGATTGGGGCAGTGGAACATGGGCAGAGTGAGTGGAGCTCTCCAGTAGTGCTAGTCCCCAAGCCAGATGACACTGTGAGACCATGTATTGATTATCGGAAAGTGAATCAGGTGACATGCTTTCCCAATTCCCCGACTGGAAGATTGTATAGACCGGATAGGTAGGGCTGAAGTTGTGTCCAAACTGGACTTATTGAAAGGCTACTGGCAGGTGCCACTAACTCAAGGGGCTAAGGAAGTTTCTGCTTTTGTAACTCCTGATGGTCTGTATGTATGCAATGTGCTTCCCTTTGGCATGAAAAATGCACCTGCTACCTTTCAGCGATTAATGAACGCTGTTACACATACAGCATGAAAAGTGGGATTTTCGTCCCCGTAAACGCCTGGAGATTTCCCTAATTTCCGGCAATTAACAACAATTTACGGACTGCGAACGTCACGTTCGTCCGTGCCACATACTGACGGAAACAAACCACTGGTCAGAGGGGCTAATTAGCATATGAATAGCGGCGAAACAGCGCCTGGTCAGAAGGTGTTAATGGCTCTAATCAGCATATGAACAGCAGCGGCCAGGCGTGGCTTGAATGTCCTCACTCAGGCCCCGTCCACACGAATCAGTTTTTTTCGAATCCGGATAAATACTTTATCGGATTGGCCTCGCGTCCACACGGATCCAGCGTTTTCGGGGGGTGAAAACGGTATTTTCTGTAAACGGGTCCCAGAGTGGGAAAATTTGAAAACGCCACCCCAGCGTCCACCCCAGCGCCACCCCCCTGGACGGCCAATATGGCTTTTTTCTGAAACGATGATGTCATGCCCCCCACCGCTCTACCTGTAACCTGAGACACACCGCTGCAGCAGCTGCACAGTCTATGGACGTAACGTAACAACAACAACGGCCGACTGCCGTCGGGTCGCTGCTGCGGCTGAATCGCGCCTGTTTAATCATCACTGATCGTCATATTTACTCTGACACGACTCCCTGTCAACATTTAATCCCACATTTGAGTTTGAATACAGCGGGGGACTTCTTCTTCTATTGAATTACAGTGGGGACTTCCCGTCTTCTTCTCTGTCTTAAGTGTTTGTGTGTGGCAGCGCTACAGCGCCACACACACTCCACACGCTCCACACACGCCTGGAGTATGTACTACAGCGTTTTGGGTCGTTTTCAATGGATCCCTGTGGACGCAGGTATTTCTGAAAACGATGCCGTGTTTACGGAGATTTTTTTTCAAAACGATTAAGAAAAAGATCGGATTCGGTGAAGCCGCGGCGTATTCGTCTGGACGGGGCCTAAGACAGTAACACTTAAGCACATGTCATTAACATGCATCTCCTTACATTGAACAGTAAGCAGAAAGTAGTAAACGTTACTTACACACAATAGTGTCTTTATCGGCATCAGGCACAGTGGTCACGAAGTCAGTCTGTGAAAACAAAATGTACGGTTAAGATGAGTATCTGTTTTACTTATTTCCTTATGCAGCAGAATGAACACATAGCCTATTCTTCTTCTTGCTCTGGTTTGTAGCTCCCCCAAGTTGTCTCAGAGTTGTGAAGATGGTGTACTGCATCCTGTGAATACACAGGGACACACTTTTATAAAGCAACTTACGCTGGTTCAGGCTACTTTTAGCTTGGGATACGGAAAGAAAGCTTTACTTTTAGGCTACTTAGCTTAGCAAGCAGGCACCGAACATATTCTTACCGCAATTTTGGGATTGTGCACCCGTCTTTTCTTCTAGAGTTGGGCTCCTCTGGCCTGTTTTTCATCTCCAAGGCAATCAGTCCGAGTCTAGTCAGCGGTAGTTATCTGACGAGACAGCCCACTAACAGCGTTCAAAAGCACTCTCCTCTCGTCGGTCTGCCGACTTGCTGTGTAAAGGTGTTCGCGTCCATGCAGAGGAGTTGAGGGGGTGGAGAAGTTAAGACGCCGTCCAGCCATTGTAGTCAACGAGTCAAAAAGTTGTGAGAAGAAGTTTGTTTACGCCTTGCAAGTACTTCCGTTAGTCCTGCCCATGACCTCATGTGATTGGATGAGGACCAGGAGTCTCGTCGGGTTCATTGTTATATGGAAGAACTCGCGAGATGTGGTTTGCCCATCTCTCAACACTCATTCCAAACTTAATATGTTCAAAGTTGTATTCATTTAGACAAACCTGGGAAAAGTCCTGGGAAATAGTGTCCCATTAAATTGTCGAGTTAAAATGCGGTTGCTTTTCACTGTTGTGGTTGTTGTATTAATCTTTTTTACATAACATTGTAATAGATAACACATTTTACATAATTTTTAAAAACCTATTTAGATGATGATTAAAGTCAATTTGTTAATTTGTTTGTCTCTTAATATGTTTCTTTTAAATAGTTTTTTTTTTTTTGATGTTTGAAATTGACAGTGGGTTTTATAAGGATTAAAATTAAGTTAATACCTTTCAGAAAAATGTTACCTGGAACACTCCCCCTGCTACCATGCTACACTGATTTGCATTTGTATAGCTCACAGCATGATCATTTACATGTTAAAGCCTCCCCTTGAATTAGGGAGAGGGGGGGGGGGACTGCCCAGCAAAGCCCACTGCAATTTCTGACAATTCCTGACAGTTGTGGGTGTTTCCTGCAAATCGTCGTATGCAGTCGCAAACCTGAACTTCTACGACGATCTACAGTGCCGCTAACTGTCGAAAATCCCACTTTTCATGCAGTGGCATGGGTTGAGCTCAGTCGTGACCTACATTGATGATGTCGTAGTTCATAGCAACTCCTGGCAGGAACATCTCGCCTCACTGCGCCTGCTCTTTGAAAGGCTGCAGGAGGCCGGGCTTGTGGTAAACTTACCAAAATGTGAGTTTGGAAAGGGACAGGTGACTTAGCTTGGGCATCATGTGGGCCAGGGAGAGGTGATGCCTAGGCGTGCCAAGGTGGAGGCTATCCTCTATCTTCCCCCACCAAAGAGCAGACGAGAAGTCATGAGGGTGTTGGGCACGTGTGGTTTCTATCTATCTATTTCAAATTTTGCTGCCGTTACTGAGCCGTTAACAAACCTTCTAAAGAAAGATGTCAAGTTTGTGTGGACAGAAGCTTGTGAGCAGGCTTTTGCCAGTGTGAAGGCTATATTGGCCTGTGAACCTGTGTTGCTGGCACCTAATTTTGAAGCACCGTTCAAACTTGCTGTGGATGCATGTGATATTGGCGTGGGGGCAGTGCTCTTGCAGGTGGACACTGCTGGTCTGGACAGGCCGGTTGCATACTACTCGAAAAAGCTTAATAAGCATCAGAGGGCTTATTCCACGATCGAAAAGGAGGCTCTGGGTCTTGTTTTGGCCATCAAGCATTTTGAAGTCTATGTATCTCATTCAGGCCGGGAGGTCATTGTGTATACAGATCATAATCCGCTGACTTTTCTAGCCAAGTTCAAAACATCAAACCCAAGAGTGTTTCGGTGGGCGCTGGTGCTGCAGCCTTACAGCCTTACACTCTATGTAAGTGATTGCCGTCGGAAGATATAACTATTTAAGACTTATATTAACACAAAAATATCGCTTACTTCTGCTTTAAGTGAGCACTGTTATCCTGTCCTTAGTGTGCAAATACACTGTAGTTGTCCTGGAGTTACCCAGTAACTACAAGGTAGTGGGCTGTATTATAAAGTATTCTTTGTTATTCCCTCCTTAGTGTGCAAATACACTGTAATTGTTCTGCAACTACAATGCAGTTGTCCTGGAGTTACCCAGTAACTACAAGGTAGCGGGCTGTATTATAAAGTATTCTTTGTTATTCCCTCCTTAGTGTGCAAATACACTGTAATTGTCCTGCAACTACAATGTAGTTGTCCTGGAGTTACCCAGTAACTACAAGGTAGCGGGCTGTATTATAAAGTATTCTTTGTTATTCCCTCCTTAGTGTGCAAATACACTGTAGTTCTCCTGGAGTTACTCAGTACCTTCTACTACAGCTGTATACTACTGTCTAAGTAGAACCAGTAAGTTAGAACACAGTTTGTTTCACGAGATAACATCATCTGGAAGTACAGTAATACAAAGACAAAACTAACTGAAGTGTCCCTGACATCATAAAATAACAGATTTCTACTGGCTTTTGTTATTTACATTAAAATTCAGTTTTGTTCCTTCTGTTATAAACTGTTTAATTTAGTTTTGACCCATCTGTCTGGTCCTTCTAAGTCTAAAATAGTGAGTCAAGTCAGTTTCATTTGACAAAATGTACTTTCTAAGTTAGAAGAGTCAAGTTGAAAAGATCGTTGTGATACTACTATCACACCGGAGTGTGACACTCAGTAGGTGCGTTTCCATTACCCCTTGAAATGCACAAAACCTAAATATCGAAATTAAAAACTGGTAATGGAAACACCTACATTTCAAAAAAAATCTCAAATATCGCAAAAAAGTTTTTGCGCTCTCATGAGGTGGTTTTTGAGACGTATCGATACAAACGTGTATCTCAAAAGTGTAATGGAAACACTTTTTTCGCTTTTCTACACGTCACCGGCGTCACCGGAGTTGTGTGTGTCCACGCTGTGTTGGTTTATGTAACTTGAGGGGACAAATGAACCACATGTTTATTGTAATGCATTGCTGACCTGGGCATTGTTTCTCAATAAATTAGAAAAACCTTTCCTATCGTTCCCCTTTTCCGTGCATGGTTGAAGGAGATTGGCTCGCATCCACGCTCCCACTCCCTCCTGCACCGACATGTCACCTTAAGTCACATAAACCAGTACGGGTGTGTGGACACAACCACCTATATTGTTGTCAGCGCCTCATCACCGCTGGTGTTTAAAAGGCTCCGTTCTTTCTGCAGTCAGGTTAAAGCGCACATCCGCCGTGTTGGTAAACAAATAGTCCTTCTATATCAACGGAGGCAACCGTGCTTGAGCAGCTTGGGTTCGAGGGGAGGGGGCATTAGAGCTTCAGCACGGTACAACTGGCCCGTGTGAGTGCGTCCTTATGCAGCGCCACACAGGCTTTGCCTTTCAGCAATCAAGCGCTGTTTTTGTCTTTGTTGAAAACAATAACAGCAACAGCTGTCGGCAGCTGAGATCGCTGTGCCGTCACCATAGAAACGCAAGACGCATTACGGCTCATTCGCAAAATACCTTTCAATGGAAACACCCGCAAATAGCAATTGCACTTTTTCGAAGTTTCAGAAATATCGCTTTTATTTTGCGAAAATCTGTAATGGAAACGCAGCTAGTGATGGAGAATGGATGGGCTCCTCCATAAAAGGTGATCTTGATCTTGATCCAGCTCCTTGGGTCAAGGCAGAGATCAGGTTCATGGGTGGCGCGCCATCTCCCTCGTCGGGTCCATTTTCATGGCATCTCAAAAACCTCACCTGTGTAGAAACATAATTATATATTGTATCATCAACTTCATCACCTAAATGCATCACTGTAAAACAAAGTGAGAAAATTAATAACTTTGAACGGTACAGTTTTTCTCATGGATTAATCCCGGTTTTACCTTTCACATCATGAATCTTTAGCCTTTTAAGCCATAACTTGTGATTTTTAAGCATATTAATCAATTACAAATTATACATATTTTTTTCTTTAACTATTGAGTAAATATTTTAACCTTTTAAAAGCTATTTCCATGCTGTTTCACAACTGTAGGCTGCACCAGTACATTAACTGTTAATGTTACTCTTGACTGTATTCATCATAACATTCATAACCAACAGTAGCATTAGCTAATGGAGCTAATGTGTACAGTACTAACACAAATACAACCTCAAAGCAAAACAACCGCAGCACTTACAGTTCCCGGTTAGCGTGGTGCATACATACAACTTGGATCAATTCTTGGAATCGTGTGCGTGTCTGCTTTAACGATTCCGCTATTGATTCCATTTGGTTCAGAAACTCGCGCATTTGCAAAAAAAACAAAACAACACACGCTGTGTTCGGGTCAGAACAAAGCAAACACGGCGTGGAAGAGCCATTATTCTACCGGACTGAACGAGAGATTAATGATGTTACGTTAAAACCAATCATCATTATAAATGAGGGTGCTTAGTGTTTATATCCACATGTCACCGTTTGTTCTCCCAAAATAAAGTTAGTCACGTGTCTGCATGAAGCGGAGCTGCTGACAGATGCAGCTGACAGTGACGTTTCCTCATCACTAAACCTGTGAGCCACCCTCCGGTCCTCCCTCCCTCACGTCGTGAGGACAGGACAACGTCTCCTGAACGGGCTACATGTCCATTCTTTGTGTTTTTCTCTCTTCATTTCCAACCACCTCGTTTCAGGTTTTGCTCGTAGCCACGTGAAATGGTTGCTACGCCCTGTGTCTTTTCTCGCGCGCGCTCTCTCTCTTTCGCTCGCTCACTCCGCATAAAAACGAACATTATGAAAACAATAACTAGTGAGAAGAATACAGATGCGTGAAAACCATGAAATGGAAACATTGTTAAATTCCTCCTGTGAGCACAGCTGCCCCACAGCCACAGTGGTCTAGTGTTAACCTGTCCAGGCAGGTCAATCCTGTCTACTTTTTTAATGTTAGAACCATTAATGCAGTGTTTTCAACCTTGGGGTCGGGACCCCATGTGGGGTCTCCTGGAATTCAAATGGGATCGCCTTAAAGCTGGGGTATGTAATCTTGGAAAACTAGCAAGAGAGCGAGCAAGATTTGAAAAGAGCACCTCCTCTAAGTTGCTCCCCCCTGCTCCCCCTCCCGTCAGTGAGTCCGTCCAAGCCACGCCCCCACAAACTAGAACGCACACAGAAGCAGCACGGAGGAGAGGAGAGCTATGAGCTAACGAGCTAGGAGTATTTTTGGATGACAACAAACAAACAGAGTCATGTCTCACTTACCGTACCTGTAAGTAAACTATATTATTATTATTAATTTTGTTTTATAGCACATCAGCCTGTGCAGACCCAGGGGCAGGTCTGGTCTGAATCTGCTGAATCTTCCCGAGGATCGGCTGGATTCAGACCCATCAGCTAAATTACATTGTAGCCTGATTGTGACGTGTTTTTCACTGACAAACGTGTATTTAGTGTTTTTATTAGTCACATAGCATATCTGCCTAACTCAGTTTTTCATTATGCATTATGCAGGGTGATGCAGAAGTGTTAGGAAAGTAAATTTAGGCCAATATCTCAATTTGGCCACAGAAATTAGTTAGGCAGATATGCTATTAGGCTAACGATATCTTTGTTGTTTGATTGTTAGAGTTTACACAATGAGAGCACTGGCTCAGACCCGAGCTACAGTCTGAGCCCTTTTTTTCCCCTGATCTCAACATAATCAAGAACTGTAAACAATGACAAGCCATTTACTGTGAACACAACATTTCTGTTAGAGAGTTCATTGTCATTCATAAACTGTAAAAGGAAAAATATAAACCAACATACAAAAAATATAATAAATGAAATTCCAGTAATATTAGTAATAATAAAGGACAACATGATGAGAAAGTCTAATCTTCTTGATGAACTATTCTCTTTACAGGCTAGAAATGAACGACTTGAGCTTGGAAGAATCTCATCAGTTGCTTCTGCCTGACAAGGAACCCAAGCCTCCTGTTTGATACCATGCAGATGTTAGCATCAGGAGATGCTCCTCCACCAGGCCCTCCAGCTCCACGTCTACCTCTAGTTCCTGTGTCTGGAAAATAAAGAGTCCACTACCCAGATCCCCATAGACAGTATAAAGGTTTTGTCCCTCGTAGAGTGTAAACACACTGTAAGACTTACTGGAGCCCTGCTGTTTATACTGTGTTCTACATTACAGATTCCTGTCAAATTTGCACTGAGGTTTACAGTCTGTACATTCCAAAGTTATTTTATTATTCTTAATTATATTTTGACTTGTATTTAAATTTGGTCTTTTGTTATTTATATTGTCAGGTTTTTAATAAAAAAATTGAGCTATACTTTTCTTACCACCACAATAAAAATAAGTGATTGCAGAATAATTACAACAAAGTTGGTATACCGTATTTCCTCTAATAGTAGCCGGTATCTATTTAATAGCCGGGTCTGTTATAATGGCCGGGGGCGTGGTTTACACGAACAAATAAAGGCCGGCCCCAAATACAGGCCGGGTCAATGGGAAAAAAAACAAACAAACAGAAAAAACCTGAATTTCAGTCACTGTGGATGCACTGGTCTCAGGCGGCCAAACACGGATGCAGTAACCCACAAGTGCCAGCAGATGGCAGTAGCTAGATCTGAAGTGCCACATGAACCCACGCTTCAAGGAAACAGTCACTGACAACTCGACCGAAGAGAGCTTTAGCAGCATGGCGTGTCACTACCCGAATTGCGACGCTACCCGATCTGTGACAAAACTGGTCACTTGTGCTCCAGCGTTTATTAGCCTAATCCTGTCCAGCTGATCGCTGCTGTTGCGGTACCTGCTACAGTAATGTGTAAAAAAATATAATTAATTGTAGGCAGAATGAAAACTGAGCACGGTAACTGTCAAATTTGAGCACCAGCATGAAACAGAGGAAGAAATAATAGCCTCTCTCAAATATAAGCCGGTCTCCAATACAGGCCGGTTCCCCTGGGCAGCTAAAGTAAATAAAGGCCTCGGCCTCTATTAGAGGAAATACGGTAACCCTTTATTGTTGCATAAGTATCTGTACATTTCCAACATGAGTATATCTACACATTGGAGAAGGTCTTTACATGGAAAAGGTGTTTCCAGGGAAGGCAGACAGGTCAGGCTGTGTATGAGGAGTGTTTTGTCAGCTCTGTTGATCTGCTCCTTTGGCCTGCAATGTAACTGTAGTCCTTCTCCACCTTTTCTGTGGAAAGGCTCCACTTCTTCGACTTTTTATTGTACACCTTGCCGTATCTGTAATAAGAGAAAAGATAAGAAGCTTTGTGTGATACATTCATATTAGCTTACAGTTTACTCGGGGTGGAGTTGTATGCGTCAAGGTCTGAAGCATAAAGCTCTGCCCCAGTTGAACAACGTCTGAAAGGAGCAACATCTATCCTAACCACCCACATAAGGAGCAGGAGGTAACTCCTGTCAAGTGTGGTGGCTGTGATACAACCTATAACCTACACCCTTGTGCACCCTTATGAAAAACATACGTTCTTACCATTTAGGGACAGAAGTGTCCTCTTCAAAAATGCCATAAAAAATTATATATTAATATTTTTTGCCTCTTTTTTTCCTGATTAAAAATAATTGAAAAAGAATAAACTAAGCATGGCGTGTGTGGTCTGTAAGATCAGTAATGTAAGTGGGTGTATGGATGGAAGAGTATGTGTGTGTGGGGTGTTGTAGAGTGTAAAAACAGAGCCAAAACATCAACTGTTGTGAGATAACTTTGGTCATACTAGGCTACCGTAGACAGTAGGTACGGGACGTAATAACGTTACGTCATGACGTGTGGACGTGACTGATAGCCGTGAGTTAAGCTGGAGCTACTGTGTTAGCCAGATGTGTTGTGCTCGTGTTGTGCTCGTGAATAAACCGAGTTACAAGGAACTCGTCGTGTCTGCTTCATTCCGTGACATGGTGTCAGAAGTCTGGACTGCACGTCGCTAACACCGGAGACGACATGGCTAAGTTTGGTCCCCCGGAGCCATTCGACTTCACCCGCCCGGCGGAGTGGCCGGTGTGGAGGCAGAGGTTTTCCCACTTTCGCGTGGCATCTAAGCTGGATAAAGAGACTGGTGAGGTTCAAGTGAATTCGCTCCTCTATGCTATGGGGAGGGATGCGGAGCCTATCTACAGTTCATTTGTGTTTCCTGCTGCCACGGAGGCGATTCCACACCCCAAGTTTGACTATGACGGTGTGGTGGATAAGTTTACAGTTTACAGTTTTACAGCGCTGACGGGGTGAAGCCGGATAACAGCAAAGTGGAGGCCATCACCAAACTGCCCAGCCCTATAAATGTGGAGCAACTTCGTCAGGTGCTAGGACTGATAAACTATGTGGGCAAATTCCTTCCTGGCCTGTCCACCATGCTGCACCCGCTCACGAGTCTACTCAGAAAAGAGACTGCATGGGTCTGGGGTGAGCCTCAAGAGCAAGCATTCAACAAAGCGAAAGCTATGCTTGTAGCAGCACCAGCATTATGCTACTACGACGCAGGCCGGCCAACCGTGGTCAGCGCAGACGCCAGCAGCTACGGCCTGGGTGCTGCCCTGTTGCAGGACCACGAGGGAGAGCTGCGCGCCGTCGCCTTCTGTTCTCGCACTCTCACAGATGCGGAAAGAAGATATTCCCAGATCGAGAAAGAGTGCTTGGCGTCTGTGTGGGCCTGTGAGCACTTTGCCCGTTACATCCAGGGAATGGGCAGAGTCCGTCTTCAAACAGACCATAAGCCTCTGGTGCCATTAATTAACCTCTTAATGCACGCCCCTATTTTTTATGTTTTTTGAAATAACGCCATGCCCAAGTTGTGGGCAGCACAGATCCCAAATAGTTTAAGATTCAGAGATGTGCCTGGTATCATTGTAAAGGTAACACTCTCAGGATTACTGTTAAGGTGTTTTTTTGATTCTGTGACTTTACTGACAAAAATGGCAAAGGTTAGAATGATTAAATTGTTTCCCCGCCCATAGGTTTGCCTATAGAATGACATGGGTACAGACATTCAGGGACCTCTCAGCAGGCTATAGACACAATAAGGCCACAGCCACAGGTCTTGGCTTCCTGCAGTCCAAATTTCAAGTCAAAAGACCAAAAGAAACAAAAAAAATACAACCGCTAAACTCCTGGCGCGCAGTAGAGGGCGCACCCCTAAAAGCAGTGGATTATAGAACTATACGCCTATCTGCATTGTGTATTTCTATGCGGCGGAGCGGGTGGCGCGCACGTCGGATACACAAGGGTTTGTTTATCAGCAACCAAACGTGATGGCGTAGTGTCATACACCGTTGAAAACCTCAGACTATTGGCTAAAAGGTTATCGGCTTCATTTCACGGACAATTTCTATTGGCTCAAGCAGCTGTCAATCAAAGTCACGTTGTCAGTCTCATCGTCACGTGTCCTCATTGGCTTTCGAGACCGGCCCATCCTCGCCACCGATTGGCTACTGCGTGGTGTCGTTTGAAGCAGGAAGACCTCACGGATGTAAACATTCAGTCACATGTAGTCACAGATCGCCATGCAACTCGTAAAATGCGGTAACGGGGCCGGTTTTTGTTTTGATCCGCGTGTATTACGTTATGCATTGGACTAAACACATGGACATATTGAGGAAAATACTTAGGTTAGAAGGAAACGGATTTCATATTTCACAAGCATGGGTACTTGGCAAGCTGTACAAACGGTCTTGTGTCATAAGATGGTCGCTGTAGATCAGCTGTGGATAAAGGGAAGACTTGAAAGGTATGTACGCATCATACGTTAGCTTAGCGGCTAGCCGACCTAACTGCTAATCCTGTTAGGGCTGTGAGCAACCAAAAAAATCATGGGTGGTCTTGAATTGATCGGGGCGATCTAAGCTTTCTAACAATGTATAACATGAATATATATGCTTAAGGGCTGCTGTTAAAAATGTTCGGGAGTAATTGATGCTAGCGCCACCTTCTGGAGCCATACCGTGGGCGGTACGGGCGTGCGTTAACTGGTTAACACATCTGACCTGGACAAGACCCCACTGAGGTGTCAGAGACTGCTCATGCGCCTAATGCGGTTCGACGTCAATGCGGAGCACGTCCCAGGTAAACAGCTGGCAGTGGCTGACGCACTCTCGAGGCAACCCCTGGATGGAGACCACAAGTCGGACACTGACAGTCAGGTCAGAGCATATGTGAACACTATGGTGGCTAGCAAGCCAATCAAGTCACCTAAGCTGGAGGAAATCCGCAGAGCCACACAGAGCGATGCTGAGCTTCAAAAAGTGATCACCTTCATCAGAAAAGCGTGGCCACAGAGAATGGCAGAGTTCTCACCCCTGCGAGGATTTCACACAGCCAGAGCTCACCTTTCGGAATCAGATGGTCTAGTACTGTATCATGATCGCATCGTAATCCCCACAGCACTCAGATCCGATGTTCTAAACCAGCTGCACGAAGGACACCAGGGACTAACCAAGTGTCGCGAGCGAGCCAGGTTAACAGTCTGGTGGCCCAGCATTGGGGCCCAGATCACCAAGAAAGTAAGATCATGTGACTTCTGTGCAGAGCAAAACCCACACAGAGACAGGAACCACTGGTAGTGACTCCCCTACCCAGTGGCCCCTGGCAAAGGATCGCAGCTGATCTGTGCGAGCTGGAGGGGAAGAGTTACCTCATCGTAGTGGACTATTTTTCAAGAGACATTGAAATCGCTCCTCTCACTACTACTACAAGCAGACAGGTCATTGGCAAGCTCAAGCACATGTTTGTGAGATGGGGAATTCCATTAGAACTAGTCAGTGATAACGCCACCCAGTTCACATCGACCGCCGATCGTTCCAGGACTTCAAACAGAAGTACGGTTTCACCCACATAACATCCAGTCCCCATTATCCACAAGGTAACGGGGCCTGTAGCATCCCCAGCTAAATGATGGTCGAACTCTCAAACTGATGGTTCACAGTGTTTTATTCCTTGGACCGTATTCAATGTAAACACACCGTAAGAGCTATGAAAAGAAGAAAACAAAATACAGTTACCTTTACTCTTACTTGAAATTACCTTTAACTGCCTTTATCACAATCATGTAAGTTGACTTTTTATCTAATAAACTTATTGTAGACTCACAGGTTTTACTCCATGAATTTAAATACATGTATATTTTAACTGCTACGATTGATGTTACAGTCATGAAGGAAAATTCACCTTTTAACTGAAAGACAACCTCCCATAGAGTGCAATATAAAACAATATTTAAAGGGACAATATGTGACATTTACCCCCATCTAGCGGTGCGGTTGCATGTCGGCACGTATTCTTGCTGTTGCGTTTACGTAAACTCGGGCAGAAGTCAGAAAAACAACACACGCTGCATGTATCAGGATAAACAAGCCTCTATGTAAACAAACGGTCCGCCAGCACGAGGCAAAACAATACAGGCGTGACAATATGTTGTCATGGTGATGTCGTATTGTTTACCTGACCCACGTTTTACCGGCTTTCTCTCGTCGAGTAAAATAACATCCAGTCGGTTTGCCGACGGCGTCACTCACGGCGTCATTCAGGTGTCTGACTGCACCTGAAGGCAACACCAGTGCCTCCGTCCTTCCTCACACTAGCTACACGGTGGTGACAGTTTTAACAGGCGCTGTCTGGAAAACTTTCTCCCCGAGCCGAGAAGCTCCGGCGGCCCGAGTTTGTGGTTACTTACAGCCACGGTGACACTGAACGTAAAACATGGCGATTCAACATGGCAGAGAAGGTTCGGTGAACCCCCCTCTGTATGTTTGTAACGACTTGTAACATCTCATTCTAAGGTACGAGAAAGCGCTCGTTTGTATGCGGGCACGATTCCACTTCAGTGAAATACGTATTTATGAAAGCAATATTTGATTTTTGTCAATAAAAAGCCAATAAAGTCCCATACTGTCCCTTTAACATGAAATTAGCATTTTTAAACGTTTGTTTTTAACCCAATAAACAGTTTTTAACCTTAGCAGACCTTATATAAAACAGACAAAATACGTCCTGTTGCATTAATAAAACAACCTACGAGTTAGCTTATAGCTTCATCTCACTTCAATACAGACCGACACAGCAGCTTCGCCGATGCTAATAGTAGCTACCGCTAACCACAACACGTTTCATACATGAAAATATCAACGGCGACCAAACTCGAGCCGGACATAAATATAGCATGAAAAGGTAACAAAACAAACCTTGTGCCCCTTATTAGCCAGGTGCTAGGGTGTTTATGTGGGTTAGACACACTTTGCTTGCTTTTAGCATTGAAGACACACTCTTTTGCCTTGCAGACACACTTTTCCTACTGCCGGTAAAGTCCGAAGCACCGGATGTGTACGAGGTCTCGGCAAGACGCCTTCAAAATAAAAGCACTGAATATCCGTCTGCTTATATAAAAATAAAAGCCTGGCAGAATGTTATTAAGTAAACATAAAAACACATTTATAAAAATACTATGTGTGGCAAGGTGAAGAGGGCCCGAGCGGGGATTGAACCCACACCTCCCGGGTAAGAGTCATGCGCGCTTGCCAGTCACCCAAAGGGACATCCCCTTGGCCAAGTAGCCAGGGCACATGATCAATTGGAGGCATAGTGACAGGACCACCACTGTCACATCTCTCCCCCTCTTTTCACAAGCACGTCCTCGTGCTTCCGCGCAGGCTGCCACACATTATGAATCCATGGACCCACCCCTAGTGCTACATGGATCCTGCCAACAACGCCAGAATGTGGCAAGGTGAAGAGGGCCCGAGCGGGGATTGAACCCTCACCTCCCGGGTAAGAGTCATGCGCGCTTGCCAGTCACCCAAAGGGACATCCCCTTGGCCAAGTAGCCAGGGCACATGATCAATTGGAGGCATAGTGACAGGACCACCACTGTCACATCTGCTCATATTAAAGGTCATTTACAGGGCCGCTGAGAGAGCTGTTCAAACAGCTAAACACATCCTCAAACAGCCTGACCCCTGTCTAGCTTTAATGTGTTATCGCTCCACACTGATCGCCGCGACTGGAGCAAGCCCCGCTCAGCTGATGACAGGTCGACAAATCCGCACCACTGTCCCAGCACTGGAGAAGTCGTTGCTGCCACAGCCAGCCAACTGGGATCTCGTCTACCAGAAAGACGCCGCAGCTAAGGACGCTTACAGGTTCTTCTACAACCGCAGATATTCAGCTCGTCCTCTCCCTGAACTGCGCCCAGGTCAAAATGTCAGGGTGAAGCTCGACGGGGACAAAGGTTGGAAGACACCTGCCAAAGTCATCAGCAAGTCTAAGGAGCCGAGATCCTATGTGGTGGAAATGGACAACGGCACGGTGACCCGTCGCAACAGGCGACATCTTCAGGCTGTCCCTGAGATGGCCAATCCAGCAGAGCAACAGCACTGTGCTGCTCCTGTCCCACCACAGCAGGACAACAGTTCCCCAGCTACATCGGTGGCGACTCCACAGGAGCCATCACAGGGCCAGCCATCGTCAGGCCCCGCCCCACGGTCTCCTCTCCAGTCCACCACTCCCCAGAGACTGACCTCTAGGGGCCGCGAGGTTAAACTGCCTCTCAGATTTAGAGACTGATAGAGACATTGATTTTGAAGTTCTCTTTATTAGACCTGTGTTAGTGTTTGTTCTTACAGGAATCACAGACGAGAAGAGGACTAAATTGAGGGGGGTTCATCTCTCTCATAAGGGCAGAATAATCCCTTCCCAGGACTGAGGGTAGTCTACCCCGATGATGTCCAGTGTTCAGTTGTGGGGAGGTAATGGGAGAGTATTGTTATGGAAAAAAAAAAGTTGTTTTATGCTGTCGAACTGAAACTGATACTGGTTATCTATGTTACTGTTTATTTACAATTCAGGGGCAAGAAGTAATTAGTGTGAATGCTGGAAGCATTCACACTATTGTTATTCAGTTCGGCCATTTTCTTTATACTTATTAGTGTGAATGCTGGAAGCATTCACACTATTGTTATTCGGTTCGGCCATTTTCTGCCTTTCTTCGTCATGTAACTAGTCCTTCATACTTTGTGCTATTTCAACAATTCAAATATCAAAATGTTCAGCCTTTTCGGGACAGGTGTGCTATGTCTTTTCTCTTTTCAACTATTCATACTTTTTGCAATATTCAACTATTTCTGATTTTTTTTTTCCCCATAGAGAATGCATTGGAACAGTCTTGAAACTCTTCAAATCTTCTTACTTCTTTCAGCCTTTAAAGCGTCCACATACTTTCAGCTAGAGACTTCATTCAAATCCTGAGCTGTAGACAAACTTCTAATGTATTCATCCTGTATTTACAACTTTTTCATAGCTTGTACCGTTTTGAGATAAATCCTTTAAAAGCACATGAGGATTTCTGACAAATTTCACACTTTTCAATGAGTGTGTATGGGGTTGGGTCAGAGTGAGTGACATCATCGTTAGAGTGAGAGGGATCGAAAAAACATTCAGGATTTTTTCTGGATAAATTGCCAGCACGGCCACAAATTAAACTCTAGACACATGATTTCCTCACTGGTTTGTAGCCACACTTGTCGTGTCTCATCTGATGTGCTCAAAACAGCAGACACACTTACAGAATTGTCTCTATGAGCCTAATTGTCCAGCTAGACCCGCTCCAGTGGCTCATCCACTTCAATATAAAAGTAGGAGCTGATTTTTTTAGAAAAGCAGAAATGCCCCTTTTCTACCTTGCGACCCTGAGAAAAGTTTTTGCCCTACAAACATTTAATGCACATCAATGTGCTCAGGAGGTCTCCTTGCCCCAGTAGTCACATGGCCACATTCTGATCAGAGGTACGGTTCTCTTTTTCTGGGCTGTTTTCAGAAGCTGCACTGAGCTCAAATCTCTCTGCTCTGCTCTGCTCTGCTCTGTGTGCAGTTGGTCCAGCTGTTGGGGCCAGCTCGTTATCAAAGTCTATAAATAGAACAAGTGCAGGTGCAGCCTGGCCGCTCGTTAAGATGTTTTTAAACACAGCCCCACACACACACATGATAAACCAGACTGACAGAGGATGTCCACGCACAAACACAGGTATCACACTCACACACAGACACACACAGACACTCACACACAGTCACACATGCACGCATACACAACAAAAATTCCATTCCATTCTTCATTCTTCCATTCTTAGATAATAATTTAAAATATTTTTTAAATGCAGCCAGGGAGCTCTCTGCTCTGCAGCAGGAGAAGGAGCTCAACTTTGTAACTTGCTGTTAAGTGCTTTTTAATTCATTTTAATTCACCAAAAAATAGTCACAGGTCACAAAAAAGTCCTCTTCTTGCTTGGTGTGGCTAATTTCTGCACTTTCCTTACTTTTTTTTTAAGCATCATTGAAAAATCTCACATTCATCAAAGTCTCAACCTCTTTTGCACAACACCACTGTAGTGTAGGGGTTAGGGTGGCCATTTGCCAACCCCAAGGTCACTGGTTCGAATCCAAGGGAAGAACTCTTGTTATGTTATGTTGAATTCTGCTCTCCTCCACCGCCTTCAATTGGTTACAGGTGTTTGTTATCTGCTTGATTACTCATACCAGTTTGCAGCACATCATCACATTACAATGAATGACAACAGTCTTGAAAGCAGTGTGCTCTCTGTAGCCGAGTGGCAGAGTGAAGGCTTTATGATCATAAGGTCATAGGTTCGATTCCTGCCTCAGGCATTTCACATCATTGCTTGAGTTTTGATTCCAATTATTCAGCTGTCATTGGACAGTCTTTGATTCCTCATAGTATAAAGCTCATTGTAACTCAGGTTCTCTGTGGCCGTATGGTTAGTGTGTTAGGTTACCACTCATGGAGTTGTGGGTTCAATTCCTTCCATGGACATGTTTCTTGTATGCCATTCCGCATGTCTTTGTCAATTTATTCTGCTAATTCAGCATGGTTCAGCATTGGGTTTCAGCATTCACACGCATGTTCCGTTAGGAAATGCTGTTTCTAGTTATTATTATTCTTACTACTTTCACCCTTTTTCAGACATCTTCTACTCCTTCATACTTTGTGCTATTTCAACCATTCATATATCAAAACGTGTGGCTTTTTCAGGACAAGGGTGCTATGACTTTTCTCTTTTATACTATTAATACTTTTTAAAATATTTAACTTTTTCTGCAAATTTTTTCCCATAGGAATGCATTGAAAACATCTTCAAACTTTTAAAATCTTCTTACTACTTTGAACCTCTAAAACTTCAGCATACTTTCTCCCACAGACTCCATTTCACTTTTAAACTGTAGACAAACTTTTAATCTATTCACATATTACTCAGCTTATTGATATCTTCAACAGTTTTTAGGTATTTGGCTGTTTTAAAATCATTAAAATTTTCGACAAAATCCAACTTTATAATGGTTGTGTATTGCGTTTAACGAGCAGGGCTTAGAGTGAGTGACATCATCGTTAGAGTGAGAGGGATCGAAAAAACATTCAGGATTTTTTCTGGATATATTGCCAGCACGGCCACAAATTAAACTCTAGACACATGATTTCCGGTTTGTAGCCACACTTGTCGTCTCTCATCTGATGTGCTCAAAACAGCAGACAGACTTACAGAATTGTCTCAGTGAGCCTAATTGTCCAGCTAGACCCGCTCCAGTGGCTCATCCACTTCAATATAAAAGTAGGAGCTGATTTTTAGAAAAGCAGAAATGCCCCCCTTTTCTACCTTGCGATTCTGAGAAAAGTTTTTGCCCTACAAACATTTAATGCACATCAATGTGCTCAGGAAGGTCTCCTTGCCTAGAAAATCATGGCCACATTCTGATAAGAGTTACGGTTCTCTTTTTCTGGGCTGTTTTGGGAAGCTGCACAGAGCTCAAATCTCTCTGCTCTGCTCTGCTCTGTGTGCAGTTGGTCCAGCTGTAGTGGCCAGCTCGTTATCATGTCTATTAATAGAACAGGTCAGGTGCAGCCTGGCCGCTCGTTAAGATGTTTTTAAACACATCCCCACACACACACATGATAAACCAGACTGACAGAGGATGTCAGTCTGGTCACAAAACACAGGCATCACACTCACACAGACAGACACACAGAGACGCTCACACACAGTCACACATGCACGCATACACAAACAGACAAACACACAAACACAACACTGTTCCACACAGTAAAATGTAAGCATGGTAGTCGCCATGGTAACTTCTGAGGGCAGGCTGCCACACAGGTGTAATCAATCAGATCATTAGGGAGAGAGGAGTTTTGTGGCGCTTAACAGTTTTACTTTCTGCACATGTACACACAGACAGAGAGACCGTCAGACTCACACACCCAGACACACACACACACACACACACACACACACACACAGGTTTTCAGCTCAAATTCATCAGGCTCTCAATTACTTTATACTTTTGATGTAAACATCTCCAACAATTAATTTTTTTCTCATGAATTTCAGTTCAGACATTTAACCTTTCCACCTCTATTAATAGTAGTACAATTACAGGTGGAGCCTGGGACATAGGACGCAGCTTTTAACATGTGTCCTATCTATCTATCTATCTATCTATCTATCTATCTATCTATCTATCTATCTATCTATCTATCTATCTATCTATCTATCTATCTATCTATCTATCTATCTATCTCTTTTTTCAAACCCTCTTTTTTCTCTTTTTCTTTCTTTCTTTTACTCCTTCATTTGTATTTTGCATAACTTCTTTCTATATTTCCCTCTCTATCTATCCATCCATCCATCCATCCATCCATCCATCCATCCATCCATCCATCCATCCATCTACCTCTTTCTATCTATCATCCCCTTCTCTCTTTTTCTTCTTTCTTTCTTTCTTTCTTTCTTTCTTTCTTTCTTTCTTTTACCCCATTTCTTTTTACTTATTTGTTTCTTTCTTTCTGTCTTTCTTTCTACTCCTTTTCTCTTTCTTTGTTTCTACCCCATTTCTTTCTTTCTTTCTTTCTTTCTTTCTTTGTACCGCTCTCTGTATCTGTATCTTTCTTACTACCCCTCTGTCTCTTTCATTCATTTTCTATTCTCTTTATCTTCTATTATTCTGTTTTTCTTACCTTTTTCTTTCTCTATCTACCCTTCTCTCTGTGTCTTTTTCTTTCTTTCGGACCTTTTGTTCTTTCTTTCTTTCTTTCTTTCTTTCTTTCTTTCTCCATCTACGCTTCCCATTTTCTTTCTTTCTTTCTTTCTTTCTTTCTACCCCATTTCTTTCTTTCTTTCTTTCTTTCTTTCTATCTTTCTTTCTTTGTACCGCTCTCTGTATATGTCTCTCTTTCATTTATCCACCCCAATTTCTTTTCTCTTTATCTTCTATTATTCTTTTTTTCCTTACCTTTTTCTTTCTCTATCTACTCTTCTCTCTGTGTCTTTTTCTTTCTTTCTGTCCTTTTGTTCTTTCTTTCTTTCTTTCTACTCCTTTTCTCTTTCTTTGTTTCTACCCCATTTCTTTCTTTCTTTCTTTCTTTCTTTCTTTCTTTCTTTGTACAGCTCTCTGTATATCTCTCTCTTTCATTTATCCACCCCAATTTCTTTTCTCTTTATCTTCTATTATTCTGTTTTTCTTACCTTTTTCTTTCTCTATATACTCTTCTCTCTGTCTTTTTCTTTCTTTCTTTCTTTCTTTCTTTCTTTCTTTCTTTCTCCATCTACCCTTCCCATTTTCTTTCTTTCCTTCTGTCCTTTTCTTTCTTTCTTTCTTTCTTTCTTTCACTCCATTTCTGTCTTTTTACTTCTTTGTTTGTTTGATTCTTTCTTTCTTTCTTTCTTTCTTTCTTTCTTTCTTTCTTTCTTTCTTTCTTTCTTTCTGTCCTTTTCTTTTTTCTCTCTTGTTTCAATCTTTCTTTCTTTCTTTCTTTCAACAATTTCTTCAGCTCATTCAGCATTGCTGGAAGCATTCACACCATTTCCATTCTTGGAAATGTTTTTTCTAGTTTTCATTTGTTCCTTATAAAGGGAAGGTTGTGAGATAACTTTGGTCATACTAGGCTACCGTAGCCAGTAGGTACGGGACGTAATAACGTTACGTCATGACGTGTGAACGTGACTGATAGCGGTGAGTTAAGCTGGAGCTACTGTGTTAGCCAGATGTGTTGTGCTCGTGTTGTGCTCGTGAATAAACCGAGTTACAAGGAACTCGTCGTGTCTGCTTCATTCCGTGACATCAACCAAAGACCAGGGGGTGTTGCAGGCAGGAGAGAGGGAGAGCAGCTGACTCCAGGAGGGAGTTGTAGACCACAGCCTTCCCAGAGCCCAGGTGCAGCTTCAGCCACTGACCACCCTGCTGCTGTGAGGAGAGAGAGGGAGAGAGAGCAAGGCAGCAGGGATGGTCGTCACAGTAACATACCCTTGCATCCAATTGCTGAAGAGCTGTCTCCTCTGGGCAGCTAATGTCTGATTCCTGAACCCCAGCTACTGAGAAGTCATTATCCCTGTGAAGATTACAAAATTAGAGAATACTGTCAGTGCAGCATCAACATACATTTACCCTTTATTCAAGGAGGACAAAACACATAACTGTTTATATGTAGAAATAGAAGTCTTTGGTTTGGCAGTTGAAAGGAAGATGTTTTGACAGAACAAAAAGGCATAAAGATTGATATAAACTGTTGAGAAGATCCCCACTTTTCCCCTATCCTCTCTGCATAGCAGCTAACAGAGTATAGTCCATAGACAAGCTTGTAACATTATCAATTACTCCACCAACACCACACAAAGTTAGAGGTACAACCTATGGTAGCTGTGTTGTATTTTAGTGTTGGTGGTTGTTGTAGTTGATGTTAACAACTCTGTGTGGAGTGCTGGACCTCCTAAGGTGAAGGACAGGTTTTATTCTCAGGCCATCATATTTCTCAAAAGATGACACGCACACACACGCACACACGCGCACACACACACACACACACACACACACACACACACACACACACACACACACACACACACACACACACACTTTATCTCTGCGTACCCGTCTCTCTCTCTAGCTGTCCTTTCAAAATAAAGGCCGAGGAAGAAAAAAAACCAGACTCCTGAGCTCCTGTACTGCGAAGGAGACTAAACAGATCCAGGCTTTGTGTTCATGCTGCAGCTCAACTAAGTCCCGGTCTGAGTTACCACGGTACTACGAAGCTGGTTATCAACTTGGTTTGTTAAGACCGGCTCTCTGCTTCATGCTCTGTGCACGCATCAATTAAGGCGTTTGGCGTCATATTATTCTACTTCCTCACTAAATGGAGCGACAACGGGCTGATTTCAGCCAAGAGCAGCAGGTTGTTTTGATGGAGAGAGAGTATGAGCGATACAAAAAATACTGATCACAGCCTGAAGCAACAGTGTTGATGCAAATACGACGAGGCTGCTTTTAATTTCTGACAGCTCTACATTGCGCTACTTTTAAATATGAAGCTTTATTCATTTAAACTAAATAAACTACAGCAACAACTCAAAATTTTAATTTTAATTTTATTGTTAGGTGAAAATTATTATTGTAGCCTATAATTATTGTTTTCATATAGGTATTTCACTGATCGCAATTGTGAGTGTGTGTTTTATTGAAAGCGAGGCTGGTATAAAAATAGGTTTCAGTGCATTTTAGGTGCTGTAAATGTGAAAACAGCGGAGACCTATTCAAGATTTGCGTTTGGGCTAGAGAGAGAGAAATTTTCCTGCTGACAATGAAAAAAAATGGATTGTAACAATTGTGCTCATATTGTACAGTAGACTATTTAATTTCTAATATAGGTTAAAATCATTGGTGGGAAATGACCAGGAGTTACACTGTAAGTCCGGGCAAAGTAGCACGTAATTGTACGGGAGTTACGCTCTAAGACACAGCCTAGTTATACTGTAAAATGCGGGGAAATTAGTGGCGGGGTGAGCGAGAGTTACTGTGTAATTTGGTGTAAAGTAGGACAGGAGTTACGTGCTAAGACGCAGCCTAGTTATACTGTAAAACCGTGAGGGAAGTGAGCGAGAGTTACTCTGTACTTGTGTGGAAGTTGGTGTAAAGCAGGATGTAAGTTAACCGGAGTTACGCTAAGACGCAGCCTAGTTACACTGTAAATGCACGGGGGAAACGGGGGGAAGTGAGCCGCAGTTACTCAGTACTTGTGTGAAATAAGGGGCAACCTACGCAGAAAGAGAGCGGTAGGTACGCTCTAAGTCGCGGGCCGTATTATGTAGTGTTACCAATTGTTCTCTTGTGCATCAGAATGTAAGAAAAAAAAATCTCTTATTCTGAAAGTCAAGTGAACCAATTAAACCAAAAGAAACAAATCCAAAAGGGACAAGCAGGAGATCTTGGTCCAGTAAACAAGCAGGTGGTCAAACAGCAAGAGGGCAGGTGAAAGAGAAGGTAAAAAAGCTAAGGCAAACACATATAAGATCATGGTGGATTCAGATATGACGATGTGCAGGCCCAGGACAACTGTCAACAAGTCTTGAACAACAGTTAAATCAATACAAGATTTAAAAAAAAATTGCTCTGATTGAAATAAATATGCATCACGACTTATGTTCACATAACTTCATGACTGAGAAACTATTCACTAACACTTATGATATTTCTCATATTGAAAAGACCTTTGTTTGTTTGTTTGTTGTTCATTAAGATCCCCATTAGCTTCTGTATACTATCCGTACTCAGTGTCATGGTGCATATGCAAGAATGTCCCTTTAAAACGAATCGTTACACTCCTAAATACATTGTATTTGATATGCAGCAGCAGTGGCTCCTGGGAACTAGTATTCTATACTATTGTGGCAATACGAGGGTTACTTATACTATGTTATATACTAAATTTGTCGCCAACAACGACACCTTGGGTTAGGGCCCAAGGACCCTAAAATGAAGAAATTGTACCATTAATCACATAATACATAACCAAAACAATATAACCAAACCTTGTCTACCTCCACACTCACACACATACACACGCAGTCCTAGTGAGTGGCTGAAAGTCCTGGTAGAGCTCGTAGCAGCGCACACGAGCGGCAGCCAAACACACATACACACACACACGCACACACACACACACACCAACCGGCACCACGCGCAGTAGCAGTGGGAGCAGGGTCAGTTAACAGGAAGGAAGTCGGTCAGTAGGCCGACAGGACCCCGAACCAAGCCGAAGCAGCAAGGAGGGCAGAAGAGAAGAGAAGAAGAAGTAGCAGCAGACTGGCAGCAAAGCAGCGGTAGCATGTAGCCGTGGCTAAATATCCATGACGGATAGTGCTCTTCTTACTCAGCTTTAGCGTCCAAAAACCCCGGTTCAGTCCGGTCACTTAACGTCCCCGCCAAAGAGGGAGAGGGGTGAAGAGGGTCGGCGTGGCGGGGGGTAGGCCACCACGCGCCATACAACCGGCCGGCTGTTAGAGGAAGAGGAGCGAAAAGAAACTTAGCACCTGGCTTACAGCGATTAAAAACAGAAACTCTCAGTGACTCACCTACGCACCGGTCGGCGGCAGTTAACGACCCATTATGTCGCTTCGACCGCGGCGGAGATGCCGGATCTATTAAGGAGTTACGGTTTGAGTTAAATTAAAACAACGCTCACAAATGTACACAAACAGCACGCTAAAGTGCGCCTACCTGTGCTCTGCTGCGAGCAGCAATGCAACGACCTGTCAGTGGGCGGGCCGAAGAAGCAGGAAGCGAGAGGTCAGGAAGAGGGACACGGCCTACTTTTATACTCTAGGCTTGAGTAACGATTGGCTACAAGCTAAAACGAGTGTCTGTACAGCAGAACCCTGTGTTCTGTAACAGTGGTGCCTCATACCACTACACTATCTTATACCTGTTTGTCACAAATATCCTTGAGATGGCACAAGCTCTGTCCTGCTCTCTACTCATCCATGAAAAAAAGCTGCAAGAGCCATGATGTCATTTTTGGAGAGAGAATATGAATGTAACTCAAGGCGGGTTTACACTGTACGATTTTGCCACGAGGTCGTGAGCATAATCGGGACGTATGGTTAGTGAGGCTCTGCGTCACGTCCCGACGCCCTAAAGACGAGTCGCCGACCTCCCGATTATTTTCTGACATGCCAGAAAATTTCTCGTCGTGACGGACAATGTGTGGGGTCCTACGTCACGATTCTGCACATACGACAAGTTTTTACCATGACAGATTGTTTTAGCACAGAGCACAGAGCCTTTATGAACCTGAATGTGATGCTGAACCTCGTCAGATGGAGTTAGAACAGGCAGACAGAGAGAGGAGGGACAGGGGAGTGACAAGCTGTGACAGACAGGGTGACCGGGTGATGATCAGTAATGCAGCGCAGTCCGTGGTGGAAGATCAGTCCGACAAATGTACACACACTATCAATCAGCAATTGAGGACGATTATTTTTTCTTGCCGTTACAGTATAAAATAGCGAGCCTACACCAGCCACTTCCACTGTGCTCTGGCTCCTGATCAGCTGAATTTTTAAACAAAGTGCGGGCGAGAGAGAGAACTAGCGGCTCCTCTGACAGCTGCAGGTGAGCTGCAGGTGAGCTACACGTCAGCTGGCTGGAGAGCGCCTCTCTCTCTCTCTCTCTCTCTCTCTCTCTCTCTCTCTGCAACACCGGCCTTGGAGGTGATGCGCGCTTTCTGTGTGTGTGTTTGTCGGTCTGATCTTCCACATGGACTCTGCTATATAGGAACCAATATCAGGAACCAATGTCAATTTGAGGTTTACAATCGAGCAATTATAGAGCAGCACAAATCTCAGCGGCATCGCAGGGTAATCGTGGTGGAGAGCAATCGTAGAACAACGTGCAATTAGTGGGGGTCTGAGACTGATCTGAGACGTAGGACTGAAGAGGGAAGCTCGTGCAGTTTGAGATGTGAACAGACGAATAGTCGTGCAGTGTAAACCCGCCTTCATGTACAATCTACTAATGACCTCCACAGGAAATATCAAGGCCCCTGCGAGACATCCTCCGCACTTCCCTCTGCAGCTGCTCACTAAATTGATTAAAATGCTACAATATCTTTGTTGCTGATTTCATCTCATAGATAGAAAAACAAAAAAACAAACCCTAGTATAGAATATGGGCCTGTGTTAGAGCTTTGGTACTTACTTACTTGTGCATGCAGCTGTGTTGTAAAAATATCAAACATGATGTAGCCTACTGTATGAATGTGGTTTCTTTTGATTCATCTTGAGCAATGATTCATCATTCACACTCTGTTGTCTTGTACAGAACAACACATTAAAGGGACAGTTCAGCTTTTTTAGTACACTGTTGTCAGTGAGGGGCAATTAATCACCGTATTTTCACCGCCTACGAGAAGTCCTGTCTCAAAATAATACACCAGTTCAAGAGTACAATACGCATCAGCTGGTCGGAAACAAGTTACACTGTTAGCAATTGATGTAATTTCTACAGTAAATTTTACAACAATGCATTGTATTTGTGTTTTTACTGTAAATGACAATGCATTGTGGGAAATATATGGACAGTCCTGTATTATTACTGTAATTACATTGGACAAGCGGAGTTGTACAGCCACTGCGTTGCATCATGGGATTGCCGATTTGAATTTTTAGGCGCTAAAACCAAAATAGACGAGACTCCGAGACCTTCATTCAACATCACGGACCAGAACTCAGCAGGTACGTAAACCTAACATATATTTTAAAATGGATAATGTTATATTAATTTGCCTTTCTGGTGGTGTTGGTGACTGTTTTGTTTACTTTGATTCAGTTACGTAGCTATCAGTGAACTGAAATCAGGTTAGTTAAGTTAGTTCGTTAGCTAGCTAACGTTAACTTACATGTTCATCTGAGGTTGAAGCTATTAATCTGCCCCGTTTACGGTATGTTGACACCGGACACGAAGCGATTTTTTTTTCACGCGACGGGATTGAAATACACGAATCTCGCGACGCGAATATTCGTGCAAGTTCAAAATTCAACTTCACTTCAGCATAATATTCACGGGGCAGTGGAGACTGGTTTACCGCGGGAAGAGACGGTCATCTCGTCTCAAATGCTGGACAGTAAATTTACATTACGGTGTAATTCACCCAGATGTGTGTGAGCCTTGTTCTGATCACTGATCCAGACACGGAGGTGTTTAGTTTTCCCGTAAACGAGTGCCGCTGTAGGTAGTAGATGAGCTGGGCTGTCAGATCGGATTCGGCTCGGGGCGTGTGTGTGTGTGTGCACTACTTGTGTGCCTATCTAACAGGGGACCTCGTCGTGTGTGCAACGTAGCATGCTATCGACCGTTAGCGGCTCTCCACCGTAGCCCCGCTCTGCGGCGGCTTGGAGGCGTGGTCGCCCGCTGAGCCGGGCTCCGCTGGCCGCACAGGTGAGGAGCGGAGGAAGGGAAGAGCCGTTGCAAGCACCACTTTCAAATGTTTAACGTCTCATTTACCGACGCAGCCTACGGAGGAGCCTCCACGGAGACCGCGTAGACTGGGTCCTCCGAAGGCTGCAGCCGCTGAATTGAGAGATACACAGCTTGTGTCTGTGTCTGTGCGTGGCTTGTGATCAGTTCCTCCGACCACGAGCCGATATGACAGGCCCCCGCCCCCGCCCGTAAAGCCGAGTTTCCACCGAATCAACTGTCTTTTTTTTTTTTTTTTACCGCAACATACGGTTCACATCATGATAATGTGGCCCAGTATGAACAGAGCCAAATGAGGATTCATGTCAGGTGGCTGAATGATCCACTCTGTGGTTGAAATTGCAATAGTAGTAGTTTTGTTTGTGTCTTGCATTGAGGTGCTCATCACATTGGCCATAGTGATGAGAGTTCAACCCTGTGTGTTGGGTGTGTGTTGTTCAGACTTTTAATAATCATCTTTTTAATGTTTTTCAGGAGACACACTGAGCACAGAAACATGGTTCTTTCAATGGAGGGAAGCTGTGTGATGAGGCCACGCCACCGTCTTTTGACCAGAGAGGCAGCATGCAGTATCCAGCCGAGGCCTCTTGCCCCCTTGAGTTTATCCAGAGGGTTACATGCTGCCATTCCGACATGCTGCCACTCCGACATACCGCCATTCCGACATTCTACTATTCAGACATGTCACCATTCAGACATACCACCATTCCGACATGTAAACGTCCTGCCATTCCGACAGTTTCGTCCCGCCATTCCGACAAGGCTTTAATTTCCATAAGGAAATGTGCGTTACTCCGAGCGGTGGTTAGGGTGTGTGTGTTTACGTTTTTTTTTTTTTTCATGTTTTAAGACATAGATGTGATACAGTCAGTGGAAGCTTAATAAATAAACAAACAAACACAAAGTCTCGCCATTTACAATCACACACTCCGATGTCAGTTCGTAACAATTCCCCAACTGGCACAACGCAGTCCTGCTGCAGGCGGATCTAGGCTCGCGCTACTGGTGCGTCCAGGGAAGCAATAATCAAAGTCGCTACTTAGTCTGAGTCTCTGTATTTCACTGAACTCAAAACGCGCCCATCACAGGCGGCATATAATAAACAATTACACACAGATCAACAGAACCCGAAAGCCCTCCCCCCTCCCGCTGTCCATTAAATCTGAGTCCCAGCTGTGGAAATGAGTGTGTATGTGTGTGTGCGGGGGTGCGCGATGTGTGTGTGTGTGTGTGTGTGTGTATGGGGTGAAATCGATGTCAAAACAACCACGAAGACGCGCAGCGACGTGTGTGCACGCATGGTTATTTTGTTACGCGTGCGTGCGTGCATTGTTACGCGCAGATTGTATTTCACGCATGACAAAAGCTGCGTACGTATGAAGCAGCGTGTGCACGTCTGTCAGTCACTGTTTGACAAATTATGTTACGCGTTCACACGTGCGTGTGGTCGCAGATGTTGTTGCTGCGCAGCAGGAAGTTGATCTGCACCGTGCGCACCACTCCGCGTAACTTGACGTGTAATGTAGTTGGCCTTTTCATTTTAGTCAACCAGGGGAGGCAGCAGTGAGCCAGACTTTGCCTGCCGGACGAAATGAAGAAGGAGAAGAAGAAGCAGAAGGAGGAGAAAAAGGAGAAGGAAAAGGAGAAAGGAAAAGACCCATGAGATAATTATATTATAGACAGGAGGAGGCTCAGTGATGTCATGTCTTTTTATGCTCCATGGTTGACACTGATTCTGCATTGATATTTCAATTTCAACCTTCCTGATGGCTCGACAGTTTTGTTACAGTACCTATATAATTATTAATAAAGTGTAAAAAAAAAAAAAAAAAAAAAAAAACTCGGCTGGGACAGTGTTGCAGCCTCTGTGCAGCTATTCAGGTGCACAAACCTAACGCATCTCCAGCTGGGTTACACCCCGCCTTTCCGAAGCCCCGCCTTTCCGACAATAGACTTCCATTCATCGTAATAGCGGGGTTTTCTATTTTTTCTAAAGACCCCGCTACTCCGAAAAGGCTATTGGGGGAAACCCCCAGTGCGCAGTGCGCATTGATCCTTTTTTCCTTTTTGGGGTCAAACGGATCATGTGCATAATTAACTGCAAAACAAGCAAATACTTCATATTAATGACATATAACGTTCATTATGCTTCTAGCCTGTCAAGCCTCTACCTGGTCTTTTTTACTAAACTTAACCAACTCCTTTCTTCATTGCCTAAGCCCAACCAAAGCATCTCCCTCAGTCAGCTGTCAGTGCGAGCGGCGGCTGCAGCAGCCTCGCGCCCGTGTGAGCTCAAGCCGGCTTCAGCCGCGCTCGAGCGGAGCAGGGGGGGAGAAAAAGATAGTATAGAAGTGTATTTCTATTAGGTGTGTGGGAGATCTCCAACAACGGAGTCGGGGAGAAAGCAAGTGGGACAGATCTGCCCAGTCCCTGAGCAGCGCACGTTTCACAGACAAGCCACAAAGCAGAATGTAAACAACGTCACGCGGTTCAGCACCTTGGACAGCTGTGGGGGGGAGGAGGGGGTGTCGGAGTAGCGGTGTTTCGAAGTGGGGCTATTTCGGAACAGCGGGGTGTCGAAGTGGAGGGTTGTCGGAATGGAGAGCTGTCCCCAATTGCGTTATAGCCACAGACTGTTGATGAATGGCCTATAAAATCTTTTTTTTTTCTTTGTATTTGTTGTGTTTTGAGCACATGGATACATTTTCACAGCTGTGTTTATTTTTACACATGAGTGACAAGCTGATCGTTAATTAGTTCATCTTCCTCATCTCCTCGCTGCGCTGGGTCTCTGTCTCCGCTGCTGTAGCGCTTCGCTTTGCTTCCATTCAGTCAGATCATTTTCACAACGTGTTCTGCGGCCCGTCTCCGGTCCCAACCGGGCTCCGGACAGGCTGTCCCTCTCTGAAGCAGAGGGTGAGGTGGTCAGCTTCACTCCCGCATGAACGCCGATGACAGCCTGGAAGTGTCTGAACTTCAAAATAAAAGCCCAGTGAATTGAGTTATAGCCACTGTACTGTAGCCTATATAAATAGCCTATGAAATCTTTTTTTTCTTTGTAAATGTTGTGTTTTGAGCATACGGATACATTTTCACAACTGTGTTTATTTTTACACATTAGCGGCCAAGATTATTAGTTCATCTTCCTCACGTGCCTCGGTCTGTCCATTGCGCACGCTGCAGGCTTCGCTCCCAGGTCAGTCAGAGCATTTTCACAGCGTGATGAGGTCAGCTTCACTCCAGTCAGTCTTTACAGACAGTCCACAAAGAGCTTCTGAACATTTCCTCCTCAGTTTGTCCCAGGCGGCGGCAGATCGTTTTTAATTTAATTTTTTATATATATATGGCTTGAACGCCATTATATGAGACCAGGCTATTAATTGAATACTGACTGATTGTTTTGTTATTTGAGGAATATAGCTATATTATGATCTGCTGCAGTAACGTTTGCCACCTTGTGGAATAATGCTGCATGGGGCTGGGTGATAGACCAGCTCTTCTCAGAGACTCAACCCGACCCTGAGGTCTCCAACCCCGGGCATATTTGGTAGGTGGCAGCGGCCCCTTTATGGTAATTTTCTACTCTTTTCAGTCACATGAGATCCAGTCCCAGACCTCGGCTACAGTCCGGGATTTCATCAGGCTCCCTTCCCGGCACAGGGCACTCTAATTGGCAGCTTAGATGAGGGGAATCGCCGTGCGTAATGGTCGCGCGTAATGACAGCTCCTTGCCGGTGAAACACAATAAACTGCGTACTTCTTGCATGTTTGTCTCATGGCACGGTGGAGCCTACACAGAGGTACACAAACAGGTGGATCAGGAGAACGAGCGAGGAGAACAGTACATGAGGAAGATTAGTTAACGATCAGCTTGTGTGAAAAAATAAACACAGCTGTGAAAATGTATCCATGTGCTCAAAACACAACAGTTACAAAGAAAAAAAAGATTTTATAGGCCATTCATCTACAGTCTGTGGCTATAACACGAGTCACTGGGCTTTTATTTGGAGTTCAGACATTTCCGGTCTGTCATCGGCGTTAATGTGTTGTTTAAGATCAAAAACAAAAAGACAATCAAAATTTGACCGTAATTTGATTTTGGTTTCCTCGTTTTTCCGTTTCAAAACCAAAAAACAAACAAAAAACAACTTTGTTTTTCTGTTATTCTGTTTTAAAACAAAAACAGAATAACGTGGAAAATTAAGTCTTTGACTTTTCTATTGTTTAGTTATTATGATATTTGGAAACTTCGCTCCACAGCGGCCAGGTCCCGGAGCAACTCTCTCCACACCCCCCGCTTGCGTCCGTGGGTGGGGGGGGGGTGGTCCATATGCCATCCCTGCACCAGAGTTCCCCGGGTCACGCTGCTGATCCGCCCCGCGGAGCAGGCAGCTCGCAGCGGCCTCTTCCTACAGCGGATCGCTCCGTCCCGGACCTGAACGCCCCTCATCATTTAAATCCCCTGTATGGGCTTAATACACCGTTAGAGAGGAACTCGTCTGGTCGCTTTATTTTCTAACCTCCGCCTGGCCACGTGGGGGGGCGACCGCCATTCCGACGGTCTGCCAGTCCGAAAATTCCCGAAGGTCCGTCATTTCGAACTTCCCGAGGGGCCGCCGTTCCAAATGTGTTTTATTTTGAAAATTGACCGGATTCTCTCGTGGTTTGACTTCCTGCCCGGCTTGACACGACGCGCCGCGGGGACAGTGCCCGACCGGCCCCTCCCCCTCCGCCTCCAAAGTTTCACCCAGGTGCGAGTCTGATGCATTACATCCATGGTCTGATGCAGCCGCGGCACTCCTGCTGAAAATAAATGTCCTTGCTCTGTGCTTTGGTTAGGTTTAGGCAATGTAGAAAGGAGTTGGTTAAGTTTAGTAAAAAGGTTAGGTAGAGGCCAATAAAATCGCAGTTAATATGTATCTCCACCGGGAGTCGAACCCTGATCCACCGCGTCAAAAGCAGATGCTCTGACCACTACGCTACCACCGCAATTAGGCTTGTTTACTCCGTGCCGTAAACCATTCAAGATTTTTTCAGGTTCGGAATGGCACCCTTTCTTTCAGGTTCGTAATGGCACCCTTTTCCCATAAATAATTAAGGGTCGGCATTCCGACAAATTAAAGTAAACGTTCGGAGTGGCGGCCCTTCGGAATGGCACCCTGGAACCGGCCACGTGTATGTGTTTACAACGAAACCAGCGAGAAATCAATAAATGGAGCGGTGGATTACGTAACTGTATAAACATTACGTTACGCAGCGCGTCTGTGTCGCGGTGCCACAGAGACAAGAGCTGGGACACGGACACCGCGGGTGGGGGCGGTCAGGTAGACTACTACACTTATGTTACAACTAGAGAGACGCCAAGTGGAAGACAGAGAGCCTCCGTTCTCACTCACAGTCACAAGTCATGTAGTTAACGATCACAATTACTCTGGGGCTTTTTAATTGAGGTAAAAATGTAGCATAGCCACGGGAGAAATCCTGCTTAGTTCCTCTTTCAGTGTACATTATACAGATTATTTTTTAGTTCATCAACTGTTTGGAGAAAAAAAAACCTTTCATCATTCTGTCTCTGTGTTACTGCAGATAAAGGGGGTTAGGGAGAGAAGTCTAAATAATTTGACATATTTGAGCATTTTATTAAAAAAAAAAAAAAGGAATGCTATAGTTACTTTTCCTGGTAACTCTACTTTTTCCATGTAGCAACTCTAATATTAACTCTAGGCCACTGTAAGTGTTTTAAGGTTATGTCAACTAAAAATTGACATTAAAGGTTGTTTTTGTTTCATAAATTTGTCTAACTGAATTTGTGCTCATTAAATAATAATATGATGAAGAGCTGAAAGACTTTTAAAATAGTTCAGTAATGTTTCTGTGGCACCAAAGACGGAATAAATAACAAAAAGAAAAAACATTGGCATCGGCCAAGTTGTTATTTTAAACATCGGTATCGGCATCGGCCCAGAATTTCACAATTGGTGCATCCCTAAACAACAAAAGATCACTCAATATGTCACCAGAGATGAAGGAATCCTGTTCATTTGAAATACTGATCTACTGTAAATGACAACAATAATACAACCAGAATATTTGCATTTAAAAATGTTATTTGTGGCAGACAAATCATGTTGATTTGATTTTGTGTTTTAGCCTGTTGCGCCAGCCACCACTCTCTCCCAATCACAGGGTCAGTGGCATTTCAGCAGCCAGGTTGCCAGTAAGGCTACCATGAGCTGCAGCTACAGCTGGGAGACAAAGCAATCTCAACTAAAGTGTTTTTTCTCTTTTCACAGCCTTTTGTGGCATAAATCCTGGCATCGGCAGCAAGGAGCAGAAAAGAAGAGACCAGTTGCACCAGTTTGTACTCTGCTGAGGAAACTTCTGGACTTTGAACTCATGGCAAGTAGGTGTCTGGTGGTGTGTGTGTGTGTGTGTGTGTGTGTGTGTGTGTGTGTGCGCGCGCGCGCGCACTCCTCCCCCCAACACCGCTTACCTTGTGGGGTATTTCCTCCTCTGTTTTTGTTTGTTGGTTTAAATTATTTTTTGTTTGTTGTTCATATGTTAATAATCAATTGTCTTGTTTACTAGTTCATTTGTTATTACTTACTTGTTACTTTTTGCTGTTTTATTGAATAAAGACAGATAAAGAGAACACTGTTTTGTGTTTTTTTGCAGAAGGCTGAAAAGGGACATTAATCCAAGTTACAACATATAATTGTAATATTTACAAGATTCTATACTGTAAAATTACAGGAAATTCCTGGCAACTGAGTTGCCGCAAATTCAAACTTTTGCTGTAAAATTTACAAGATTCGATCCTGTAAAATTACAGGAAATTCCTGGCAACTGAGTTGCCGCAAATTCAAACTTTTGCTGTAAAATTTACAAGATTCAATCCTGTAAAATTACAGGAAATTCCTGGCAACTGAGTTGCCGCAAAATCAAACTGTTGCTGTAAAATTTACAAGATTCGATCCTGTAAAATTACAGGAAATTCCTGGCAACTGAGTTGCCGCAAATTCAAACTTTTGCTGTAAAATTTACAAGATATACCCTGTAAAATTACAGGAAATTCCTGTTTTTTGAGTAGGATACTGCATTAAGTACAGTAAGTTATTGTAATTATTTTACAGTAAGGGTCCTGTATACTGTTGACAGTAAATTTACGGTAATTATTTGCCAGGAATTTCCTGTAAAAATTACAATAAATGTCTAACAGTGTAGTTTACCTGGAACTAACCAACTCACTCAGTACTCCTCCACAAAGGCAGGCTCCACAATGTGCTGTATCACTCCACTTATCACCTGTTTGGATCAGCAGTGTGTGGAAAAGGCCTCTTCCAAACAGCTGATAGGCAGAGTGATACAGTAGAAACCTTTCTACTGCAGAAATTATACTTAATGGCTATTATTTTATACCTCATATAACCCCATTGCAAAAAAGCTGAACTATCCCTTTAACCTCATCTAACAAGGGTTCTTGGGCTTTAACAGAAAGCCTGTGGTCTGAACTGGTAGCAGGTAGTTTGAGAGATGTTGGTGTTTACTGGGCAGCAAGGGTCAAGTCAACTGATGATATCTATCTATAAATGCATCAAGGTAACATCCCTCCTAATGAGCCACTTCCATAACACAACAACCAACACAAGTGGGTCAGGGGCCTAGGGCCCATCACACCATGCTTCGTAGTTAAACTGTTACAGTTTTAAGACTTTATTCAAGCCAAATGCCATTCACTTGAAGTCACCACAAATCTTCCTGCTACTGATTATGAGTATTTTTACCCATAATGCTGGGCTTCAGTCAGGACTGTGCCAGAAAAATGTTGCTTCAATGTGTCTGTGAAAAGTCACCGCGGTGCAGTGAGGAGGAATGGAGCGTTACACTGATGCTGCATTCATGTGCAGTCGGACAGACGGCCGCCGATAACAAACCAGATGTCATTTTAGTCACAGCAGTCGAGAGAAAGCTGGTAAACCGTGGGTCAGGTAAACAATACGACATCACCATGACAACATATTGTCACATGTATTGTTTTGCCTCAAGACCACTTGTTTACATTGTTTATGCCGTTACGTGCAGCGGCTGTCGTCCGTCTGCCGTCTGCCCAATTTCACGTGAATGCAGCATGAAAAATACGATTGAGTTGCTTGCGATATACAACAATAATAACTTTAACACCAAACTGTCTTGAGCTTGAGTTAAAAGTCAGCTCATTACTGACTTTTCAGAGCAGTCAAGCCTCATCTATAAACACTGTAGCAATGTCACATTGTTGTTAGACGCTAATCCAGGTTCAAAACTTCCTCTGGCTGAACATCACTTGCTAAATGTTAGGCTGCTTTGATTGCAGTGTGCAACTGCCAAATTGTCCTTGTTGTGAGATCAGTTCTCAGTCAATGCCTGATGATCAGAGGCAATAAGTCTGTTCAAAGTCAAATGATGATCCAAATCAGATGTAGGTCTGATTTATCAAAGTCAGTTAAGTCAGAGTGCACTCTATGTCTTGTGTGAGTTGAGCTGTACCAGTCACAGGGACTGACACAGTCCTACCGCCACCGAAGAAGAAGATAACTCAGTCGATCCAGTGGAAAAGGTTGATCTGGGTCTCTGGTATCGCTGGGTGGCTCGCCATCCACTGAAACCGCTGGACTTCTCTTCTGTAGTTCTTCATCCAACACAAAAAACCTGACCTGCATTTGCAACACAGGCATACACATCATTCTACTTATCATGGCACTGAAGGTGACACATCTAGTAACCCTCTGCATGTTATTCTATGTTAGTTGTACAACATTATCATTATTATTAAATCATATCATCAAATTCAACACTGAGTGTAATTACTCAACATTATGACAATAATTTGTTAATTTTAATTTCAATCTCTAAATCAAAGATGAAATATTATCAGAATTATGTTGTTCTGATATAGTATATGATCAATATATCAACAAAATACAATATCAACATGAAACTCTTTCAGTTTAACCCAAATACACATATCAGCATGAAAATATAAATGAGCTGCTTGCTTCAGATGAAAATAAACAATATCATAAAAATAATCACATTCTCAGTGACCTAAGCAACCTTACTTTTCTAGTAAAATATGTATTTCCTTTTTTAAACAGTCTATTTTGCAAATCAAGTAACTCAAATCAAAGGTTTTAACAAAAGTTCTTGGCAATAAACACAAAATAAAGGATATCACTGCCTGACAACACAATATCAGCAGCTAAAGGGAAACCATAGTGATTATGATTTCATATTTAACGTTTCTGATATTTCTTTTTTTTTTAACCAAATGATGTATTTTATACAGAACTTAAATTAAACATGAATTATGTCTCTCTCTCTTTTTAACATTAGGCTACCATAGTTATTTATTGGTCACAACGTGACGGTAACTGACTCTTCATGTGGGACATTTCAGTGCTAAGATATAGGGATGTCCCGATACCACTTTTTCACTTCCGATACGATACCGATATTGCAGCCTTTAATATCGGCCCGATACCGATATTGATCCGATATTAGGGGTGGTGAAAAAAAACGATTATTTATATTTTTCAAATTCTAATACAAAGGAGAGTCCTCCTGTTGCTGACTGACAGGCTGCCGCTGTCATGTTCTTCTATGGGACAGACAGTAGTGAGCTTACTTTTGAACTGTAAAATATTAAAAAATAAACCTTATTTACAACTGTTATTGAATTACTGTAGGTACATCAATGTCAAACAAAAGGCAAAATCTTCTTGCTTCTAGGTTTTATTTGTCACTCCAAATTGAAGATTATAGCCTGCCCTACAGTAAAAATGGCATACATAAAATAAAAAGAGGAGTAAAGCAATATATTAAGCAGCAATATTTAAGCATCAAAGATGTTTAATCATACCCACATAGTTTGAAACAACGTTCAAAACACACAGACAGTGTCACAACTAAGCATTAAGCCCGCTAGCTTAATGCTAACGTATAATGTAAAACGCCATAGACAGGCTAACAGAAATTAGCATCGTTAATTCAATGCTGGCTTTAGCACTGTTACTCGCGCCCGGTGTGAACGCACCGTAACCTGACCGTAACACGGCACAACATGTGGACCAGCTGGTCTTCCTCCAGAAGAATCTGACCACCGACCTTTAGAGCAATATAGCGCATTTACCGTTTATTAGCAGGTAAGCGCGACCTGTCCATGCACCTGTGTCTGTGTGTGTGTGTGTGTGTGTGTGTGTGTGTGTGTGTGTGTGTCGCACACACGCTGTTGTTGTTGTGATCATGTGATCTCTGCATGCTGGAGCCGGGCTCTCTTCTTCTCTGGCAGGCGGCGCACCAACATTAAGGTGCAGTACCGCCACCTACTGTGTTGGAGTGTGAACGAGAGTCACCTATTCATATGGGACAGAAGTGCTGGAGCGGAATAATGGACTGCTTTTATCGGAGCGTTTATATCGGAGATTTTAGATGCAGTCCGATATAATCCGATATTCGTTTTTTTGGCTGATATCGGACATAAATCCGATATCAATATCGGATCGGGACATCCCTACTAAGATATAGCAGACTAGCACCAGAGAGCTATCTTACCGAGACACACGAGGAAAGTAAACAGACACTCCTCTCGACCCGTGGCTCCTGCAGTGCAACTGCTTCAACTGCGTTCTGATAACTCCCGACTTTTTGTAACTTTTATGACTTAATTTCCACTTGTTGCAACCCTCAACGTGGGACACGGAGCAACGTCCAGTTCAACGTGGCAACTTGAAGGCCTGGAGCAAGTCGTGACTCGGGAGCTTGGAGGAAAACAGAGAGAGCTCAGAGGAAGTTGGGAGCTTGGAGGTACTCGGAAGTACTCGGACGACTCGGAGTGATTCGTCTCTCCTCTACTCCTCACAGCCCCTCCCCTCCCTCACTAAGACACTCATCAATTCAAATATTTAAAACTTTATTACTCTCTTAATTACATTTATTTTAACCCATTTTTCAGCAGGGTTACATTAAGCTTCTACAGCCGGAGTATTCAAGTATACAGTAAAGTGAAGGCATAACAAAAAGAAATTGAGAATCCATTACAGTTTTATTTGAAACACCACTACAGCCGGGGGATCTGGGGACTACAGATGAAAAATAGCCTAATTAGCTAATTCTGGCGCATTTACAGTGATGTTATTAATGTGCACTGTCCCTGTTTTCAAATAAACTTATTAGGGCCACGGGCAATCGCACCGGGCACTGCAGGTACCAGTGCCCGGGCAAAGCCCGGGCACTACTGTTATTGTGTGGATTTTTTCCTAGTTTTTATTAGTGTGAATGCTGGAAGCATTCACAGTATTGTTATTCAAATCTTTATTCTTATTATTATTATTATTATTAGTGTGAATGCTGGAAGCATTCACAGTATTGTTATTCAAATCTTTATTCTTATTATTATTATTCTGGGTTCTTCTGCCGTTTTTCGCTGTTTAACTAGTCCTTCATACTTTGTGCCATTTTAACAATTCATATATCAAAACGTGCGGCTTTTTCAGGACATTTAGGCTATGATTTTTATCTTTTCAACTATTTATACTTTTTAAAATATTTAACTTTTTCTGCAATTTTTCTCCCATAGGAATACATTGAAACAGTCTTCAAACTCTTCAAATCTTCTGCTTCATTCAGCCTCTAATAGCTTCAGCATACTTTCAGCTACAGACTTCATTCAACTTTTAAACTGTTCACAAACCTTTCAACTATTCAGCTATATCTCAGCTTATTGATATCTTCAACAGTTTCAGATATATGTATAGTTTTAAAATCGCCGACTTTACATCCTCAGTAAACATGTTAAAAGCCTGGTGTCAGAACGTTTTTTCGTCTCAATCGATAGTTTCTACCCCCGCACACACTCTGAGGGGGGTGAATTTTTTTTTAACTCTACCGTTTTACTGTTATTAGGTTAAAATTCTGGCCAATTAGGGCGCGGAAACGTTGAGTGACAGGTCCGAGCAGCTCCGTGGACAGCTGCTTCGAGGCCAGTGGGCGGGAACTCGGCCGGCCAATCCAACATGGCGCTGTTCAGGCCGCCATATTTGAGTCACAAAAACGACTCCCCAAAACCAATGGGTGACGTCACGGACGCTACGTCCATTCTTTTTACAGTCTATGTGTTGAACACATTGTTTTACACGTATCCTAAACTACTGAGGCTCTTCTCAACCATTTCACACCATTAAACCCGCTGTTTACATGTTCTACTCCTCAGCTAATGCTCGATCTATATTCTTCAACAATGTTCTTCTGCTGTCAGTTTACAATGTATTTCAGTAGGCATTAACTTTTTTCCTAATTCAGGGATTTTTCAAACTCTTCTTTGACAATTCAAGTAATTTCCAGCCATTTCATACAAAGTCTCACATCTTCTACTTTTAAATATATTCTCAGCCATTGCTTCGGCTATGTTAGTGCTGGTTCATCAGTCCTTCCTGTCAGGTTAGCTACAGATTTCAACTATTTAACCATTACATTTAAACATGCAGAATTTCAATGTTTTCTTCTCCCTTTAGCATTTCTACTGCTTTTTACCTTTAAAAAGGCATTCATCTCACACTACAAGTTATATGTTTCAGCTTTTTCCCTCCTAGGGATGAATAAAATATTCATCTACTCTCTACTCTACTCTAGCATTAGTCTTTTCAACATTGCTTTAGCAGTTTCGTCAACTAATTTAGCATTGATTCAACAATTTCTTCAGCTCATTCAGCATTGCTTCAGCAACAGCGTTCAGCTGCTTTCAGCATTCACACGCATTTTCTGCAGGAAATGCTATCTTTTTCTAGTTATTTTTCATCTTCCGGACGCTTTTTCGATTTGCTACTAGTCCTGCAACTCGAAGAGTCCTGCAACTCGAAGAGCTAATGCTCGATCTATATTCTTCAACAATCTTCTTCTGCTCTCAACTCGAAGAGTTGCAGGACATATTATATATCAAAACGTGCGTCTTGATCGGGATCGGTATGCTATTACTTTTCTCAACAGTGTACGAATTTTTCGCGACGTATGTCGCGAAAAACTGCGCAAAATTTTTGCATGTAAGTCAATGGGACGGGCGGAAAAAAAAGACCGAAAAAGACCAATCATTGGAGTTTAACAAACGTCTACTGCTCAGGCATACTTTCACCTAGAGACTCCATTTAAACTTTAAACAGTAGACACAAGTCTTGTGTATTGTCGTATTACTCCACGTTTTGATAGGTCATATAGTTTTTGATCAATCCCTGTTCAATGACCATGATCATTTTTGGAGAAATTATGAGATTATAATGGGTGTGTATTGGACGGAATGTTCGTGTCAGAGTGGGTGACATCATCGGTTAGAGTGGGAGAGATGCCAGAAAAACTCCAGATTTTTTCTCTATCCAAACTCCAAACGGCCACAATTTTCACTCTACACACATAATTTCGGCCACGGTTGTAGACGAGCTCATCCTTGATCTCTTAATCTGCTCAAAATATCAGAGAGACTTACAGAATTTAAACTCTGAGCCTCTAAGTGCGGCCACGTCTGTCTCTGCTCCTCATTGAGTCCAATACAAATATTTTCTGAGAGAAGCAGAACGGCCTGATGTTTTAAAACTGCCAGCGTCGCCAAAATATTTACTGTAGAAACACCAAATCGTACCAAAATTTTCAGGAAGTCCTTAGAGCAATGTGATCTGTGTTTTGTTCTGATAGGAGTTACCGTTTTCTCACCCTAAGCCTAAATGTGAGACCGGTGCAGAGGCAGAAAATGGCTCTTTTTCTCCACGTTTCTGTCTGTCTCAGCCTGCAGGGGCTCGTTAACTTCATAAACAATCCACCTGGCGCTCGTTTAAATGTTTATAAACACACACAGCTAAATCAGACTGACACAGGATGCAGCTCATAGTTACACACACACACACAGACTCTAGAACCAGCTTCATGTGATTACAGTTACACACACACACACACACACACACAGGTAACTTCATGTGATTAGCCTAAATGTGAGGCCGGTGCAGAGGCAGAAAATGGCTCTTTTTCTCCATGTTTCTGTCTGTCTCAGCCTGCGGGGGCCCCTATCGCCGTGGTAACCTCTTTGATCCTCAGGCCAGAGCTCGTTAACTTCATAAACAATCCACCTGGCGCTCGTTTAAATGTTTATAAACAGAGACACAGCTAAATCAGACTGACACAGGATGCAGCTACTAACTAACTACCGTATTTCCTCTAATAGTAGCCGGTATCTATTTAATAGCCGGGTCTGTTATAATGGCCGGGGGCGTGGTTTACACGAACAAATAAAGGCCGGCCCCAAATACAGGCCGGGTCAATGGGAAAAAAACAAACAAACAGAAAAAACCTGAATTTCAGTCACTGTGGATGCACTGGTCTCAGGCGGCCAAACACGGATGCAGTAACCCACAAGTGCCAGCAGATGGCAGTAGCTAGATCTGAAGTGCCACATGAACCCACGCTTCAAGGAAACAGTCACTGACAACTCGACCGAAGAGAGCTTTAGCAGCATGGCGTGTCACTACCCGATTTGCGACGCTACCCGATCTGTGACAAAACTGGTCACTTGTGCTCCAGCGTTTATTAGCCTAATCCTGTCCAGCTGATCGCTGCTGTTGCGGTACCTGCTACAGTAATGTGTAAAAAAATATAATTAATTGTAGGCAGAATGAAAACTGAGCACGGTAACTGTCAAATTTGAGCACCAGCATGAAACAGAGGAAGAAATAATAGCCTCTCTCAAATATAAGCCGGTCTCCAATACAGGCCGGTTCCCCTGGGCAGCTAAAGTAAATAAAGGCCTCGGCCTCTATTAGAGGAAATACGGTATGTGTCAAGTCAGTCAGTCACACACACACACACACACACACACACACACACACACACACACACACACACACACACACACACAGACTCTAGAGCCAGCTTCATGTGATTACAGTCACACACACACACACAAACACACACACACACACACAAACACAGTTAACCTAATGTGGTTACAGCTCCTCCATATCAGTGCTTATAGAAAGATGATCATGTGTCTGTCTGATCAGCTCTGTCTTGACCTTAAGATCGTGGGTTTGATTCCCATGTTGACAGAGATGGCACAACCCGCAGTAGCTCCCGTGGCCCATTCAAAATTTCCCGAGAGGAAATTTTCTAGTTTTTATTATTAGCCACCTCTGTTGTCATAATGATGGTATGTGGTTTGTCTTATTCTTCCTAATGAAGATATTTTGAGCCTTTGTATGCGTTCATGTACCAACACAATAACAGTCTTCTGCAGAATCTCCTCTACAATCAGAGATGTGGTTCAGACACAAGTCCATAGCTAGGTATGTGTTGTCTCTAGCAATCATATGTATTTCATGTATATTTATTGTCTGCAAGGCAGCTACTACCATGCACTTGAGTCCATGACAAATTTCCCTTAGGGGACAATAAAGTTTATTCTATTCCATATAAAATGCAGCTAAAAGCAGTTACCTCACAAACCTTTCTCTACTACAAAACACATTTGCCTTAAAAGCTTCAGTGTAAACGCCCTCTGGTTGAGCAGCATGTGCTTCACCTGGGGGAACTCTCTCTCTGAAGTTCACATCTGTCCTCCCCTCTCTGGTTACACTGATGCTATTGATCAGATAATTGTCTCTCAATGCAGCCTTATGTCTGCTATTGATTCCCTGGATCACTCTGTCACTTCAGATGCTGTGGTGGAGCAGAGGGAGCTTCTTGTGTCAGCTGCACATCAGTGCCAAATTGCCCAGATTTGATATTAAGTGGCATCAGTTACTCTTAATTACATGTAGTTAGTTCTTGCTGCCGTCAGAAAACTGGCTACTGTTTGGGAAGGAGATACTGAATATCAGACATGTTATATGAAGTCAAACTAAAATAACACAATAAATTATAGCTGCTGCGCAGCGATGGGTCGGGTCCGGGCTACTTTTGGGCATATTTAGGCAATTCTGAGCAACAAACAGGAGAATAGGAAGACAGGACAGTTGACCTTATAATGTCCAATTTGCATCATTTGAGGATTGAACCCACAACCTCGGGAACCAAAGACCGTTGTCTATCGCACTGAGCTAATTGACAAGAGGCAGTTTAACAGTGGCTTCACAAATTGGGTAAGCCATTCACTGTCGTGAAGGCAGATTTGAAACCACAGTAAAAAGAAAAATCTGTTTTTGAGGTAAAATAATGATATGTATTTGTAGAACATCTACTGTGACTCTTAAGATGTTAAGAGCCTTCGCACATGGTCCAGTCCAAGCTATTTGGATTTTTAAATTTAGAGGCTTGCTGTGATGCCACCATTAGGACAATTGTCTTGTGTTTCGTGTTGAGGACAACTGACATTTTGGTCTGTCATCATCATCATCATCACCCTTGCTGGGTCTCGAACTCACAACCTCTGACACCAAGAACTAGCTCCTAACTCACTGAGCTAAGTAGCTGGTAGTGAGACCTGCTGTGTAGCTTCATTTATCCACTCAGGTGAGTCAGTGCCCGGGCAGCTGTTGTCAAGGCAGATTTCAAAAATGGTCAAAAAGTCAGAAATTCTATTATCTAAACAAAAATCTGTTAATACATAAATTGCATTTAGACAGCAAAACAGCTTGAGGACATGTGACATTTTGATCTGTCATCATCATCATCACCCTTGCTGGGTCTCGAACTCACAATCTCTGACACCAAGAACCAGCTCCTAACTCGCTGAGCTAATTGGCTGGTAATGAGACCTGCTGTGTAGCTTCATTTATCCACTCAGGTGAGTCAGTGCCCGGGCAGCTGTTGTGATGAAATGGTCAAAAGTCAGAAATTCAGTCATCTAAACAAAAATCTGATAATACATAAATTGCATCATGACAGCATGGAAATGTTGGTGATTTGTTTTTAATGATAAGTGTTTTGCTTCATAAGAGAAAATCTGATGTTTATAAATTCCAGTCTCATATTGACTGCAGTTGTTCCCATGAGAGCAGAATTCAAGAATTCATGTTCTAGAAAATTCAGTTTTTGAATTAAAATTCTGATATTTGCCAAACTTCATCAACCATGACTCCAGAATATTCTCATTTTTTTTCAAGAAGTTTGAAAATGTATTTAGCAAGAATTTGATGGTATATGTTTACAGTACTGTTTACAGTCAAACGTTTTCATGCACTGTAGGCTCAATTTTTGCTTAATCAAAAATCTGAGAAACAAGTTTTGTGGAGGACGGTCTGGAGATGCTCAGTAGCAAGTTTGGTGACAATTGAGCAAAAATTGTGGGAGGAGATACATTTTAAAAGTTTTACAGTTATTGAAAAAAACAGAGTGATGGACTTCATAATTTGTAATAAGTTTAAGTGGACAAAAGTTTCAGCAGTATTGAGGCTACATTGTGGTGAAGTTTCAACACTGTAGCATCTACCGTTGGTTTGGTAGGAATTTTTAAAGTTTTTAATTTTAAACGCTGATTGTGCCCCCCCTAGGAGGGGGGCGCACATGTCCTTGGAGTTGAGTGAATCTGGCATGGGACTGAACCTTTGTGCAAAGTTTGGTGAGTTTTCGCCCATGGGAAGTATGACTTCCTTGGAAGAAGAAGAAGAAGAAGAAGAAGAAGAATTCCTAGGAACACAATAGTGTCCCGGCAGCTTAGCTGCCCGCACCCTAAAAAGCAAAGAAAATTTTGTCTTATTCTTACTGAAGTAACCGCAACACAGGTTATAGTATTACAAAGTAAGTACAAGTAATAGATAGCTTTATTTTACAGTCTCCAAGTTTAGTGATTGCTCAGACAAACAAAAAGAGGGAAACTTTCGCTTTTGGTCCTCCTGATATACCTGATATACTGTAAAGTATATCCCATAATACTCCACAGCCACAGCCTAAATTCCACTAATTGGTAATTGTAAACAGGATGTGTGTGTGTGTGTGTGTGTGTGTGTGTGTGTGTGTGTGTGTGTGTGTGTGTGTGTGTGTGTGTGTGTGTGTGTGTGTGTAAAATCACATGAAGTTACCTGTGTGTGTTAGAGTGTGGGAGAGGAGTGCGCGCTTCCGCGCATTTGTATGTTACCTGTGTGTTTTGATGTGTGTGTGTGTGTGTGTCTGTAACTGTAATCACATGAAGCTGGTTCTAGAGTCTGTGTGTGTGTGTGTGTGTGTGTGACTATGAGCTGCATCCTGTGTCAGTCTGATTTAGCTGTGTCTGTGTTTATAAACATTTAAACGAGCGCCAGGTGGATTGTTTATGAAGTTAACGAGCTCTGGCCTGAGAATCACAGAGGTTACCACGGCGATAGGGGCCCCGCAGGCTGAGACAGACAGAAACGTGGAGAAAAAGAGCGATTTTCTGCCTGTGCACCGGTCTCACATTTAGGCTTACTGTGACAAAACGGTAACTCCTATCAGAACAAAACACAGATCAACGTTGCTCTAAGGACTTCCTGAAAAATTTGGTACGATTTGGTGTTTCTACAGTAAATATTTTGGAGACGCTGGCAGTTTTAAAACATCGGTCCGTTCTGCTTCTCAGAAAATATTTGTATTGGAGTCAATGAGGAGCAGAGACAGACGTGGCCGCACACAGAGGCTTATTCTGTAAGTTCTGTAAGTCTCTCTGATATTTTGAGCACATGACATGAGAGATAACAAGTTTGTCTTACAAATTCTGAAAAAATTATGTGTGTAGAGTGTAAATTGTGGCCGGGCCGAGTGTGGAAAGAGAAAAAATCTGGAGTTTTTCTGGCATCTCTCCCACTCTGACACGAACATTCCGTGCAATACACAACCATTATAATCTCATAATTTCTCCAAAAATGATCATGGGTTGTGTCCGAAATCACTCACTCATTCACTACTCCCTACTCACTATATAGTGAATTCAATATAGTGGACTATATAGTGGACTCAACGGCGGAACGTCTCGGACACGCTCGGACACTACTCCGCTCGTTGCTCGGCGCCGTTAATTACGTCACAGCTGTCGCACAAATAAAACGTGATGTAAACACAACATCAAGTGGAGGAGTTATGTTTGTCTGTCCCTTTTAACTAATAAATCTGCCTTAACTCATAAATCTGCCTTGTATTTGATATGTGTTGTCACCAAAGCTTACATCTTTACATTACGAGCACCTTGATCTGTCTTGTTGATGTATCCTATGTAAATAAACGGGTCTCCGCATTGTATTGTTTTTATTAATAACTTTTTCCCGCCGCAACTCACGAATTCGTCTCGCGCACACAAAGGAAAACAAACTGCCGTTCATCTCAAACGGGGAAAAAAATGCCAGCCACCGGGAATTTCGCGTTGTTCATCATAACAATTATTCAACTACTGTTGATAAGGAGGAGCAACAGACTTGCCAGGCGGCAGAGAAGACTGAGGCGTTTCGCTCTTGCTCGGCTCAGAAGACGTCGTCTAATTGTACGTACCGGTATTCTAGAGTACCTGCCAATTCTAGATACAGATCTGTACAACTACACCCTCTCCTGGAGAAACTTAAACATTACATAATTTTGTTTTCACATCACATAGCTTTCCTCCATGGCTGTCACACTACTAGTCACACATTTCATTACACTGTTATCATTTTTATTATTACTATTTATTATCAACACATACAGTACATCTACATTTATTTATCTATTATATACATACACCTAAATTTATTTATTTACATACATTTACATTTATTATATACATACATTTACATTTATTATTTACATACATTTACATTTATTATCTACATTGTTCTCATCTTTATTTACAGCATGGTCAAAGATCACAATACTGTGTATTGAACCGCCATGTTCCAGTGCTGACCCTCTACTTTGACGGCCAAAGTGAGCTGCGGCCAGACTTTCGCCTCTCGAGACCCACACTTACCAACCTGATCCACATCCTCCGCTCTCCCATCGACCACGGCTGGGGTCATGACCTTGAGGTTCTGGTGTTCGTTTTCTGGTTGGCAAGTGCAACCTCTTACCGCGTCGTTTCCAGGGCATTCGACATACCACGCTCCACAGTTTATGACATTATCCACAGAGTTACTGATAAAGTTATCAGGCTCAAAAACCAAATCATCTCCTTTCCTCCCCACGATGAGCTTCACAACATCGGTGCCGGCTTTGAGCGTCTGGCAGGATCTGCTGCATTAGCCAAGGTGGTAGGCAGCATTGACGGCTGCCACATTCGAATTAAGCCCAAAAGTGCAGACGCCCAATGCTACTTTAACAGGAAGCTTTTCTACTCTATTCAACTTCAGGCAGTGTGTGACCACCAGTGTCAATTTTTGGACATTTTTGTGGGTTACCCTGGTTCAGTCCACGATTCTCGCGTTCTCAAAAATAGCCCCCTCTTTGTGAACAGCCTGTACCCACCTGAAGGCTACTGCATTCTGGGGGATGGGGGATACCCCTGCTTGTCACAGCCCATCACACTCATCACACCCTACAGGGAGCCAGTGAGGAATGCGGTAGAGGCCAGATTCAACCGACACCATGCCAAGGCCCGTTCAGTCATTGAACGAGCCTTCGGCATCATGAAGACCAGGTGGCGATCTATTTTTTTTAAGGCCCTTGAAGTGCACCCAGCTTTTGCCGTCAAGGTCATCGCCTGCTGTGCAATCTTGCACAACCTGTGCCTCAGGGATGGTGACATTGTTGAGCCAGTGGAGGAACAACCTGAGCCAGATGCTGGAGGTGCTGAGCTTCACCCAGAGCTGCAGTGTGGGGAGCGACTCCGCAGTCGCATGGCTGCTGCAGTTTCTGCGCCGAATATCAATCCTGCAGCTCTGCAGGATCATGATTATTGAAGAGACAAAAATCAAATCAAAAATGTTAATAATTTAATCTTAGATCATTTATTCTCTCTCTCTCTCACAAATTTAATTCTCTTCTCTTCACCTGTCAACCTCCTCTGTCCTCTTATCTTCTCAAGTTGCAATTAATGTAAATAGTTTCAGTAGCTGATAGTTATAGATAGTATAGTAGATAGTGATAGAACGTAGCCTTTAATGTGTTTTATATGCTCACTGTTTAAAGTGAGTATAATGAAATGTTCATAGTAGTAGTAGTAGTATAGTATTTCTTGTCGGTGTTCACCTGTGTGTGATAAAGACCTGTGTTTCAATTGATAACAAAGTGGGGCATACTTTTTTGTTATTTATTACTTTCACATTCACATTTTATCTACAATTCTTTCGAGGAGGCTCAAAAGTCTCTCCTCCCTGGCCTCCTCCCTTTTCTCCCTTTCCTCTGCCCTCTTCTCCTGCCTCTCCATCAGCTCTACCACCGGGTCCTCCCGCCGCTGACGCTTTGGAGGAGCTGGCTCAGACTCTGGCTCAGACTCCTGGTCCACACCCTGACTTTCCTGCTCTGGTGGCACTGAATCAGGGGAGGCTGATGCCGGGACTGGAGGGTTCTCCCCCCAGGCTGAGGCAATGAGGCAAGGAGGCTGAATAGAAGGCCTCCCGCCTATTGCCTCATCCATCAGGGAGAACCACTTCCAGTTCCCGGCAGTGGCCTCCCCTGATTCAGTGCCACTCCCTGTTGGTGGCTTCCTCAGCTCCTGCACACATTGCAATATACACACATTTGATGTATGCAATTAATGTAGTGTTCGTTTATAATGCTAAACACAGCAAAGAAAATATACAAAAGTAAAAGTCACTGTACTTTCATCTATGTCGGGCATGTCCAATCTATTCCACAGAGGACCGAGTGGCTGCAGATTTTCTTTCCAACCAAGCAGCAGCGCACCAGACCTGATTCATTTAATCAGCTGATCTCAGTCTTCAGACAGCTGATCAGTAAAAGTGTGTGCTCTTGGGTGGTTGGAACAAAAACCTGAAGCCCCTTGGCCCTTTGTGGAATAGTTTGGACATGCCTGGTCTATGCTTTCACAAAATAGCTGTAGTTAATTATGATGCATCCTAACCTTGTATGTCTTTTTAAGATTCTCCCACTTCTTGGCTGCCCGGGCAGGAGTCACCACCCCAGTCAGCCCCATTTCTTTCAGAACAGCTCTACAAAATGCAATAACAAGTACAGGATGAAAAACAATAACAATTAACCTATCATTAATGCTGTCAGTGTCAAATGCTGATGAGTAATTTAACCATGAGTAATTTAAACAGTAATTTCGTCAAAAGTCTGTGTCATTTTACAGTTGTGTTCAGTTTTCATCTTAATAAGATAACGTTACAACTTCACAAGAATATGACACAACTCATGATGATTTCGGACACAGCCGTTACGTTGTTACTCACTCCCAACCGGCTGCGGAGGCGAAGCGTCTCCCCGAAAACAGCCGGTCGTTAGCTTTCCGCAGCCGGATGAGGGCTGCCACATCGTCGTCGGTCCCTGGGAGATTAAAATAAATTAAAGGGATAGTTCACCCTAGAATGATATTTCGCTCATTATCTACTCACCCTCATGTTGACTAAGGGCTGGAAGAAGTTTCAGATTCCTCCGTGGCTTCTCTGAGTTACAGGGGGTCTCGGCATAGCAGTGCATGTCCATATAACGGTTGCAAAGGGACACCGGAGCTCTTCGTAAAAAAAACACACACAAAAAAACATCCAAATACCTCCATGATGCTCGTATGTAATGTCCGTCTTGTGCTGAAGCCCCAAATTGCGTAATTGTCCCGAAAAAAATTAAATAAGTCTATATTTTAAGCTTGTTTGTAGCGGAAGCTTCTCGAAGCTCCTCTTCCTGGTCCGTCCAAATCTCGCGTGATTTGCGCCGGCGTCAGCATGCGTCAGTGCGGTTACTGCGAATCACGCGAGATTTGGACGGACCAGGAAGAGGAGAGAAGCAGAACCGATCAAGCCGCACGATTCGCTACTAGTCCTGCAACTAGTTGCAGGACTAGTAGCGAATCGAAAAAGCGTCCGGAAGATGAAAAATAAGAAAAAATCCACACAATAACAGTAGTGCCCGGGCACTGGTCCCTGCAGCTATTTCATAGCTGTTGGGACCAGTGCCCGGTGCGATTGCCCGTGGCCCTAATAATAATGGATTACGTGTATGTAGCGCTTTTCCCAACACCCAAAGCGCTTTACAGAAACCTTATTCATCACCACCATGATCATTCATACACATTCACACCGGGCAAGGTGGGTAAAGGTGTCTTGCCCAAGGACACTACGACAGCAGGATTTGAACCGCCAACCTTCTGGTTATTGGACGACCCGCTCTACCGCCTCAGCCCCTGCTGCCCCAGAAGTCCAAATGTGATGCTGTATTCAGAAAATTCAACACTGTGTTCCAACTGGTTCAAGCAGCCTCACAAGTACGCCTCTTAACAGCTGAGTGGAGTCCTTTCAGAGCAGCAGGTGTCTGAGTGTAGAGGCCTGGGAGGAGTAAATGAAACAGAAGTTCCATCCCAGGTGTTGTTAGGAAAGATGTGCTCAACACAGAGAATCCAAAACATCAGAAAACAATAAAACAACACAGCAAAAAAGAAGGAGCAACCGATCTGATTGACATGGGCAGGGTATTCCAGCCTGGGGGGGAACCAGAGGCTGCACTGAGTGTAGAACCTTAAAATATGTTGTGCAGAGATCCAATGGAGAGAGGCCAGGAGAAAGATAATATGGTCTGTCCCCCACAGCATGATGGAGCAGCTGAAGGTGAGACAAGGACTACTGACTGATTCCAGAATACAGGGAGTTACAGTAGTGGAGCCTGGAGGATACAAGAGTATACATAACACTATCTAAGTCACTTAATGAAAGGATGGAAATTATTTTGGTAATAGGATTTGAAAGAAGTTGAACTGTGACTTGTTGCTAATAGGACTAAGAGTTAAATTTTTGTCAGGAAATAGGCTTTATGCACAGCCCCACTACTTCCTGAATTTAAACAAGCTCATTTATTCCATGTCTTACATTATTGGACAAACTGATTAATCCAGGTGTGTCTGACCATTGTTATGAGGTCAGAGTCAGGAAGTAGTGGAGCTGTGCATAAAGCCTATTCCATGAAAATGTCACTACACTATGAATGAGTCAAAAATATTTTGGCTTTCATCTACTACAAAACATAATTTTATTTAACTGTAAAAATGTTTAAATGTATCCCCATCTTATACTAAAACAAACAACATGGTTGACAGCATTAAAATCCTCCTTGTTTTTGATGGGAGGTGGGGTTGTAGCATTCAGTGTTGAGACCAAACCTTTGTCCTTGTTATAGAAATGCTGCTAATCAAGTCAGACCCTCACCCCAGAGAGCAGGCAGTCATTTCACCCTCTACCCCACCCCCACCCCAGCTGTCAGTCAAAAGGCCACTGAGCATGCTCCCTGGCTGTCATTGCCCATGCTTTGACACCCACGGCAGAAAGCTTCATTACAACACACTCATCACATGCGAAGTGCATTCCTTTAATACACTCACTCCTAATGCCAATGCACAGAACACATACACACAGACACACACACACAAGCAGGCTGAGTGTGACACAATGAAATTATTCAATGGAAACTGGTGGTGGGGATTAGCAGGGATTTCTTTTGACTCTTTTAGGAGCACTGCTTGTGAAAAACACACGCACAAAAAATAGAAATTTTAGAAGCCCACACCTTCTATAAATCAGTCCACAACACAACTGGGATCCAGTACGGCTGCTCGACCGGCACAAGCACATCCCAGTGAGGTGAGGGGAGTGGAAGAGTGACTGATTTTGATATCAAATGACATTGTGTTGTGTGTTGTCATTATGAAACTCCGCTGTGACCTTAATCCAACATGGCTAAAGGCTCTTTGAAGCTTTCAGACCAACCTCTGACTCTCCCTTCTCTCTTTTGAGATCTCTCTCTCTCTCTTTTATTCACACTGTCCATCTGTTGCCCACTTTTCAATGGACAGTTTCAAGGCCTGCTCAGCATTTCAGAGGCTTTAAATAGCTCCATTGTAATTTAGAAAGATGGATTAGGACATTGAGAATGAGCGATACAGAAAGATGGATTAGGACTTTGAGAATGAGCGATGCAGGAAGTGAGGGAGAGTAAGAGAGTTTAATAGAGTGTATGTGAGAGAGAAAAAGTGTCCACATAATGCCTCAATGTTATTATGAAAAACAGCTACCACTGATCTCTTGAGTATAAAAATGACACAAAAAGACAAAAAATGAAACAAGTGGATAATAGAATACAGTAAGATAAAGAGAAAAGCTTTGGACCTTTAAATGACATACCCAAGCTGAGACAACAAGTGGAGCATGCCAGAAGATCAGCCATTCAGCAGATTAAAGTCTCTCCAGGTGGGATTAAATATTGAAGTGCCTCTTTCTGTCATTGTTTTCTGCCTGTGCTGTAATGTCAGAGCACTTTGCCAATTCTTCATTCCTGTTTTTTTTTTCATTAGAATTATATGCACTCTATTTAAGACCAATCCTGTGTTCTTATCTTGTTTTCTAAGAAGACCAAACAGTACTGTATATGGACACCTGTGTCCTGACTGGGCTGTGCCCTGCTGATCAATTGTGAACAGTGACAAAGTGACAAAATCATAGTCAAGTAAGGGGGAATCACAGTAGTCCAGAGTAGGGATGCACATTTTGAATTTTTTTTCTGACCGATAACCGACGCTCGTTAACCGATTATTAACCGTTAACCGATAAGATTAAGACGCTTCCGGCGCACGGCAAAAAAAATAAATAAATAAAAATAAAAATTGGCGATCAATTTTATTTATTTTTGCCGTTAAATACACATGTGTGCTGCAACAGAGCAGCGCCACATCCACTGTGCTCTGTCTCAGCTGATCGCGCTCATATGGAGGTTAGACCGTCCCATGTAGAACTGTTTTTATACAAAGTGCAGCCAAACACCAGGCTGAAGGAACAGCAGAGCTCCTCTGACATCTCCTCTGTGGAGCTGCAGGAGAGCTGCAGGTGACCAGGCTGGAGAGCAGCGACGTCCTCGTCCTCTTTTTTTTTTTTTTTTTTTCAGCGCCGTAGTTACAGGTGATTCACATCTATGTCCGTGTAGGCTACATTTATTGTCTGACCTTCCTTCTTGGGGGCTGCTGCACATACTGTCAGTCCTCCTGTGTAATTTATTGCTGCAAAATATGACTGAAGGCACATGAACTCTGCACGTGTTGACACGCCCCCATGAGTTGACGTCATAAGGACCCAATAATAATAAAAAAATAACCAATAGTATTAATCGGTCAAAGTTCTTGTTATCGGTTAACGGTTAAACGGTTAATCATGTGCATCCCTAGTCCAGAGTACAGGTAACAAATGCATAGCCTTAAATGAAAACAACTGCATACAAAACACAAGCCAAAACAAAGCTGCAACCTCCTAGACTGAAACATGTAGTGTTGGTGAAAGCTCTAAGATACAATGGTGTCTGTCCATTACTGTTTTTGTAGGTGTGAAGGATTTTTAATTCTATTCTGGATTCTACTGTGAGCCGATGCAGAGAGAGGCCAACACATAGAGGTGTGATCTTTTCCTAGTTCCTGTCAATACTCTGCTGGAGGCTTTTCACAGAACATCCTGATAAAGAATTACAGTAGTACAGTCTAGAGGTCACAAATGCATGGGCTGGTTTTTCAGCACATATAACATCAGCAGCAACAGCAAGAACTGTATAGTATAACATCAAATAATGTGTTTCTCTATTGCTTAGGACCGGTAAACAATTCCAATTTTGTCTGAGTTAAGAGGTAAACAGCTGGTCATCCAAGTATTTATGTCTATGAGATACAGAGTTTCACCTGATCAAAGATAAGTACAGCTGGGTGTCATCTGTGGAACAGAAATTATCGGGCACTTCCAAATATTATTTTCAAAATGAAATATTTATAAAACGAAAAGGTGAAATTAGGCAATCTGATTGGTTGATAACTGTGATATATTGAGCGTATACCACAGCTACTATTCTAAAGCCTTATCATAGCATGTCACTCAACGCCAGGGAAGAATGAATGGAAGTTTGTTGTCATGTATCATATCATGTACCGTATCTATGATCTAGAAGAATAATATTATGTCGATGTTGACTCTTGTCTTTCTGTAAGTTTAATCCAATTTTACAAACAGACCCACAGCACTCTCATGCATTAAATGATAAAATGAGGTACAGACCTAAGGAAATGTCAGATTAAATATAGGGTTCGGGATGAACCTGTCTACCGTTGCTATCCAGCTTCATAGTGGCCAAGCTGTCCTAAAAGTTAGCCCTCCAGGACACAGTTCAATGGGACAACTCTATGGGCCCTATTTTAGTGGCGCAACTCAGGGGGGCGCAGCGAGGCGAGCCCTGACGCAGCTGGCGAAGTGGTATTATCGTCCAGTGCAACAAGGTGCGCAGCGGATTCGGTAAATTGGTAGACTGCTGTGCGCTGAGATGGGAGTGGTCGCGCAGCAGGGGGAGGTGTCGACAGATTTGCAGTGGCGCAGTGACAATTTGTTGCCGATAGACCGCGCGGAGGGTGCGCTGAAAGCTCGCCAGCTCCAACCTGGTCTAATCTCAGCGCAAGGCGAAGCGCAGCCAGCGCAGTGGCAATTTGACTGCCCAGCACGCAGTGCGCACACGTCACCAAGACCTCACAGGCAGATTTCCACACTTCCAGGCACATTTAAATGCAATTAATAATAATCATAATAATAATAATAATAATCACAATAACCCCTATTTATTGTATCTGAATCAGCACATACACGTATATCTATATAGATTGTCCCGTCACACTGATGACAGATCAAAGGCTTGCGTAATGGAAACTCAGCCTAACTGAATTAACACAGATGAAACCAGGGAGGGACTGAGGGGGACAGCTCTCCATTCCGACACCCCTCCACTTCGACACCCCGCTGTTTCGAAACACCGCTACTCCGACACCCTCCCCCCCGCAGCTGTCCAAGGTGCTGAACCGTGTGACGTTGTTTACATTCTGCTTTGCGGCTTGTCTGTGAAACGTGCGCTGCTCAGGGACTGGGCAGATCTGTCCCACTTGCTTTCTCCCCGACTCCGTTGTTGGAGATCTCCCACACAGTAAAAGAAATACACTTTTTTTCTCCCCCCCTGCTCCGCTCGAGCGCGACTGAACCCGGCTTGAGCTCACACGGGCGCGAGGCTGCTGCAGCCGCCGCTCGTGCTGACAGCTGACTGAGGGAGATGCTTTGGTTGGGCTTAGGCAATGAAGAAAGGAGTTGGTTAAGTTTAGTAAAAAGACCAGGTAGAGGCTAGAAGCATAATGAACATTATATGTCATTAATATGAACCATTTGCTTGTTTTGCAGTTAGTTATGCACATGATCCGTTTGACCCCAAAAAGGAAAAAAGGATCAATGCGCACTGCGCACTGGGGGTTTCCCCCAATAGCCTTTTCGGAGTAGCGGGGTCTTTAGAAAAAATAGAAAACCCCGCTATTACGATGAATGGAAGTCTATTGTCGGAAAGGCGGGGCTTCGGAAAGGCGGGGTGTAACCGGGACTGAGACAGCCGTGGATGTCCCAAGAGCAGGTGTTGACACTACACACTGTGCCGTTGCAGATTATCAGCTATTTATTTATTTATTTACTTATTGATTTATTAGGGGCTAGCGCCGCATCGTCACGCGACCATAACAAATAAAACTGAAATGCCTCCGTTACGCACAGCTGTTTGTTTATGTTGTGATCTGTGCACACGTGTTTAAATATAGGTTAGATAGGTAGATAGACCTGGATAACATCAGTAACCTCCTCCCTCCCAGACTACTTTTGCATCATCAGCCCATGAGGTCTGTTCGCGCGACCGGACACTGCCAGCTTGGACCGGACCAGAACATCAGTTTCCTCCCGTCTCACTTGCTCTGACAGATTGAGAGCTGTTGCCCAGTAAAAAAAAAACAAAAAACAAAACACACACACCCCTTTTCCATTAATAAAGACACTCATATTTAGTAACCTATATTTAAACACGTGTGCACAGATCACAAAATAAACAAACAGCTGTGTGTAACGGAAGCATCGCGGAGCGTCTCTCTTTTTCTTTTTTCTTTAGAATTCACCTGAGATGGATATGTTAATATCTGCTCACTATGATGCCAGGCTGATTGTGGTTTGCTGTGAGAGATGATAGTTTATTTGTTTTCAGTTTTATTTGTTATGGTCGCGTGACGATGCGGTTCAATAAATCAATAAGTAAATACATAAATATAGCAGATAATCGTGTAGTGTCAACACAGCAGTAATCCATCCTCATCTTTCATCTGTGCAGCCTTTGATCTGTCATCAGTGTGACGGGACAATCGATATAGATGTGCTGAATGTCTATGCTGTAATCTGTAGGTGCTGATTCAAATCTTCTCTTCCACGGTGAAATCAAATGTCCGCCTTGCTCGCGCGGCGGATTTAAAGGCGAGGAGAGGAGCTCATTTGATTGGTGAAGATCTGACTCGGCTGTGTCAAACCCACTCCACGCCTTCTCTCCTCCCTCTATGCCATTTGCGCCGGTGGGAGGGAAGTAGGCGGGATGCGCTCCGCTGGGTTTCGAAGGAAAATCGCAATCTGCTCCTGGCCACTCCCCGTTGGCGAAGCGAAGGCGAGGCGCAGGCCTGATCCGCTCCGCCTGCACCTAGTTCACGAAAGTAGAGCCCAATCTGTCCCTGTAGTGACCAGATCCCAACTGACCAACTGTAGGACAAAGATAATTTTTATGTGGAACAATATGGGATGCGATAGTCTAAAATAGACTATAGGTTTTAATTATACTTTTGGCAAGGCAAGGCAAGGCAGTTTTATTTGTATAGCCCGTTTTTACAAACAGTTCTCAAAGGGCTTTACATGGCAGCATAACAACATCCTCTGCCCTTAGACCGTCACATCTTTTGGTCCTTAAAGATTGGGTAAACCAAATTCAGTATTTTTCTTCTTATCATATTAATTAGGCCTTAAATGTGTCCCTCAAAACATGTAAAAAATATTTTTGCCATTCATCATTTCCTTGAGGAGCTAGGCCTCAGAGACTGTTCTGTGTGCAGGTTTTGAATGGGCGGGCTTAAATCGAAGGCCGCTTTACGTAAAGCGGCCATACTTACATAAACCCGCCCCCTGCTCTGCTCTTTTTTTTTTTTTAAAGTATATTTTTTGGCTTTTCATGCCTTTATTTGATAGGACAGTTGAGAGTGTGACAGGAAATGGGAGGCAGAGATGGGGGGAATGACATGCAGGATAGGACCGTCCGACGCGGGACTCGAACCGGGGCCGCCTGCAGCGAGGACTACAGCCTCAACACATGGGGCGGGTGCTCTACCAACTGAGCTAAACTCCGCCCCCCCCTGCTCTGCTCTACGTATAAATACATTCAGCCAACTGACTTCTGTGGTTTCCCGTCCCACTTGCTCTTCAGTCTAGCTGAAACACGTGAAACAGCCAGCTAACTAAACGTAGCTCATGTGTGTGAACATGACCTGTGTGTGTGTCTCAGACCACTACTGTCTTGTTCCTTCATATAACGAGTTTACAGTTAACGTTAACGTATTCACACCTTGATAAACAGCCGTCACCGCGGGGAGAGAGGCTGACTCCCCCGGTCACACACCCCTCGCAACGTTACACACAGACACAGCAGCAGCAGCAGCAGCAGCTACACCGTCTTTTGACCAGAGTCTCCCTCATTAACACACTGTCCGACCAAACAGCCTCCACTCACGCACACAACCAGACACACGGGAGACCAGCCATACTGTACAATCACGGACGGAAAACACCGTTAAAAAAAACAAACTCCGCTGTGGTCTCAGTCCACCACACGTCCAAGCGGACACACAGCTGATCAAACCATTTCTTACCTTCACTCTGGTGTCTAAAACAGGCAGCAGCATCAGTAGTCATCCAGCAGACCAGCACCACGTTAATAATCCACCGATCGATATTATTCCCGTTTTGATCGTTACTCGCGGTCTGCCCGTTTCCTCCGTTTGCATTGTGTGAAAAAGAAAAAAAAGATTTTAGCCGCGGTAGCAGCCATAGCCTCCCGGCTCCACCGTGTTGTTTCCCCCGGTCTGTTTCGTCTGTTTCTGATCCCGTGCCACCGTGTTGTTTCCCCCGGTCTCCTCCCACCGGGACACGGCTGCTGCTCAGCTCGGACGCCGTCTGGTCTGGACCGGGTCTGGACTCGGTACTAGGTCCAGAGATAATTCACTGTCTCTGCTACTGCTTCTCCTGTCAGGACACTTGAAGCTAAAGCTAAGCTAACGTTAGCTAAAAACTTTATTTATTTTTTTCACACAATGCAAATGGATGCAACACGCTGACCGGTAACGAGATGTAAACGGGAGCAGCATGGTGGATTATAACCTGTTGCAGCTGGATAACTGCAGCTGCTGCTGGGACTGTTTTACACACCAAGAGTTGAGGTAAGAAATATTTCCTTTAGGTTTATCAGCTGTGTCAGTGCTGAGGACTGGGGTGTGTGGTGGAGTGTGTTTGAGGTCACTTTCCCGTCTTTATTTCATGACGACGTGTACATGTGTAGGTCTTGAATCAGAGACGGTCAGTGAGGTCCAGCTCTCCTGCCATGGGGCGTGGTTTCTTTGCCTGCAGCACGACCATATCGCGACACGCCCCCACCGTCCGGAAGCAGGGAAAACTGCTCATTTATTGACAACTTTGATGCAGAATTTTATATACTTAAAGCAGATAAGAGCGGCACGGCCGTTTCGGCTAATGCTGTGTTCAAGGCAGGCTTTTGAAACCGTAAGTTACAGCTTCAAGTCACAACTACGACTTGGTAGCGTTCCAGGTAACCCGTAGCTCGTGTTTTTACCGTCCTGTTGTCTGTGAAAGTTCCCTATAATGGCCACTCGTAACTTCCGACCCGTGAACTCGTACCAGATCGAACTGGTATGACTTCACAGGAAGGAAAAACACAAAGTACGAGTTTCCTTGAACGCACCATGAGTTAGCAGCCCCCGCCCTTGTCAGGCATCAATTGGTCCTCGTGCTACGTCACCACATTCACGCGCATCCCTTGGCTGCACACACAGCCCTTCATGCCGTTCTCTCCCCTCATTGGATAACACTTGTATCCCACAAGGAAAATTTTCTCCTCGGGTTACAGCAGAGCAGAGTGACGGAGAGACTCGTGTTTAGGCTGAAATACTTCATGTAAGTGATTGCTGACGGAAAATAGGACTATTTAGGACTTATATTAACAAAAACATTCCACTGATATCTGCTTTAACGACTTTTTTAGTCCTCCAAATTTGACAGAGTGGTTAATAATATGTTTTCCTGTGGTATTATAAACTTAAAACACATATTTATTCTTGGTTTACCCGGTCTTTAAAGCAGAAGTAAGTGGTCCGGTCGTTTTCGCTAATGCTGCGTTCCAGGCAGGCTTTTGAAATCGTAAATTACAGCTTCAAGTCACAACTTACGACTTTGTAGCATTCCAGGCAACCCACTCGTGTTTTTCCGACCTGTTTTACCGGTGAAAGTCACTGTAATGGCCACTCGTAACTTCCGACCGGTGAACTCGTACCAGATCGAACTGGTACCACTTCACGGTTGGAAAAATACGAGTTTCCTTGAACGCACCATAACAGTCCTCGTCCCTACGTCGCCACATTCACGGCGTTCCTTGGCTGCACACACAGCCCTGCATGCCGTTCTCTCTCCTCATTGGATAAAAACTGTAGGATACGATAAATGTTTTCTCTTCGGCTCAGAGCAGAGCAGAGGGACTGAGAGACCCGTGTTTCAGTCCAAACACTCTATGTAAGTGATTGCTGTCGGAAGATATAACTATTTAAGACTTATATTAACACAAATATATCACTTACTTCTGCTTTAATAAACAGTATAGCATATAGGACCAGTTCAGTCCACAGGAGCAGCTGCAGCCCCATCTGTAACTAAATCCTATGTTATCTTGTAAACTGTAAATTCTTTCATATTCTTTGTTGTAGCTGCAGCATCTGCTTCTCTTCACCGTAGCCTCCATTATTAAAGATATGTTGACCCCCCCCCCCCCCAAAAAAAAAGGAGGGCAAGATGAAGACATGGGCCCTAGTTTCCTAGACCGAGCGCAGTCTAAGCGCAGCGCAGCTTCGCCACGCCAACGAGGTGTGTCCAGGTGCATTTTGCAAGTTTAGTGGACAGCGCAGTCCGATGCAGGCCAGCGCAGGCCTTCCCCTTGTCCCTCCTACCAGTGCAAACGGCAAAGGGGGAGGAGACAGGAGGAGGAGAGGAATCTGTGAAGTGGGATTAACACAGTCGATTCGGATCTTCACCAATCAAATGAGCTCCTCTCCTCACCTTTAACTGCGCCGTGGGCGATGCACACTGCAAGTTTGTCATTTTATACTTTGACATGGACGGAGGAGACAGCGACGCCAGAGGCCGAACCTCTCCCAGGAGGAAACAGGTGTTTTGGTCCGGAGGTCCGAGCTCAGAGTGGCCGAATATGAGTTTACTAATATCCTTAATCAGGTTTGATCTGATACACTGAGAACCGCTGCCCAGTGTAAAAAACAACAACTAATGAACTAATAAAGAAACTCAAATTTATTCAATTCAATTTATTATTCCCTGTGTAAGAAAGATGAGAGGTGTACACTAATCACAACATAAACAAACACCATGCGTAACAGGGATGGAATCAGCGTAAAGGACGCTCTCTCTCTCTCTCTCTCTCTCTGTCTGTCCGTCTCTCTTTTTTTTGTGATGAGAGATGCTGAGTATAGGCTATATACTGACTATCTGATACCGAGGCTGTTAAGTGAGTAAGTAAGTAAGTAAGTAAGTTTAATTTATATAGCACTTTTCATAGATAAAATCACAAAGTGCTTTACAACAAGGATAAAATGCAACTAGAAAATTTCCTCTCGGGAAATTTTGAATGGGCCACGGGGCTACTGCCGGTTGTGCCATCTCTGTCAACATGGGAATCAAACCCACGATCTTAAGGTCAAGACAGAGCTGATCAGACAGACACATGATCATCTTTCTATAAGCACTGATATGGAGGAGCTGTAACCACATTAGGTTACCTGTGTGTGTGTGTGTGTGTGTGTGTGTGTGTGTGTGTGTGTGTGTGTGTGTGTGTGTGTGTGTGTGTGTCTTGTGTAATAGGGCCAGGACTCAATTAAAACAATTAATCTAATTAATTAGAGGCTTTGTAATTAATCAATCGCAATTAATTGCATTTTAATCGCATATAAATATTTGACCTGAGAACAGTGAGAAGCATTTTTTTCACATGGATTTTAGTATACCATTGAATGACTGAATAGCTTAAGCAACAAAACATTGTTTTTTTCTCAAGGTGGTACTTAACCAAGACCAACATGCAAATTATCGATTAATTCATTAATCGATATTTGATACAGATTTAAATGGTCTTTCCTGCCAATACACTATGATGATTACTGTAGTATTTAACTAGGCTACATAAATCACAGTAGCATAAACTGATTTGTTGAACGGACCAGGTGATGGGCTGACTGGTCCTGTCTAACTTCTGTGTACTGGGTGCCATTGTGCAGGGTGTTAAGGCAGCCTTCCTCCACTGCAGTCCCTATGGTCCTGGACCCTCTGGCTGGTGGGGTGGGCTGCTTTCAGCTGGGGGGGACTCTATCAGCTGCTCCCACGAGAGGCATTTGACGCATTTGATACCAACAAGGTTTAACTTTAAAACCAGATTAAATCATGGTTTAAGTTTAAATTCTGTTGCACGTTAACTGTGTTTTAATCACATGAAGGTGTGTGTGTGTGTGTGTGTGTGTGTTTGTGTGTGTGTGTGTGTGTGTGTGTGACTGTAATCACATGAAGCTGGCTCTAGAGTCTGTGTGTGTGTGTGTGTGTGTGTGTGTGTGTGTGTGTGACTGACTTCACACATAGTTAGTTAGTAGCTGCATCCTGTGTCAGTCTGATTTAGCTGTGTCTCTGTTTATAAACATTTAAATGAGCGCCAGGTGGATTGTTTATGAAGTTAACGAGCTCTGGCCTGAGGATCACAGAGGTTACCACGGCGATAGGGGCCCCCGCAGGCTGAGACAGACAGAAACGTGGAGAAAAAGAGCCATTTTCTGCCTCTGCACCGGTCTCACATTTAGGCTTAGCATGACAAAACAGTAACTCCTACCAGAACAAAACACAGATCAACGTTGCTCTAAGGACTTACTGAAAATTTCGGTACGATTTGGTGTTTCAACAGTAAATATTTTGGCGACGCTGGCAGTTTTAAAACATCAGGCCGTTCTGCTTCTCTCAGAAAATATTTGTATTGGAGTCAATGAGGAGCAGAGACAGACGTGGCCGCACTTAGAGGCTCAGAGTTTAAATTCTGTAAGTCACTCTGATATTTTGAGCAGATGATGAGATCGAGGATGAGCTCGTCTACAAACGTGACGGAAATTATGTGTGTAGAGTGTAAATTGTGGCGAGTTTTTCTGGCATCTCTCCCACTCTAACCGATGATGTCACGCACTCTGCCACGAACATTCCGTCCAATACACACCCATTATAATCTCATAATTTCTCAAAAAATGATCATGGTCATTGATCGGGGATTGATCAAAAACTATATGACCTATCAAAACGTGGAGTAATACACCAATAAACAAGACTTGTGTCTACTGTTTAAAGTTTAAATTGAGTCTCTAGGTGAAAGTATGCCTGAGCAGTAGACGTTTGTTAAACTCCAATGATTGGTCTTTTTCGCTCTTTTTTTCCCGCCCGTCCCATTAACTTCAATGCAAAATTTTGCGCAGTTTTTTGCGACGTAATTCGTACACTGTTGAGAAAAGTAATAGCACAGCGATCCCGATCAGGACGAAGAATAACTAGATAAAGTAGCATTTCCTGATGGAAATGCGTGTGAATGCTGAAAGCAGCTGAACGCTGTTGCAGAATTAGCAAATAGTGCAAGCAATGATCACCATTCAAATGGTTGACCAAGGTAGGTATCGAACCCACAACCTCATGGTCAGCAGACTTTCACTCTGCCTCTAGGCCACAGTGTACACACAGTTGCAGAGACTGTTGTCTGTTGATGAACTGCACTCTGTCTCACTCTGAAGTTAACGAGCCCAAAGCTGTAGTTCCAGTGCAAATCAATCTTAGTGCAGTGGTATAAACAAGAAACATGTTAACACAAACCAAGATTGAAAGAGGTAAAGAGAATCGGTGGGGGCGCATATGCATTATCAAGTTTGATCATGTGACCAGACCAAGTGGTATTGGTTAAAGTTCAAAGTGGCTGACACACTAACAAGACTGCTCAGGTGGGATTTGAACCTGTGACCTTGTGGTTGGATGGCAGGAACCTTTTCCACTAGGCCATTCCAACACTTCTGATGAAGTAGAGGTTGAGACTTTGATGAATGTGAGATTTTTCAATGATGCTTAAAAAAGCATCATAAATGAGCCATTAGAAGTTTGTCTACATATGAGAATTTGAATGAAGTCTCTAGCAGAAAGTACGACATGAATGAGGCAGGAATCGAACCCATGACCTCATGATCAATAAACCTTTACTCTGCCACTTCGCCACAGAGAGCACAGACATAAGCATGTTGCCATTGTAATGTGATGATGTGCTGCAAACGGTGGCAGAAGCAATGAATGCGTCTATTAACGAACACCTGTAACCAATTGAGGGTGGGGGAGGGGAGCAGAATTCAACATCACATAACAAGATTGCTCAGCCTGGATTCGAACTAGTGACCTTGGGATTGGCAAGCGGCCACCTTACCAACTGGACTACAGAGAGAGTTGTTGAGAAGTTACAAAGTTGAGCTCCTTCTCCTGCTGCTGTGAAAAAAATGCATTGGGCTGAATGAGAGCAGAGAGCTCCCTGGCTGCATTTAAAAAATATTTTAAATTATTATCTAAGTCTCTTTGCATTTTTGACCAGAATTTTAGCCAGAAGACAAGTGTGGCTACAAAACTGGAGAAAATAATTTGTCTAGAGTTTAATTTGCAGAAAAAGTTAAATATTTTAAAAAGTATAAATAGTTAAAAAGAGAAAAGTAATGCCGATAAAGTTAAAAAAAAGCTGCACGTTTTGATATATGAATTGTTGAAATAGCACAAAGTATGAAGGACTAGAAGAAGACCGTAAAAAGGCGGAAGAAAATGGCCGAACAGAAGAACAATAGTGTGACTTTCAGCAGTCACACTAACTAGAAAAAACATTTCCAAGAATGGAAATGGTGTGAATGCTGAAAGCAATGCTGAATGAGCTGAAGAAATTGTTGAAACAATGCTGAATGAGCTTAAGAAAGAAAGAAAGAAAGAAAGAAAGAAAGAAAGAAAGAAAGAAAGAAAGAAAGAAAGAAAGAAGAAAAGGACAGAAGGAAAGAAAGAAAATGGGAAGGGTAGATGGAGAACGGAAGAAAGAACAAAAGGACAGAAAGAAAGAAGACACAGAGAGAAGGGTAGATAGAGAAAGAAAAAAGGTAAGAAAAACAGAATAATAGAAGATAAAGAGAATAGAGAATGAATGAAAGAGACAGAGGGGTAGTAAGAAAGAAGGAAAGAAATTGGGGTGGATAAATGAAAGAGAGAGATATACAGAGAGCGGTAGAAAGAAAGAAAGAAAGGGGGTAGAAACAAAGAAAGAGAAAAGGAGTAGAAAGAAAGACAGAAAGAAACAAATAAGTTAAAAGAAATGGGGTAAAAGAAAGAAAGAAGAAAAAGAGAGAGGGGGATGATAGATAGAAAGAGGTAGATGGATGGATGGATAGAGAGGGAAAGATAGAAAGAAGTTATGTAAAATACATATTAAGGAGTAAAAGAAAGAAAGAAAAAGAGAGAAAAAAGAGACAAAGGGTTTGAAAATAGATAGATAGATAGATAGATAGATAGATAGATAGATAGATAGATAGATAGATAGATAGATAGATAGATAGATAGATAGATAGATAGATAGATAGATAGATAGATAGATAGATAGATAGATAGATAGATAGATAGATAGGACACATGTTAAAAGCTGCATCCTATGTCCTGGCTCCACATGTAATTGTACTACTATTAATAGAGTTGGAAAGACTAAAGGTCTGAACTGAAATTCATGAGAAAAATATAAATTGTTGGAGAGTTTAGAGTTTAGAGAGTTTATTTATTTAGCACACAAATTTCAATGGTGCAAGGAGGGAAAGAAGCCGGTTGGCTTGTACATAGGTTCCACCCCTATAACAAATTACAACAAGACAAATTTCGATGGCTAACAAATAAACAGATGTTTACATCAAAAGTATAAAATCATTGAGAGGCTGATGAATGTGAGCTGAAAACCTGTGTGTGTGTCTGGGTGTGTGAGTCTGACGGTCTCTCTGTCTGCATGTACATGTGCAGAAAGTAAAACTGTTAAGCGCCACAGAACTCCTCTCTCCCTAATGATCTGATTGATTACACCTGCGTGGCAGCCTGCCCTCAGAAGTTACCATGGCGACTCAACTAACTGCTTACATTTTACTGTGTGGAACAGTGTTGTGTTTGTTTGTTTGTGTATGTGTGCATGTGTGACTGTGTGTGAGTGTCTGTGTGTGTCTGTCTGTGTGAGTGTGATGCCTGTGTTTGTGCGTGGACATCCTCTGTCAGTCTGGTTTATCATGTGTGTGTGTGTGGGGCTGTGTTTAAAAACATCTTAACGAGCGGCCAGGCTGCACCTGCACTGTTCTATTTATAGACTTTGATAACGAGCTGGCCGCTACAGCTGGACCAACTGCACACAGAGCAGAGCAGAGCAGAGAGATTTGAGCTCTGTGCAGCTTCCGAAAACAGCCCATAAAAAGAGAACCGTACCTCTTATCAGAATGTGGCCATGACTACTGGGGCAAGGAGACCTTCCTGAGCACATTGATGTGCATTAAATGTTTGTAGGGCAAAAACTTTTCTCAGGGTCGCAAGGTAGAAAAGGGGGGCATTTCTGCTTTTCTAAAAAAATCAGCTCCTACTTTTCTATTGAAGTGGATGAGCCACTGGAGCGGGTCTAGCTGCACAATTAGGCTCACTGAGACAATTCTGTAAGTCTGTCTGCTGTTTTGAACACATCAAATGAGACACAACAAGTGTGGCTACAAACCGGTGAGGAAATCATGTGTCTAGAGTTTAATTTGTGGCCGTGCTGGCAATTTATCCAGAAAAAATCCTGAATGTTTTTTCGATCCCTCTCACTCTAACGATGATGTCACTCACTCTGACCCAACCCCATACACACTCATTGAAAAGTGTGAAATTTGTCAGAAATCCTCATGTGCTTTTAAAGGATTTATCTCAAAAACGGTACAAGCTGAAAAAGTTGTACATACAGGATGAATACATTAGAAGTTTGTCTACAGCTCAGAATTTGAATGAAGTTTCTAGCTGAAAGTATGTGGACGCTTTAAAGGCTGAAAGAAGTAAGAAGATTTGAAGAGTTTCAAGACTGTTCCAATGCATTCTCTATGGGGAAAAAAAAATCAGAAATAGTTGAATATTGCAAAAAGTATGAATAGTTGAAAAGAGAAAAGACATAGCACACCTGTCCCGAAAAGGCTGAACATTTTGATGTGAGAATTGTTGAAATAGCACAAAGTATGAAGGACTAGTTAAGTGTCAAAAGTATAAAGAAAATGGCCGAACAGAAGAACAATAGTGTGAATGCTTCCAGCATTCACACTAACTAGAAAAAACATTTCCAATAATGGAAATGGTGTGAATGCTGGAAACAATGCTGAATGAGCTGAAGAAATTGTTGAAACAATGCTGAATGAGCTGAAGAAAGAAAGAAAGAAAGAAAGAAAGAAAGAAAGAAAGAAAGAAAGAAAGAAAGAAAGAAGAGAGAAAAAATAAAAGGACAGAAGGAAAGAAAGAAAATCCGAAGGGTAGATGGAGAAAGAAAGACAGAAAGAACAAAAGAACAGAAAGAAAGAAAAAGACACAGAGAGAAGGGTAGATAGAGAAAGAAAAAGGTAAGAAAAACAGAATAATAGAAGATAAAGAGAATAGAGAATGAATGAAAGAGACAGAGGGGTAGTGAGAAAGAAGTAAAGAAATTGGGGTGGATAAATGAAAGAGAGAGATATACAGAGAGCGGTAGAAAGAAAGAAAGAAAGAAAGAAAGAAAGAAATGGGGTAGAAACAAAGAAAGCGAAAATGAGTTGAAAGAAAGACAGAAAGAAAGAAAGAAACAAAGAAACAAAGAAGTAAAAATAAATGGGGTAGAAGAAAGAAAGAAAGATTGGAACAAGAGAGAAAAAAGAAAAGGACAGAAGAAAAGAAAGAAAATGGTAAGGGTAGATGGAGAAAGAAAGAAAGAAAGAACAAAAGGACAGAAATAAAGAAAAAGACACAGAGAGAAGGGTAGATAGAGAAAGAAAAAGGTAAGAATAACAGAAAGATAGAAGATAAAGAGAATAGAGAAAAGCCAGAGGGGTAGTAAGAAAGAAGGAAAGAAATTGTAACTCCAGCCCATTTCACAAAGAGAGGTAACTGAACACAACGCAACACACTCCGTGAACCTAACCTGGTCGGGAGCAGGTTTTCTCCAACTAACCCTGAGTTTCTCCTTTTTATCTGACACCTGTAGACTGAAAGCAGCGGCTGACAGGACGTGTAAACTCCTCAACTGGATGTTTTATTCTCCATGAGGATTTGTTTGATCGTTCCTGTTGTTCTGCACCGTCACTTTATCTGAACAACACTCACATGACACGGACACGCACGCAGTTCAGAGAAAATTGCACTTATCTCTTTTTTTTTTCCGTAGTAGGTCAATCCACTTATAGATTATTTCCAGGTGATTGATGACTACACGCACATCCCCGTCACGTTATAATGGAGACAAACTTGAACATATCAAACACACATTTGGAGTTGCACCTGCTCAAACCATAGACTGTATATAAAAGAGGCTCAAACACACAATGTTGAATAACTCTCGAGATTTCTTTTTTTAGATTAATACTCACGTATTGTCCCGCGGTAAAAATAAAAATCCGAGCTCATGTCCATTTGCCGCTGCTGCAGAATCTTTTTCTTTTTTTGGGGGGGGGGGGCTACGTGATTCTGCGTCAGCATTCATACGTCACTCCACCGTGAGAAGTGGGAGGGGCTGGGCTTTTTTTGGCTGGTTGCCATGGTGAATCATGTTATCTTTGTTCCATTGATGAGGGCTTTTCATCTCCCCGTAACTCAGGGTCAAGTTTCCTATCTCAGAGTAGATCAACTCAGAGTTCAGGATTAGACTCAGAGTTTGTTGAACCTGCTTTGTGAAACGGACCCCTGGTCACCACAGACTCTACAAGAGTGCAACACTGTCTTGTCCTCCTCTGCTGCTGCTCCCCTTTCCACATCCATCCAGAAGATCAACAAGGAGGAAGCTGTTGGCGTCTTCACTGCACAGCATTCATGATTTAATACAGGATGTTGATACCTCCACAGAGGCTTTTCATACTCATAACACTATTTTTTTTTTTAATGGGTCAGATGGTATATTTTTCTTTTTGATTATTAATAACATTTGGCACATCTGCATAATAGTTGCAATGTTTGGTAAGTTAACACTTTACATGTGTTGTACAGGATGTGCTTAATTGTGTTAACTTTAATTCAAGAACATAATTTATGAAGGACATGTTTGTTAGCAGTCTTAGGCTGCTGCTGCATGCAGGTTTAACCATCAAATGCAGATCTGACTGTTGGTACCCTTGTGTTAAAGAAAGAAAACCCTATATAGGCTCGGCCCAGTGGACAATCTGTCTGCTGTATGCAGTGTAATGGTATTCCTTTATTTTTATTTTTCTCTTGCACTAATAGTATTTTTAAGATATTTATGCTGTTGCAAAGTGCTGTTGTGTTACACTTGTGTGCTAAATGTCAATAAAAGTCTTAAGTCTCTGACCTAAATATATAATTGTGTGTGTGTGTGTGTGCGCGCGCGTGCATGTGCAACTGGAAGTTATTCCTAATATTTTGTTCACTCTGTAATCATATTAAAGCAGAAGTAAGTGATATATTTGTGTTAATATAAGTCTTAAATAGTTATATCTTCCGACAGCAATCACTTACATAGAGTGTTTGGACTGAAACACGGGTCTCTCAGTCCCTCTGCTCTGCTCTGAGCCGAAGAGAAAACATTTATCGTATCCTACAGTTTTTATCCAATGAGGAGAGAGAACGGCATGCAGGGCTGTGTGTGCAGCCAAGGGACGCCGTGAATGTGGCGACGTAGGGACGAGGACTGTTATGGTGCGTTCAAGGATTCTCGTATTTTTACGACCGTGAAGCGGTACCAGTTCGATCTGGTACGAGTTCACCGGTCGGAAGTTACGAGTGGCCGTTATAGTGACTTTCACCGGTAAAACAGGTCGGAAAAACACGAGTGGGTTGCCTGGAACGCTACAAAGTCGTAAGTTGTGACTTGAAGCTGTAATTTACGATTTCAAAAGCCTGCCTGGAACGCAGCATTAGCGAAAACGACCGGACCACTTACTTCTGCTTTAAGGACACTAGTCAATATAATTTATATTGACTAGTGTCCCTAATATTTTGCGCCTGGCCTATGATTACAGAGTGAACAAAATATTAGGAATTACTTTCAGTATACTGCACCTTTACACCACTATCACGATATCAGTAATAAACATACAGTTGATTTTTTTTTAAAGTCATAAAATAGAACTCAGAGTAATAAACTATGTCTGCCTCAAAAAATACTCCTGTCTGCTGGTCTGGAGAGGTCCATGCTCGTGCCTGCAGTGCATGTAAGTAATAGGTGTATTTAGGACAGTGTTTATCTCGCCCTTTTCTCTCTCTCTATCTCTGTCGCGGACGGTGATGGTAAAGTGCTCCCGTAGTGTGCACGGATATTAACAAGTATGAGACATGACGTAAACAAGCTCTTTAGTTTCTGTCATTGGTAAGTAGTACTCCGACCTGTATCAGATAATAAATACTAGTTTTTTAAACTATCATTTATGATACATGATAGTACTAATCTTCTGTACAATGTTGTGATGTGAGCGCAGTATTTATATCCGTAGCTAATGCGTATTGCTAAGCCACCGGTCTCTGACCAACTCTCCACTGACTGTCCTGACACCACAGCTCAATTTCTCTCTCCTCTGGCCATTAATTCTCCCCCAGGTCTCTCTCTGCTCTCTAATGTGCACAATGGACTCGTAGTAATACGGTTGTGGTCCGTCATATTTGTAATTATACACATTTAAAGTTCCCTCGGGGTCAGAGCCAGCACCAGAATCCTGTTTTTCTATTGTTCAAATCGACCGATCTCCCTCCGCCTACGTCACTTCCGGTCAAGCGTTTTTCGATGCGGAAGTACATTTTTCTCACAAAAACGGCCCCAAAAGCCTAAATAGTGTATTTATAAATATAATTTTGATAAAAACTTGTTCCTAAATTATTTTTCAAAGCATTGGTTTAAAGGGGGGTCTAACCTGCAATATGCTCTTTAAAGGACTTTTAACACACCTGAAAAACTGCAACAGTTTTCTAGAATGGCCCAGACACGAGGAAATGCAGAGCTATAAAAACTTTTGCTCTCGCAGGTATTAAATAAATACCATGAGAATCTTTTCGCAAAGCTGTGCCAGTTTAGACTTGCCTTTCAAAAGTGCTAGGTAGCCTACATAAAGACGCAAAACTGCCACTGCAAATGCGTGTGTTGTGCCCGGTTAGTAGATTAGCTTCAACATGCGTTTGCGTGTGCAATCAAGTTTGTTCACGCTTTCACAAAAGCAAACCTTTACTAAATCAGGCCCATAATGTTGCATGTTGCAACACATTATTCAAGTTTATCTCTTGATCTTGAATGAGGCCTTGAAGACATGCAGAACAATCACAGAGCCACCACTGCACTAATTATGAAAGAATATAGTCATTGTATGTCAAATTAAACAGCAGAAGCTGGCCCACAGCCTGTAAAAAACATGTTTTTATGACCCAAACACAGCCCAAAAAAAGAAAGAGGAGACCGCACACTTAAGCTCCCTTTATGTGCCCAAACACTACTCAAATAAACAACTAAACATCAAACTTCATGAAGCACCTCTCTGTGGACCCAGTCGCCACATTTCTGGCTCGTATACTACTGTACATTATGCAAAACACATCAGCCACCGCTCATATGAAAGAGCCGGCGACAAAGATTGAAACGTTACATAGCACCCGCGGCTAACACAGAAGCTACACAGAAGCACGGCAGAGAGAGAAGCCAAAAACGAGCAAAGTCGAGCAAACACAGACACTGCTTGGCCAAAACATGGTTGTAAATTTACTCTTACCTTTGCTGTTTTGCCGTGAAAAGTTTGGGTAACACTTTACTTGAAGGTAGCGTCATAAGAGTGACATGACACTGTCATAACAGTGTCATGTCACAGTCATAAACGTGTCATAAACATTAAGTCAATGTCATTAAACATTTATGACTGTTGCCATTAAGTGTCATTCATTTTTGTAATGACAAGTTGACATTATTTTGGTTGTCTTGATTATGACACCTTGACATTAATCAAGGTGACATAACCAGAAGTCGTCTTTGTCATGACAACTTGACATTAAATTTGTTTGGGATGTCCTTATTATGACAACTTGACATTACTCAAAGTGACATTACCAGAAAAGGGCCTTGTCATGACAACTTGACATTAAAGGGACAACGAGGAGTTTTGGACGGCGAAGTGTTTTCACACTACATTTCCCATGAGCCTCCGCGCGCACTGTCGCAAAACGTCGAGCGAGCCAGAGCGAGCCGTGGGAGTTTTGAAGACGGAACCTGAGAGCTTTTACCAAACGATGGCCATCGACGAGGTAATTCATTACACATGTCTTACTATTAGTAACGTTTTGACAATCTATAAGATTTGTATTTTTGCCTAATTATACTTTTATCGGCGAAATTACATGCACTTCGTATCGAGCAACAGTCACAGTTAAAGTATGAAGTTTGGCTACTAACATTAGCTTAGCTAGTAAGAGCTAACGTTGTTTTAGTAATGTTAGGCTAACACTAGCTACAGGGTCAATACACAAATAACAGTGTTTCCATACATTCATTTATTCGTGGCGCTCTTTCTCCTCCGTTATTGCCGTTTACACACACGCCATCGCCATCGCCCCCCTCCTCCCCACCCGTCGGACAGTCCGATTGCCTCGCCCCCCTCACACACACACACCCCCACCCGTCGGACAGTCCGATTGCCTCGCCCCCCTCACACACACACACCCCCACCCGTCGGACAGTCCGATTGCCTCGCCCCCTCACACACACACACCCCCACCCGTCGGACAGTCCGATTGCCTCGCCCCCCTCACACACACACACACCCCCACCCGTCGGACAGTCCGATCGCCTCGCCTCGCCTCCCTCCCCCTCCTGTCTCCATGCAAACCTGTGGGAAACACTGAATAATAGCCAGAGAAACTGTTGTTTCATCCCAGTCCCATCTACAATGCAGTCCCATAAAAATACCGACTGGCACCCCTAGTCTCATTTTATTTCCATTTGAGATCTAGTGCTCAATGGCCTTATTGGATCTATTTAGCTTACTGTGTTTTCATAGCCTAGGCTACAGCCTGCAGATAAGCTACCTCCATCAACTGTTGGCATACTAAGCCATAACCTCTGCAAATATCACAATTTCATTCATTTCAACTAATGTAGGCTAGGCCTATTGGTAATTAAAACATATCTGTGAATTTCCATATTTATAATGTAACTACTTTTGAAAGACAAACAAATACTCATTCCATTCTGTTCAAAATGATAAAACAAATCCATGCAATTATTCCAGAGCTCTTTGCTGGATTCATCCTGTAGTGTTGTTAGAATTAGGTAGTGTCCCTTTAAGAGACTGAGGAAGTCATGTTGTGTTTACAGTCTGTGTTAGTTGCTGCTGCACGAGCTGAGTGAATGCAAGAAGTTACCTGTGATGATATCACTGAGAGTTTATTAAAGCTTCAAGTCCCAACACACGAGACAGTGAGGACATTGAGTTTCTACAATGGCGACGAGGATGCAGCGCAATTGTTGCGAACGAATCCACGCAACGGAGTTATTTCCTGCACACGACCGCTTTGCCTGCTGAAGCACAGGAGAGCCACAGTGTTGCTAACGGACTCGTGAGTAAACGGCCGAGTGGAAAATAAATAAATAAATCCAGAAAGACCTCCGGAGCAAAGGACTCTTACGAACTGAACTCTCATCTTGAAAGCTCCGTTAGTTAGCATCACTCAGCACTACAGTCAAGAGAGACGTGCTAATGCTAAAAACAAAACAAAAGACTAGCAACAAGACGCACAGGGACATAACTGAACAGTAGCGTTCCGAAAAAAAAAAACAGAGAAACAAAACTACAACAACAATGGCTGGCGTGGCTGAATTACCCTCATTCCCCCTCTTTGATGTAAATGCAGAACCAGCCTCTCTTTCCCCAAAATGGAAAAAGTGGATGAAGAGATTTGAAACATTTCTCACTGCAGCTGCCATAACTGATAAAACAAGAAAAAGGGCTATGCTTCTGTACTATGCTGGAGAACAAGTACAGGATATCTTTGAGACTTTTCCTGAAAAAGGACAACCAGATGATTTTGATAAGGCAGTACAGTTACTCACCGAATATTTCAGTCCAAGTCATAATGTAGAATATGAAATCTACATATTTAGACAATCAAAACAAAACCCAGGTGAAACTGTTGATGCATTTCATACCAGACTGAGACAGTTAGCTCAGAATTGTGAATTCACTAATGTGGACAAAGAAATAAAGTCTCAGATAATACTCAGCTGCACATCATCACGTCTCAGGAGAAGGGCACTGAGGGACCCAGACATGACTCTTAAAGGACTTTTGGATCTTGCCAGAGCTTTTGAAACCTCAGAACTTCAGGCCTCTGGCATGGAAAACAAACATGAAACGGGACAAATTGCAGCCATGTCAAACACAAGAAACAAAAGATGGACCACCTCTGGGCCCCAAACGGCGAACGCGGAACAGCGAAATCAACCAAAGATTATAGCTGCTGCGCAGCGATGGGTCGGGTCCGGGCTACTTTTGGGCAAATTTAGGCAATTCTGAGCAACAAACAGGAGAATAGGAAGACAAGACAGTTGTCCTTATAATGTCCAATTTGCATCAGTTGAGGATTGAACCCACAACCTCGGGAACCAAAGACCGTTGTCTATCGCACTGAGCTAATTGACAAATTGCATTCAACAGTGGCTTCACAAATTGAGTAAGCCATTCACTGTCGTGTAGGCAGAAAAAGAAAAATCCGTTTTTGAGGTAAAATAATGATATGTATTTGTCAAACATCTACTATGAGTCTAAGATATTAGGAGCCTTCGCACATGGTCCAGTCCAAGCTATTTGGATTTTTAAATTTAGAAGCTTGCTGTGATGCCACCATTAGGACAATTGTCTTGTGTTTCGTGTTGAGAACATTTGACATTTTGATCTGTCATCATCACCCTGGCTGGGTCTTGAACTCACAACCTCTGACACCAAGAACCAGCGCTTAACTCAGTGAGCTAATTATCTGGAAGTGAGACATGGTGTGTGTCTTCTCAAATAGACTCAGGGAGTCAGTGTCCGGGCAGCAGTTGTGAACGCAGATTTCTGTTATCTAAACAAAAATCTGTTAATACATAAATTGCATTTAGACAGCAAAATAGCTTGAGGACATCTGCCATTTCGAACTGTCATCATCATCATCTTCACCCTCGCTGGGTCTCGAACTCACAATCTCTGACACCAAGAACCAGCTCCTAACTCGCTGAGCTAATTAGCTGGTAGTGAGACTTGCTGTGTAGCTTCATTTATCCACTCAGGTGAGCCAGTGCCCGGGCAGCTGTTGTGATGAAATGGTCAAAATGTCAATAATTCAGTCATCTAAACAAAAATCTGATAATACATAAATTGCATCTTGACAGCATGGAAATGTTGGTGATTTGTTTTTAATGATAAGTGTTTTGCTTCATAAGAGAAAATATGATGTTTATAAATTCCAGTCTCACATTGACTGCAGTTGTTCCCATGAGAGCAGAATTCAAAATGTTCTAGAAAATTCAGTTTTTGAATTAAAATTCTGATATTTGCCAAACTTCATCAACCATGACTCCAGAATATTCTCATTTTTTTTCAGGAAGTTTGAAAATGTATTTAGCAAGAATTTGATGGTATATGTTTATAGTACTGTTTACAGTCAAACGTTTTCATGCACTGTAGGCTCAATTTTTGCTTAATCAAAAATCCGAGAAACAAGTTTTGTGGAGGACAGTCTGGAGATGCTCTGTAGCAAGTTTGGTGTCAATTGAGCAAAAATTGTGGGAGGAGATACATTTTAAAAGTTTTACAGTTATTGAAAAAAACAGAGTGATGGACTTCATAATTTGTAATAAGTTTAAGTTGACAAAAGTTTCAGCAGTATTGAGGCGACATTGTGGTGAAGTTTCAACACTGTAGCATCTACCGTTGGTTTGGTAGGAATTTTTAAAGTTTTTAAATTTAAACACTTATTGTGCCCCCCCTGGGAGGGGGGGGCACATGTCCTTGGAGTTGAGTGAATCTGGCATGGGACTGAACCTTTGTGCAAAGTTTGGTGATTTTTCGCCCATGGGAAGTATGACTTCCTTGGAAGAAGAAGAAAGAAAGAAAGAAGAAGAAGAAGAAGAAGAAGAAGAAGAAGAAGAAGAAGAAGAAGAAGAAGAAGAAGAAGAAGAAGAAGAAGAAGAAGAAGAAGAAGAAGAAGAAGAAGAAGAAGAAGAAGAAGAATTCCTAGGAATACAATAGTGTCCTGGCAGCTGCGCTGCCCGGACCCTAATGAAATGCAGGAATTGTGGAGGTTCATTTCCTCATCAAGGTGGTCAGTCGGCATGTCCAGCGAAAGGCATCCAGTGTCGAGCGTGTGGGAAATTCAACCACTACGCCCGCTGCTGTCTCTCTGATCCTGACAAAAAGGTAAAACAAAATCAACATGGACAGAAAATGAAACCAACACAGAGCGCACAAAAGATGACATGGCCTAACCGACGCAGACAAGTTCAAACCATTCTTACTAACGATGCTGAAACTGCCCCCATCAGTCATCTAGCTGCTACTGACTCAAGCACAGATGAGGAGTACGTCTTCGTCACAAAAGATGCAGAGGGCAGAGAACCGCCAGTGAGGTCAGTCACGATAGCTGGTGAAAGCATTGATGTTCTTGTCGATTCAGGAGCCTCAGCTAACCTCCTAGATGGGAAAGCCTACAACATATTGAAACCCAAACTCAAACTTGAACAGTCAAGCAAAAGAATTTATCCTTACGGTGCAAAAACTCCTCTCTCCCTTCATGGCAAAGCCACCACAACGGTCTCTGCTAATGGACGAGCAGCTCAGGCAGCATTCTACATTGTTGAAGGAAACTGCACTTGGACTCATACATGTGGTGCACTGCACTCAGACCATACCACAGAACCTGTCTAAAGCAGACCAGCTGCTCATGCAATATCCAAGTCTCACCTCAGGCATAGGGAAGCTGAAAAACTTCCAAGTCAAACTGCACATTGACCAAAGCGTGCGACCAATTGTCCAGCCCCACCGTCGCATTCCCTTTCACATGAGGAAGAAAGTAGAGGAGGAGCTACAATGCTTGGAGGACCAAGGCATTATTGAAAAAGTAGAGGGTCCAACACCATGGGTGTCACCCATTGTGGCATCACCAAAACCAAAAAACCCAGAGAAAATACGCCTCTGCATAGACATGCGCCTGCCTAATACAGCTGTGCAAAGAGAGAGACACATATCACCTACTGTGGATGACATCGTGCATGATCTCAACGGTGCGACCATGTTCTCAAAACTGGACCTCAATGCAGGTTATCACCAACTGGAACTAGCACCTGAATCCAGATACATCACTACATTCTCAACACATATTGGACTGAGACGATACACACGACAGAAGTTTTCCAACATGCAATCCAAAATGTACTCCACGGAGTACAGGGAGTCAGAAATTTCAGTGATGATATCATCATTTTTGGTACCACCCCTGCAGAGCATGACCGTTCCCTGGAGGAGGTTTTCAAATGACTCCATGACAACAATCTCACAATCAACAGGGACAAGTGTGAGTTCCACAAAACGTCCCTGGAGTTCTATGGCTACGTCTTCTCCAAGGACGGTATCTCAGCTGACCCTAAGAAAATACAAGCCATCACACACATGTCACTCCCACAGAATCCAAGTGAAGTCCGCAGCCTACTGGGGATGGCCAACTACAGCGCTCGTTTCATCCCGGACTTCTCCTCGATTACCCAGCCACTACGCGAGCTCACAAAGAAAGATACAGAGTGGTCATGGAAAGCGGAACACACAGAGGCCCTCAACCAACTGAAAGACAGGCTGGTCAGTAATCCAGTCATGAGCTACTTTCACCCTGAGAGAAAGACAAATGTCATTGTGGACGCGAGTCCAGTTGGTCTTGGTGCCATCCTGGCGCAGACTGATAAAGTGGAAAACAAGACATACATTGTAGCTTATGCAAGCAGGGCTCTGACCCCAGTGGAACAGCGATACTCCCAAACGGAACGAGAGGCGCTGGCTATCGTTTGGAGTTGCGAGCACTTTCATCTGTATCTATATGGAGCTGAATTCACCATGATCACGGACCACAAACCGCTAGAACTCATCTTCAACAACCCAAAGTCCAAGCCTCCGGCACGGATAGAAAGGTGGGCCCTCAGACTGCAACCTTACAAGTTCAAAGTGGTCCACAAAGCTGGAAAATCGAACCCAGCAGACTACATGTCTCGCCATCCACAAACACTTCACACACCCAGCATCACAGATGATGTTGACACAGAAATGCATGTCTCCTTCATCGCAGCACATGCAGTACCCAAAGCAATGACTCTTGAAGAAGTAAAGAGAGAGACTTTAGGAGATTCACTGCTACAACATCTTATCAAAGTGATTCACTCAGGCAACTGGAACAGCCTGCATGACAATGTCACACAATTTGATCTGTCCATCCTGAGAACATTTTACAACATCAGAGAAGAGCTTACAACTCTGGAAGGAGGCAGCCTCGTTCTCAGGGGCAACAGACTTGTTATGCCTCAGACCCTGCAATCCAGAGCACTTGCACTTGCTCATGAAGGGCATCAAGGCATCGTCAAAACTAAGCAGCTGCTCCGAGAGAAAGTCTGGTTTCCAGGAATAGACAAACAAGCCGAAGAACTGATATCCCGCTGCCTTCCTTGTCAATCGTCCACACCCAAAACTGAGCATCAGCCACTACAAATGTCAGAACTCTCACATGGACCTTGGAAAAATGTTTCAGTGGACTTCTGTGGACCCTTCCCTTCAGGTGACTACCTGTTGGTCATCCTGGATGAATATTCAAGATTTCCCTTTGTCGAGATTATGCAATCCACATCAGCATGCAAACTCATCCCTGTCATGGACAAAATCTTTTCAACTGTGGGTATACCAGAAGTGGTGAAAAGTGATAATGGCCCTCCATTCTCAAGCAAAGACTTTTCAGATTTTGCAAAGTACCTCGGTTTCCACCACAGAAAGATCACCCCCTACTGGCCACAGGCCAACGCTGAAGTTGAAAGATTCAACAGGACTCTGACCAAGGCAATACACACAGCCAGTGGCGTCATTTCAGTTTTAGACAAGGTATGGCAAGGAACAACCCGTCCCCGGGGGGTCCGGGGGGTAGAGCCCCCCGGCCGAAAATTTGAGCACATTGTAAATTGAAATGCAGCAATCTGGTGTGATTTGAGAGCAAAATCACGAAGCTTTCTGAATTATCACTATCAATGCTATGGATTGGACACAAGCTATGGATTGGACACAAGGGTTCATATAACTTTGGAAAATAAATCATTAGTGGGGTCTGAAAAAGTCAAACAGAGCTGGTAGCTGATGTAATAGTGTGATAAATAATTTCCCAGGACAACTCAAGCTTTTCCAGGACCTTTGACACATTTTCTCAATTTCCATGTGTTTTCCATGACTGGATAACCATTTTCCAGGTTTTTCCAGGACACGTGGGAACCCTGACTCACCTTCTACAAAGATTTTTAACAAGTATTTTCTTGTTAAAATCCATTTGTAAATAATCTCTGAAGACAAATGAATAGGCTATTTTAAGTTTATCCACTCCATAAAAGGTGTCTGTATCCTGTCTTAATTTCTTTTGTGTCAACAAATTATTGCAAAATGAGTTCATTCACTGCTAATCTACAGTACATGTTTCTACAGTAAGAACAGCAAAGTTTAACAGCAAAGTCAGAATAAATTTAATCTGGAAACAAATTAAAATTTTCACAACTAAATTGAATGAGTGATTCCTCCTGTTGCTGCTGTGATTCACTACATTCAGGTAGCCTAATGTTAGAGATGGGCTTGCTTGGGACTTGTTTGTCTCAATTAGAAGTTTTTGTGATTTGTGACAAGATAAACAGCTTCACACTCACAGACAGCTGTCATTAGCCTGTTCTTAACAAGATGACTGCAGCAGCTTCACTGTGTTTCTCAAATAAGAGCTTTCATTTTACTGTGCTCTAAGTAGCTAGTGTTAGCCAAACAAGCACTGAAATATGACTCATATTTAAGCATGTGGAATAAGTGGTAGGCTAAGTTGTTAGCAGGCACCACGGGGAAGTCGTGTTGATGGCTTTATAACTCACGAAGGTTTTAGTCGCTCCACATTCACGTCTGCAGCACATGGAGTTATACAGTCAGAGTTACATCTATGATGCAGCGGCGCGCACTCGTACACGCGCTCTCACAGACACAGCGCACGGTGCGGGGCAGCCCCGCCCCTCAGTGAGACAGAGAGAGAGAGGAGCAGAGAGGAGCAGGTGAGAAAGAGGCAACACTATCGCGAATCAGTCAGAGAGAATTACAACAGGACACTGTACGCCGTCCCAGTACGCCGTAAAAAGTCCCGGTACGCCAGGGGTTAAAATCTATAAGTGCCAGTACTCTGAACATTTTCTACCAAAGTCAAGGTATGGCGAGTGCCATACACCGCCATACCCAAATGACGCCACTGCACACAGCTACGCTGGAAGGCAAGCCGTGGAAACAGGAGCTGTACAAGTTTCTCAGGAACTACCGTGCAACCCCTCATCACACCACCAACCGGCCTCCAGCTGAAGTATTTTATGGTCGATCCATAGCAATAAAGCTACCATCCATCTCTCCTCCTCCCAATGATGACGCTCTCCGTCTAACAGACAGATTAAAGAAAGACAGGATGAAACATTATGCAGACAAAAGGAGGAACGCATCACACTCTGAACTCAAGGAGGGTGATGTTGTCCTGATACAACAGAGGAAAACAGGAAAACTTGTAACACCATTCAACCCTAACCCATACAAAGTCATCACAGTGAAAGGAACAATGGTCACTGCACAGAGACATGAACACAAAATCACAAGGCACAGATCACACTTCAAACTTCTGAAACACAAACTGGATGTCCCATTCACAACAGAAGACACTGAGAACAGTGATGATGACAGTGTTAGCGGACACACAGGTAATCCTGAACATGTTAACCCTGAAGACAGGAGGAGATACCCTGTGAGGGTAAACAGACGACCTCCTCAAAGACTTGTGACTGAACTGTAGCAAAGGCTATGAAGAGTGATGAGATATTGATAAGTTCCCAATACAGCCTCTCATCACGGTTATGTTTATGTTGCTGATTCAACAACTGTACTGTAACATGGTTTCAGAATTGCTTAGAGATATTATTCTCAGTTATTTGTTTAATGTTATATATCTGATTTTGAATTAATGACACAGGACTGAATCGTAGCTACTTCTATTTTGAAAAAACATTTTATGTTTGTTAATCCAAGTCCTGTCAGACTAAGTAAAGGACGAGGACGAGGACCAGGACTGACCATAAGCCAGGAAGATGCAGCCAGAGTAAACCAATTACTGACTGCAAGGACAATGGAAATGAAGGTTTGTATTAAAAAAAAATTATGTTCACTAACTTGAAATGTAAATTGTAAACCAGACTAACATAATCTCCTGATTACTATTTGCAGGCTAATGTAGCTGTCCTCACCCAGGTACAAAGGGATCGGCTCCTGGAAATGGTCATGCTCCGGCTACCTGTGTAGCGGGGTTTAATCTGCGTTGTGTCTGGCTCAAGGTAGGACAGGACGACCACATGGATTCAGGCACATTTATTTCTCCTGCCTGCATAAAAACAGCAAAGCACAGTGGTTTTCTGAAATGGTTTCTTCACAAGGATTACTGCGCCTTCTCCCATTGAATCCAGAGAACAAGGGGGAGAACACATAAATAACATGCATTCAATTAGAAAAATAAAATAAAAAAATATATAAATCTGAATAAAACAATATCCATCACATTCCCATCAATATTTTAAAATAACAACACAACTCGCATTGGGGGACAAAACAAAACACAGTGCAACCTCACATACCTGCATGAAAACAGCAAAGCACAGTGGTTTTCTGAAATGGTTTCTTCACAAGGATTACTGCGCCTGTTTGACCACCAGATATACTAGTTTCAGTATGTGAACACAGTAGCCATCACTCGCAATGCAACACAGAGCACTAAGCACTTGATGCAACCACGCTATCATTTTCCCGACCATAAACATCCCCAAATGCATAAAAAATACATTTTACAACACACAACACTTTTTAATACATTCTTTATAAGAAACAGCAACACACAAAACAAAATCCTCCGATTATTATAACAACATTAACCGAGCAAAGAACTACGTACCTTCTCCCATTGAATCCAGAGAACAAGGGACCGTTGCTATTCCGGCAACAGGTCATCTCAGTGCAATGGGAGAATCCATTAAACTAATTTCTCCTTTAACACATACCAGCCACCCAAAACTACAACCCGTGGGTTCAATGTGATTCAAAATAAAGAAAATAATTTACTTTTACATTTTTAACAACAGAATAGCTCCAATAAAATAAATATATAGATGCGGAAGTTACCCACCCGTTCTGAAGTGGACTTTACCGCCTTTCAAAATAAAAGTTCTTGGAGCACGTATTGGTTCCTATCAAAATAAAAACATCATAATCTAGGGTAACAACATCTCCATGCTACACCTGGAGTTTTGTTTGATCTTATGGATTTCTTTGATCCTGACCCTAACCCCTCAGCACCAAACCCAGGACAACCCTCTTGGTGCATATGCACTAACTGCAGGTGAGACACACAGTCCACACTAAAACCAGCAACATGTAATGTATATTGATGTCTGTGGCATGTGAAATAAATAATTCATTCATTCATTCATACAGGGATATGCCAACTAATCTAGAGAGGAAATGCTGTCGACAGAGACCTGAAAACTGCATTAGCAGGTCGGCTCACATGAACCTCTACGTACTTGATGAAGGTGTTCTCCGTCTCGCTCGAGGAGTATGGAACGACATTTTTGCACTGGACGACAACCAGGAAGCAGGCGTGGAGAACAGAGAGTACAGACACACTGCCTACAGACAGTTTGTCCTCTGGCAGCATGGTCGTCTTGGTGTGGGTAACAGGTACATAGCACTCCATCCCACAATTGTGCTCCAGAGTAAATAAATGTAAATGTCAATACAAAACAAACTAATTTCCTTATTATTTTCAATAAATTCTTTCTTTCAGGGTTGTAATCCCCAGCTGCGCAGTGTGGAGGGTGAGAGATGCCTACCCTGACGCTCATGGCCATTACACAGGCTTTATACCTCGCCGGCTACCGTGACAACAAACTTTATTCTATGTGTTCTATTTGCACTATGTTCTTATTTTGATGTGGGTGCTGTGTTTACATTTTACATTGCAGTAGTGTTACAACACTGTTTTTATTTTGCATTATTTGCACAATATTCTTATTTTGATTAGTGTGCTGTGTTTACATTTTACATTGCATTACATTTATATAAAGAAAAATAGTGTACAGAGTCTTATTGTTAAAGCAGTAGTATTTGTTTATTGATTGTTTTGTACACTCAGTTTGACTTCAAAAGCATAACTTTACTTTTGAAAAAAATAAAATAAACTTATGTAAAAAATACTTGGCTTTTTATTCAATATTGACAGTGAAGCAGAGGTATATCAATCAATCATCAAGATTGTGACATTCTTATATCTAGGCTTATCCATCCTCAAGTTCACAAGTATAATTATCAATATTTATTTCTAATTCCACACTAGTGTAAAAAAAATTATTTTCAGAAAAACATAAAATCAAACGAGCATTCTTTAGTCAATATTTACAGTTTAGCTGAGGTAGCTCTTTTGCTCATCTCCAGTGTGATGTTCCTTAAGGCGGGCTTACACTGTACGATTTTGCCACGATTTTCTCGTCCCAGACGAGTCGCAGCCTAATTTGCATAATCTTAGAGGGATCGCGGGGTCGTGAACATAATCGGGGCGTATGGTTAGTGAGGCTCTGCGTCACGTCCCGACGTCCTAAAGACGAGTCGCCGACCTCCCGATTAATTTCTGACATGCCAGAAAATTTCTCGTCGTGACGGACAATGTATGGGGTCCTACGTCACGATTCTGCACATACGACAAGTTTTTACCATGACAGATTGTTTTAGCACAGAGCACAGAGCCTTTATGAACCTGAATGTGATGCTGAACGTCGTCAGATGGAGTTAGAACGGGCAGACAGAGAGAGGAGGGACAGGGAAGTGACAAGCTGAAGTTAGACCACAGCTGTGACAGACAGGGTGACCGGGTGATGATCAGTAATGCAGCGCAGTCCGTGATCAGCCCGACAAATGTACACACACTATTAATCAGCAATTGAGGACGATTATTTTTTCTTGCCGTTACAGTATAAAATAGCGAGCCTACACACCAGCCACTTCCACTGTGCTCTGGCTCCTGATCAGCTGAATTTTTAAACAAAGTGCAGGCGAGAGAGAGAACTAGCGAGGCTCCTCTGACAGCTGCAGGTGAACTACACGTCAGCTGGCTGGAGAGCGCCGCTCTCTCTCTCTCTCTCTCTGTCTCTCTGTCTCTCTCTGTCTCTCTGTCTCTCTCTCTCTCTCTCTCTCTCTCTCTCTGTCTCTCTCTCTCTGCAGCACCGGCCTTGGAGGTGATGCGCGCTGTCTGTGTGTGTGTTTGTCGGTCTGATCTTCCACATGGACTCTGCTATATAGGAACCAATATCAGGAACCAATGTCAATTTGAGGTTTACAATCGAGCAATTATAGAGCAGCACAAATCTCAGCGGCATCGCAGGGTAATCGTGGTGGAGCGCAATCGTAGAACGACGTGCAATTAGTGGGGGTCTGAGACTGATCTGAGACGTAGGACTGAAGAGGGGCGCTCGTGCAGTTTGAGATGTGAACAGACGAATAGTCGTGCAGTGTAAGCCCGCCTTTAGACGCCTATCATCTTCACCTTCCAGGAGTGGCACTACGGTATGATCTGAAAAAGTAAGACAATAAGGTAATGGGTTTACTGCTTTGTTACTCAACTGTGTGCAGTTACGTCTTAGTCTGGAACAGCCATCTGGAACCTCCATCATTTCTCATTTGATTCCTGCAGCTGGTCAGGTAACGTTCCAATGGGGTCTCATATTACAAACTAATTTTCTGAGTTTCCCTCAAGTTCTAATGAAATCACTGAATATCAAAGAAAATAATCTGTAATGGCATGTTCATGATCAGGGTGGCATTACCGGGCTAGTTGTAGGTTGGTTTCTATAAAGTACACTCATTTGTTAGGAATTTGAGGAGAAGTCAGAAAATGAGTGAGCAAAATATGACCCTATAGGCATGACCCGGACTGCCTGCTGGAATAAAATAGGACTTGTTGATGGGTCAGGATGCCAGGCTAGTTTGCGCCCCAGGCTCACTATGTTGTCACTACAGTACATACCTCTCCTCGGTGGATTTTAGCTTGTGACAACTCTGCCGATGGTGGTGGTGGAATCTCAGGAAGCAGGCCAAGCCTTCTTGGGTCATTCGGTCTCAACGATCTCCTTTTTGGGAGGCCCTTCCCAGACTCCAGCCGTTTCGAAAGGATCTGTTTCTGCAGCATAGGGATGTAGCTGTAGTCTTTTGGTATCTTCTTGTTCTTGACATTCCATGTTTTGCTTTTCTTGTTATAGCACCTGTGTAGGCTGTCACAATATAGAATACACTAATGAAATACAAATGGGCTATTACACACATTTTGAAAAAAGTATTCAGTTATGTATGCATCTTTTATTTTGGTAAGTGCCATGCAGCCTCAAAGACCCTTGCAGTCCATGGGCCAGGAGCATATGTCCTGTTGTCTGTAGGGTTACTCTGCGAGCACACCACCAGCGATGTGAGTAATGAGAGCAGCCGGCGGGCAGCAGGGTGCCCGATGCCGTACCACATCGAGAATGGTTGCTGTCACGGCTCCTGTCGCTGCTGCTGGTGTGCTGGCACTATTAGGCAGACTGAATTGCAAGGACATCCCCCATACAAGAACACCCCTTTTAGATGTCAAACACAGAATAACTATAAGTAGCTCCCATCACTCATATTACTCACATCTTGTTGCCTTGAGAGTTCACAGCATCAGGCCTGTGGTTGTGGTGATTATAATCGATGGCTGCGAGATGGGTACGGGCCTGGTATACCATTGGCGTGTATGAAAAGCGTTTCCCAGCATACATTAAAGCTATGGTCTACGATTTGGAGCATTGGTAATTATTATTAACATCGTTTATACAGTGATTATGGTCCTGTGGTCCGATATACACAATATAAATAGCAAAAAGAACCAAAAAAATCCATTCAGTCTATCAGCCATGGGCCTGCATAGAAATTGACCAATGGGCGCCGCACGCCCCGTCCGGCTCCCACTGGCTCGTACCCTCCATCCAATCCCCTCGTCTCGCCTGCTCCTCCTCATCCCGCCTCGTCCCCACCCCCTCCGCTTAGAAACTACAAGTAGTTGTAACCGCTCTGAGCTGCTCAGCCACAGACACATGAACCCACCAATTCAGCACCTGCTGCCCCCCACCCCCGGTCGGTCTGCCGAAAAAAAGCCCCACTAGGATTCAGAGAAGCACAGTACAGAAGCACAGAATGTGTTGCTGCCCGTATTACTAGTACCGGTGTCGCGTCGAGTCTCCCTGATCCTCTCCCAGACACACAGCTGCTTCCAGCCGCAGCCTGACCAGGTCTCTCTGCACCGCGGTGCTGCGGAGCTCCAGGCCCCGGTCTCTCTGCTCCTCTTCCCCAGACACAGCACCCTGTGGCCGGTCACCCAGCGCGAGGAGTCTCCCTGTAGCATGAGGCTGTGCTAATGGTTGCTAATGGCGGCGCTGCTCGTACCAGCGGTCGCCGCGGTCCCGTTGCCGGGGACGGCGACGACGGTACTGGCACCGCCTCGTTACCGGCAGCTGGTGCACAGCGGCGGCGCCAGCCCCGATGCCGCCGCTGTGCACCAGCTGCCGGTAACGAGGCGGTATTAGTGGGCTAGCGCCGAGCACAGCCTCATGCTACAGGGAGACTCTTGGCGCTGGGTGACCCAGGACAGGGTGCTGTGTCTGGGGAAGAGGAGCAGGAAGAGTCGGGGCCTGGAGCTCCGCGGCGCCGCGGTGCAGAGAGACCCAGGCTGCAGCGGCGGTGCTGAGTTTATGTTGAACAGGTAATCTTTGGTTTTATTGTGGAAGTTGTGACTGAATATGACATTTTACTCTGCATTCAAAGCCGCGTTTGGTTTCTGCAGGCAGCAGGCTTGTTGCCTGCTCCGCTCTGCTCTGTGAGGGGAGGGGGGGAGGCGTGTCGCGAGGAGGTCCCGAGGGGCGGGCCATACGAGCTCAGAGGGGAGGGGCGGGGGTGTGTGAGAGGTGCTTTTTTCAAATTTTTCTCATCCTCTTTCAAAATGTAGACCATAGCTTTAAGATGTGGTTCTAATGACATGAATGAGAAGACAATCACTTCATAGTCACTGTGCAGAGACATTGACAATGGAATGTTGTTGCCAACATGCAAGGTGCAGAGCAAGGAAACTCTTTCCAGTACTAGAATATACAGGTGTGTATAAACAAATATGTAGGTATTATTATAGACTGATATATGCAGTAGGGTGAGATAAATACAGTCATAATAATGACAGAGATGAATATGAGGTACAGTGTATTATATGCAGCTATGTAGTGTGGAATGTCCAATAAACAGGTATGAACAATTGAATATTGAGTGTATGGTAATGATCCAGTACCTGATAAGATTCCAGGTCTGAAGTAGTGCTGGATTTACATAAAAAGAGAAACATTCATTCACATGACAAGCAAGTATAAATGCAATATTTTTAATCCTTCTGAAATTTTGTCTTACCGGAACTTGAGATACTTCTTGATGTTCTTGAACCTGCGCTTATCCATGACAATCTCCGACAGAGCCTTCTGTGCCTGAGAACCTAGGTAACAAACAGAAACAGTAGGCACCTTGCACCAGCTTCTCCACTTACTAAAATTTGAAAGGAATCTTCATTTCCTGTGCCATACTATTGGATGAAGTCATTAATCAGTTGTGCCACAAAAAGGATGAATCACTTTGCCTCCCCATTTCATGTCTCTCTCAACTGCACTGTCTAATAAAAATGAATACAGAAATTAATTAATCTTCATCAGGTGATAGAGCTGGAAAAAGTACCCCCTTGTTGTACACAATGGGAGCAAGCCTTGATTAGTAATCATGTATTTCTTTTATTAGGTGAGTTTTCCTCCCACTAGCAAAAATTTGTCCTGTGTGATCATCGCACTCAGTAGTGCACTTATATGATGATGTGACAAAACAAATCTAACCTCAACCACAGCATCTAATCTGTCATCTCACCTTGCACCATCCATGATTGAGCTCTGCTTTCTTCACCCAGTGGTCCATGGTCACAGCTTCCACAAGCCCATACATGCTGGTCCCTGACATGGTGTAGCACACCACACCACATTGCCTAATAGATCACAATAGCACACAAATAAATCAATGTGGGATTTCAAAAATAAGATCATTGAATTTTGATAATTGCTAACGTAATGGATAGAATCAATAGCATCCAACATACCCTGAACTTCTCCTCTGTCCCTGCATGTTTTGCACAGTACCAAAAATGATTGATAATATGCTTCAACCACGGACGGATCTCGGACTGATTTTTGATAGAACTAGCCTAAATGGAAATAAAGACAGATTGAAATCGTATTAGAAATAGAGGAAAATACATACACAAATAGAAAAAATAATGATTCGCTTTTCTACCGTAAAAAAATAAGAAATGTTCACATAAGAGGTACCGCCTGCAATTTCTTTGCCAGGTTTTTTGCTGCGTGCCAGATGTCCAGAGAGTGTTCAATACCCCATTCTTTGTACTTGCCCCTTACTGGATCTGTGAAATAATAAGGATTGTCAGTGATGATCTTGTAATGTACTGTAATAATGATTATTGTTATATGTTCATATGTGCATACAGACCAAGTAATGCAGAGATCTGCACGTGCGCATCTGTCACCACTTCTTTTACAGGAATTTCCTGCAGCAGAGAATCCATGGTCCTCAGGAAAGCCTCTTTTTCCATCACAACCGAGTTTCTCTTTGTTTCTCTCTTGTCGATGTTTTCTACATGAATGATGTCTCTCGAGTCATGTTCGATTGTTGTATATGTACAATATTGAGCTGAGTGCCCTTCAGAGAAGAACAGATTACAGTTATGGGGTCATGAAATAATGTAAATTTGAAGTTGATAGTTTTACTTTGCAGTAAATTACGAAAGATTGAAAAAGCACATAAATTACCTGGTGAGTCCATTCTGCCATCACCTGTGAATGTAGCACAATAAAGCATCTTTATAATTTGCTATAAATGTTACCATTTACTTTCGAAATCTGAATTTGTAAACATTTATGGGCTGTACCCAGTCCATACGGACTCTAAACACAGTGTTCTGATAATGTAAACAACTCACCTAGCACGACGACACCATCTTTAGCCTTTAGCGGTGCAAGGACTTCTGCTCTGTTCTGCTCCCAAAACTGTTTTATTGTATCAAGGCAGTAGGCGTCCTGTATGGTGTAGAATGTTGTGTCCGACACCATACCCATCTGCATGAACTTGAAGAGCTGTGCGATCTTTCTGTAATTATTGCCCGACAGAAGAATGTTGGTCGACAACATAAAGTCTCCAGACTGCATCCCAAATTTCATCAAGGGCTGGGAGTTCCACTTCCAGATAACATGGCCATTTGAGCAAACCTGTTAGACAAAAAAAAGGTAGAGAAATATAAATACTTCAAGGAATAAATCAAGAGAGGTTGTGTGTTATGTTCATTTGATAATGGCTGTGGGTGGTTGTTAGGACTGAGGCGCAGTGGAGGGCCGTTATTAAACCTTCCCTAGCCATGGTCCAATCGGCATAACACACAAACCTTCAGTGATTTATTGAGTGGCTACAAAGGCCGACTATATTTTTTATATGAAATAAACACACAGCAATTACAGCATAGTCGACCGAGAGTTATTGGAAACGATTCAGCCTCAAAAAATAGTTCCTTGAACACAAAGCTTGCAGAATCACGTGTTGTGAACAATAATGCTACAATGTATCACATTGGAGTTGCACACTGAAAACACATGCGGTTGATGTAAATGTACTGTTGGAGCTTCTGCCACAGGTGGACGGAAGGCTGCCAATAACAGGTGGTCAAAAATCATGTCAGTGTGCAAACCCTCACATGTTTTAGAAGGGCAACTTACCCAATTCATAATGATTGAAGTACCCTTTGTGTTCTGGTGGACATGAAATGGTGGCTCACATCTGCACACTGCCGAGGTGACAGGATCAGTGTAGTTGCATTTATTCACAGGAAGCTGGAGAAAACTGGCGAGTTGCCTCAAACAGTCTTCGTAAGCTATACATGCTCTCTTTCCAATTAGGTCCTCCTCCCGTTGCACAATCACAGGGTTAGAGAATTCTTGTAGGACCACTTCATCTTCTAGTTGCTCTGGTTGTGATGCACCGTAAACAGCTTCATCGACACCGATGATGGGAAGGTTTTCAACATTCACAGGCCTGGGAAGTGCCCCCCCAGCTCTGTGACACAGAGTGAAACTTTGAAATCACCACGTAAACACAAAGCAGTATTACTGAATAGATCACAGGTGACTAATAAAATGATGTAGCAGGAATCGTCATGCAACACAAAAGGTTGCAGTATAAACAGAACATAAAGTAATATACACAACACACAAATACACAACATGAAATTGCAATTCTATCTTCAAGTATTCACCTATCCTGGACAGTTGATTTACAGTCATCTTTTACCTGATGTAGATGTTGGGGAAGAAGTCATCGTCAGAGAACTTGCTTTTCTCCAAGTCAATTCTACAGAGCAGAACAAAGAAAATTATACACATGCCGATATAACAAGTTATTTGGAATAATATTGATAAGCTGGGACACCTACGTGCTATTCATCAAATCATTGACTTGGTACTCATAAACGTCCTGATGTTCCTGGATGTTCAAGGAACTCATGCTGAAAAAAATATTACAATCAGAGCTGACGTAGACAGTGGTTGTAGTAATCAGTACTGTTGATACACTTCATAAGCTTACCTTTCATTTAGACCGACCTCAATCTGTGCTTCTTCTAGCATGTGGACACCAGCAACAGGAAAATCTGCATCACTACAGTGGAGACATTTACAAGCAAATGTTTTTAGTAAAATAAAGAGGAACACAAACAGTGTAGTTGTCTGCATCTTGTTGTCGGATCTAGGTAGAACTTTGGCCACAACAAACATCAAAGTTTTATGAAAGGCTTGTTGACATGCAGTTTTTGGACAGGCACTTTCTCAATTTGCAAGTGGACAAAGAATGTTTATGTCTATTCAAACTGGTAACATTTACATACTATTCTAATTACACAGTAGCTTCTCCACATGTCAATCAGTCACAGTAAATCAGTCTATAACAGTTATTGAGTTCCCAAATAAAACTTATATGTCTTCCCAGTTCCAAACTGTAATATAACTTACCTAACGTGCTCTGACTCTGCACTCCCAATGCTGGATACCGGTGGTGGTACAAGGATAACATTAGCAGCCTTCATAGGCGTGGAGCCCACTGGTCCAGCATTCTCATAGCTGCATAACAAGCAGTAACATTACTGTGTATAGCCAAACCAGTTTTGTTGTGTTGTTAGCATCCTAAATATATGTAAATGACAACGGGGTATAATCTTGTGACATCATGTGTTGACAAAGCCACTTTGACAAAGTGTTTACTACAACATGCAGCTTAGCCCTAGGAGTCACATCAACCACACGGTCTCTAACTACCACACTGTAAATAGCTACACCGTCTAAACACAGTACACAGTGTAGTGCTGCGGCGTTCGCTGCACTAAACTAAACAACACACGCACGCACACACACGCACACGCACACACACACGCACACACGCACACACACACACACACACGGTTCACAATCATCCCATGCTATGAAACGTCAACTGCTTTAGCACACTTGTAGCAAACTTAGCTTACGTTAGCTCACGTTAGCTCACGTTAGCACAAACATTGATGACATTACCTGTCTATGAGGAAAAGAGCCAATTCTGCGTCGGTTTTTATTCCTTTTTGATCCCGGAATTCTCTCCACCTCTGGAAGGCCAACCCGAGGTGAACTCTTCTTTTACTTCTTAGTCTATCTGACAGTCTTTTAGACTGTTGACTTTGTTCTGATCGTTTTCTTTTTCTTTCTTTTTTTAAGAACCGTTTTGAGCAGGAGAGAGAAAGTTATTTTGCTTTCTCCCTGTACGTGTGTGCGCGCGCGTGTGTGTGTGCGTGTGTGTGCGTGAGTGAGTGTGTGTGTGGTGTGCATGTGGTAGTGCGTCCCCCATGTACTAGTCTACTTGCTAAATGTATTTTATTTGTTTTGTGGTAGGAGAAGATTCACTCACATCCATTTTGTTTTATGTCGCCATCATACAGGAATAAACCTGACTGTGAACCCACCCCTGGGTCCCGTGTTATTGTGCACAGAACACAACCAGTGTAGCCGGGGCCTGCAGACCGTCCTGGCTACAACTGCAGCGCTGCAGCTGAGGTCAAGGCATGCCTTGACATAAAATTCCACCTGGAAATTGAATGATTTATTTATGGGTTTTTTAAATGGTTTTTAGACACTGTTATTATATATTTGTTTTTTATTTATTGTTTTTATAATTTCAAGCTTTCAAAAATGTTTGATTCCTGTTTTACGTGGTTACATGCTGCTATTCAGACATGCCGCTATTTCGACATTGACTTCTAATTGTCGGAATAGCGGCATTAACATTATTTTTTAAGCGTCCCACTATTCCGACATTTTTTTTTTTCATTGTCGGAGTAGCGGCACTTTACTATTTTTCAAACATTCCGCTTTTCCGACATTGATTGATTACGTTATAGTCAGAGTGTCCTTCTGATTTATTTTTATTTTTTCATCTGAGACACTGTTTCTCATACACAAATACATAGGCCTATTAGAGAAGAAAAAACAAACCCTCCAAGTTTAAAAACACACCGGCAGCAGCGCACACTGATCTGCAGAGCTGAGACTGTTATTATTCTGTCACCTGAGTTTATCCTGCTGCTTTACATTGTTTTAACATAGGTAAAAGAAGAAAAAAAAGATTGTCTGGAATAAAGGGGCAGATTACATAAGATTATTCTTTTTTCTGCTCCCTTTTGTTGAGATTTGGGAGGTTTTTGCCTGATTTATTGCCCGATGCCATGTATCTCGCTTTCTTTCCCCCTCCCTCCGCCCGTTGTCTTCGTTGTCACTTTGTTGTCGCTCCACAGAGCGCACATGGCTAATTAATATGCACGTGCTGACCATATGGTTGTGTAGGCATTCCGGGACGGAGGTGTGTTCACGTGCGCAACTGCGCACCATTCTTGGATCCAGTTATCAAAGTTGAGGTGCAGAGTTGTGCACGCACAGTTTGATAGATCTGAAAAAGGTGTAAATATTTTGGGCTGTCTTTTCACCGTAGGCCTAAGCAAAACATTTAGTAGCAGCAGTTTTACACTGCTTACTTACAGTTTTGATAAATGAGGCCCCAGGCCCTAAGCCCAGAGCCCAGACGCTCACAGCTGCAGCTCCGCGGCTCATCCGCGGCGCTGTCCGTGGTGCTGAAGGTGACAGGTTAACTTGACAAACAAACTGCAGCATAGTTCTGTTTGTTTATCATGTGTGTCAGTTTTGTTTGCTTGATAGTTGAGTTGTTGAGATTAAGAACATCACTCCCTCATCAAACCAGTGATAGACATGCTGAAAAGAAAAGAGAGAGAGAGACGCGCCTGGGTATCGCAGCTGTAAAAAAAAAAAAAAAAAAAAGACGTGTCGGAATAGCGGTATCAAAAAGTGTCGGACTACCGGTATGTCTAGATAGAGGGATGTTGTAATAGCGGGATGTCTAAATAGTGACATGTCGGAATAGCGGGATGTCTGAATAGCGGGCGGACCCCGTTTTACGTGATCAGGGTATATACACAAATCTTTGAGTCAATTTACTACCATTTAATACCTTTTTTCACTACCTTCAGATTTTTTTTAATACCACCACGACATCGAGTTGCACCAACAGACCTGCAAACTCCAGAGAGTAAAAAAGGTGACAAGGTCCGAAAAACCAAACCGTTGGAGCGTTCCCAGTTAAACAGAGAGCAAATCTCTCATTAAAAAGACAGCTTTAAGAGAATAAGTACACCTCAATCAGGTGGGGTCAGCTGCAGAAAATGTTCACATTATTTGACTAAAAGTTATGCATCAGTTTGGATGACCACATGACCTGTGGCTTTCAGCTTTCTATGATTATATTTAGCCTACTGTTTACAACTGAGAATATCAGGTATTGTCCCCCCTCCATTAAATACAGTGCTGTGAAAAAGTATTTGCCCCCTTCCTGATTTCTTACTTTTTTGCAGATTTGTCACACAATGTTTTTATTTATTTGTATAATATTTTGATGGGGCAGCCATCTTGGGAAGGTTTTCACCACTGTTCCAAGCTTTCTCCATTAGTGGATAAAGGCTCTCACCATGGATCACTGGAGCCTGGATGTGAAGAGTGAAATTGAACCAGCTTTCCAAAAAAAATAAAAAGGTTTATCAAAGTTAGTTCATGATTTAACAAGAGGGGGCAATTACTTTTTCACATAGGATCAGGTAGGTTTGCATAGCTTTTTTCCCCTTAATAAATGAAATCATAATTTAAAAAGTGCATTTTATATTTACCGTACTTCGGTCATCTTTGTCTAGGCTATTAAAAGTTGTTTGATGACTAATAACAAGTTTGAGTAAGAAATCAGGAAGGGGAAAATACTTTTTCACAGCATTGTATGTAGCCTGGGGGTTGAAAATCACAGCACATAAAATGAGTGTGTATCACGTCTTTCCACATACGTTCTTCCTTCGCCTTTCAAACGGAGCAGAACCGGTCTGACAGAACACCAGCGGTAGAAGCAGGTATGGAGCTGTGTGCCGCGAACGTGCATGAAAAAACAAGCACGGCGAATGTGCGGCGCGCCGCGTGCATAACTCGCGCCCACATTGAAAGTATGTGAGCAAAAGACGCTACAGCTGAATGGCCCCGATGTACACACACACGCTTATCCAAGGCGCCTGTCATCATAGTTTTCTGCGTTCCACCGATACATCAGATAACTTCCCGCGTGTCGTTTCAAAATAAAAGCTGTCCGATATGTTTATCAAGACTCTATCACTCCCCCCCTTTGAAAAACTCCCCGGTTCTGCACGATTCACGTAAACGACCCAGTTGACCAGAAAAACGGCGATTATAGCCGAAAGGTGACTAGTTTGCAGTATCAATCAGAAAGATTTTATGACATGTACATAGATTTTATCATCCAACACTTACTTACATCATTACCATTACCCAGGAGACTCGGTTGCACAACAGGGCATCATCCATAAGTCATCAGGAACATTTGATCAAAAATAAAATATCTTATCATGCCTTTCTCAATCACCAGCCTCTCTCCCCCTCACTCACTCACCTCACTCCACCTCCCTCCCTCCCTCCCTCACCCAGTTTGCCTCGCTCCGTCTTCCTTCCTCACCTCCCTCCCTCACCCAACTCACCTCACTAACTCTTTAAATAAATACCTGGTTCTGTCTCTACCGTCACAGAACACAGTGGTAGGCCATATATATGGTTTTTTTTTACATCAGTGTGAAAAGTTTCAACAATGTCCGCACATCTGCACCGTCGGTCTGTGTCTCACGTGCGTTCCATCTGACCTCAGCTCTCAGTAGAAGCTGCAGCTGCTGCAGGTGTCTGTATCTGTAGCGCTTCGGGGCTTCCTGCCCTTTCAAACGGAGCAGACCCGGACCCGGTCCGACTAAACACCGGGCTGGCGGTAGAAGGTTCATGGAGCTGTGAGCCGCGAGTGCATGAAAAAAGAGCACATCGGATGTGCGGCGCGTGACGTGCATCTACATTGACACACACATAGGCTACATCAAGGCGCCTGTCATCTCAATTTAAGTCTTCTGCAAACTTGCATTTTCCCATATTCGAAACGTTTTGCCACACGCTAAAATCTGAAGAGATTCACTAGCACTTCTATCCGCCTGACAACTATGCGCGCGAAGACGATTTTAGATTTCTAGCGGCCAATGAATACAATGAATTGATATGACGTCAATATCATTCCTTTTTTTTTTGAAGTAGCGGCGCAAGCAAGTAATGCTTTATTTATTTTATTACGCCTATTTCATCAAAATAAAACCAGTCATTGTCCAAAAGAAAAAAAAATAATACCTATTCTTTAAAATTAATACCTTTGGACCAAATTTATCACTTTTTAAGGCCATTAAATTTTGCTTTTTTGATTTATCACTTTTTAATACTTTTTAAAACCCCGCGGACACCCTGGTGATGTGAAAAAATTATTACATTGTCATAATTGTGTCATGACAGTCAGTTTATCCTTCATGATATTGTAAGATGAATTTTATTTTGTTATAAGGGACTATTTTATGTTGTGTAATTAAAACTGTTATGTTAGAATGTTATAGGGCGGAATGATCTGGTTGGCCTAAGATAGAATGTTGGGGGTGTTTATGTCAGTTGAGGAGGAGAGGAGAGGAGACGAGTGACTGGCAGTTGTCGTGTTGGTCTGGTTGTGTAAATAAACCATCGTCCTTAAACTAATCCGGAGCTCCCGTGCTGTTCCTCATCCACGACCCACGGATCTCTCAGATTGAGGTGACGCTAACAAGGTAGCGTTACAATATGTTCATGACAAATAAAAATGCTACCACTTTACTTGAGGTCACAGAATATCTTCATTACATTGTCATAATTGTGTCATGACAGTCAGTTTATCCTTCATGATATGTTAATGACAAATAAAAATGCTACCACTTTACTTGAGGTCACAGAATATCTTCATTACACTGTCATAATTGTGTCATGACAGTCAGTTTATCCTTCATGATATGTTAATGACAAATACAAATGCTACCACTTTACTTGAGGTCACAGAATATCTTCATTACATTGTCATAATTGTGTCGTGACAGTCAGTTTATCCTTCATGATATGTTAATGACAAATAAAAATGCTACCACTTTACTGTTTACATTAATGTCAAGTTGTCATGACAAGGCCCCTTTCTGGTAATGTCACTTTGAGTAATGTCAAGTTGTCATAATAAGGACATCCCAAACAAATTTAATGTCAAGTTGTCATGACAAAGACATCGTCTGGTTGTGTCACCTTGATTAATGTCAAGGTGTCATAATCAAGACAACCAAAATAATGTCAACTTGTCATTACAAAAACGAATGACACTTAATGGCAACAGTCATAAATGTTTAATGACATTGACTTAATGTTTTTGACACGTTTATGACTGTGACATGACACTGTTATGACTGTTCTGGTATTGTATTTTAGGTGGTAATTTTTGTGAGTAAATTCATTGTTTTATTTGTTAGTAGTGGCCCTTTAAGAAATACAGGAAGTAGGGCACAGGAACTGACGGGTTCTCAAGTCAAGCACATGACAAGGAAATGCTCTAGCTAGTTCGGCTACCTGTTTCTGTCTGAGTATCTGCCTACATCTCATGCTGAAGCATCGTCGGTACGTAAATTTGTCATGTGTCCCTTTGTTCAGTTACAAGGCAATTGTAAGGCATTATTCGCCGTTTAAGAATTGTTATGAATGTTTTGTGTGTAGCTAATTGCTTAGCTAGCTACTTAGCTAATTTGCTAATTTATGTTATATTAGAGTGACAACATTAAAAATCAACATTTGACCTTGTTTTTGACATTTGATCAACATGTTTCCTTTGTCTGTTCGCAGTTTCACCCTTTTACGTGTCAATAAACCTGTGGACAAATCTGATTACTGTCTTCAGAGTCGTGACAAACTGAAAGGTGTTTAACTTACTGCCGAGCTATTCGGGACATATAGCGAGGGCGGCAGAATGACAGTGTCATGTCACTCTTATGATGCCACCTTCAAGTAAAGTGTTACCAAAATTTGTTGTATGGGTAAATCCACAATATTTCCAGTTTGTCCTTTGACCGGTGTTACAGCTAAATCGGTCCGGACGAGCTTTAGGAGCGGGGAACCTTTAGGAGCGCCACACACAACAGCCTGCGCGTGGATTCTGCTGATTCTGATTGGCTCATTCGAAGAATTGGCTGATTGGCTGCCAGTACTGTCAATCACATCAACGTGGGTATAGCCTCATTCTATTGGCTCTAATGGTTCGAATGAGCTGTCAATCACTTGAATCAACCAATCCGCTGCAGAGATAGAGCCAGGCGTAACCAAGGGGGCAGTTGTCGGTCTGAGAAGTGAAGCTCACTTCCGCGTTCAAAAAACTGCAATCCCCTCGGCTTCCTCTGGGGGCTGGCTCCAGAAGGGAGCAACTCCAATCGAGCCCCATGTTAAAATAGCCGATTTTACAGCTTAAAAAAACATATTTACAGCCTGGTACATTTTATTTTTTTGGTCTCAACCGATAGTTTCTACCCCCGCACACACTCTGAGGGGGGTGAATTTTTTTAAAATTCTACCGTTTTACTATTATTAGGTTTAAAGTTCTGGCCAATTAGGGCGCGGAAACGTTGAGTGACAGGTCCGGAGACCGCTGCTTCGAGGCCAGTGGGCGGGTTCTCGGCCGGCTAACGGCCGCACCGCTCCAAATATGGCAGTAGAATCCAACATGGCGCGGTTCAAACCCCCGTAGTAGCGGCACAAAACAGACTCCCCCAAACCAATGGGTGACGTCACGGTGCTACGTCCATTCTTTTTACAGTCTATGGGCGTAACTGCACCCAAATAAGCAGCTGAGTGCAGATAAGGGCAGAGGGACACAGAGGGCCTAGAAAGTAATTGTTATTTAGTCCCGGTTGATTCTTTCTCAGTTAGTTTATGCAAATTGTGTGAAAAAAAAAATTAAACAATGGTTTATAGTGGCAGGTGGTTCCAAGCTGTGACAAAAATTGACATTTTGGAAAGCTTGCCTGAATATTTTGTAGTAAAATCTCAATAATTTTGTCCTGCTTCACTTTATCAGAATCAACCACTGCAGAGATAATGTTCATACATTATACATTACATACATTATTTTTTAAATAATTGGCATAGTTTCCCCTATTTATATACTTCTAATCTTTGTGACTGGAGACTATTTCTCTTTAAAAAAAATGTATTTGTAAAAGTATATGTTTTTTTGTTTCTTTTTCTCATATCATGTAATACTTTATGACATTTATGTTAATTGAGTGTTGTCACCCTCTTGACAGGAGCTTCTTCTGACTGGTGTATTTTCTGTCTGTCTATCTATCTATCTATCTATCTATCTATCTATCTATCTATCTATCTATCTATCTATCTATCTATCTATCTATCTATCTATCTATCTATCTATCTATCTAACTCATGAGTCATTTTGTGACACTTGTGTGACAATTGGAAAAGGTCATTAAAATTTTACAGTAACAGAGTGATGGCGGTGCTGTCAGTTATTACAGTAATGCCATTCAAAGCAAAGATGTAGCTTCTGTCATCAGAAAAAGCTGAATTGTTTCACCCAGTTTGTGTCTTTGAAGAAGCAGCAAAGATCAACCTTCAGTCTCCACAGCTGAAGCCGAGAGTGGAGGAACAAAGAGCATGTGAGTGAACTCCCACACTTCCTCCACGTGTCTGGTATTCTGCTGTAAGGAGGCAAAATCAATTTGTCTATGTCAGAATAGCTAAGAAAGGAAGATTTTTTGCCATCTCGCTGCTCAAACGACAATTACAGTATGGAGCATTTGGATCATACTCACTGTTTATTGTGTCAGTGCGCAAGGGCTTGATTTACAGTGGAAGATCACAGAGAAATTCCCTGGGTACATCTGATTTGGCAGTGTTTCTATTGACAGAGCTACAAGTCTCAGCAGAGCTGCCTTTAATGGCATCAAAGAGAAAAGGCAAGAGATTAGGAGAGAGGGAGGATAAGGAGGGGAAGTGGAATAGTAAAGAGAAAAATTTAATATTCTGTACAAGCGCAGAATACAGCAGAGCAGCTCTTTTGATCTGCAAACATTTCCCTGTGATCATGTGTTTCAATGCTGCAGGTGTTGAAGAAACAACTGCTGATGTTGCTTACAAGGCAACTCCATTCAATGATTAGTGAACTGATGCTTTACATCTGCAAATACAGACGCTGTCCTTCCACAGTTACATCCTACAGAAAAAAACAACTTGGTGAAGTCAGGATCAAGACTGTGGATGGTTCCACAGCATTAAGCAAACAAGTGAAAAATATATGTCCCTTTTCACCCACTGATCTTACAACCAGGAGCATGACATCAACTCAAAGCCAGTGTTGCTAATGTTGCTTTGTGCATCGTGGAATTGTGAATGTAAGATGCCTCTGCTAACCAGCTGTTGTATTAATTTAAAAGACTGTCCTCCTGTCACAAACAAACCCATAAGTTGTCTGTGCACCAGCTAATAAATGAGCTATACTTATGCTTTGTTGCTTTGGTGTTTAATTCCCACATCACAGGAGCAGTTATTTATTAGTTAGTTATATAACATCCATGCCTATTCTTTGTTATTATTGTAAACATGATCACAAACATTCATTGTCTAAGGTTTTGAAAGTGCCAAATCACAATCATTTCTGTGGTCATATCATTTCCATGGCAACAGAGGTAGGTATGCCATATCTACTGGGATAACTATGAAAGCCTGGTACGCATGCCACCAAACAGGCAGTACTTCAATAAATGCTCCTGAGGTTTTATTGTGGGGTTAAAAAAAAAACAGGCTGTGGTCCTGTAATTTAATAAGTTGATACTACTGTACAGTAGGGTGACATCAGGTAAAATGAGCCTTTTAAGGTTTGAGCCTCCTAGCTTTTTAAGTTTTAACAGGCAATGGCTGTAAATTATTTCAAATTGTTGCTACAACTGTACTTGACAAAAAACAATTGATTTGAGTGGTCTCTGGTTGCTGTTTTGGGTGGGACAATGCTTTATATCCAGCCTGCTGAGGAGAAGTGTGCGAAAAGTGGCCTGGCAAACAAATTTCACTTGAAACTGATAAGGTTGATAACTCCGTAAAAATAACAGATCTACAATAAAAAATGTGATTTATAATACACATTGTGATTCCCCCCATTGGATAGAATGCAAAATTCTTGCTAAGCTTACTTATTTTTTAATTTAAATGCATTTTTTGTGGGTGGCCCAATTTACCTTAAAGGAGTCATCACCTGGTTTTTTATGTATCCAATCCCCCTTAAATTGCTTTTAATCAGCTCTTAAAACTTATTGGAAACATAAAAAAAAAAAAATTCAAACATAGAGCTTGTTCTGACACTTTTTCATATAGCAATTTTCTCTCGTGAGAGTAAGCACGAGGTTTTGACTGGTCCGGATGTTCATAGTATTAATATGTAATGAGGCGCGCATTGATTGGACGCAGGAAGGACAGAGGAATGGTGGCTGGCCCAGTGGGCTACATGCAGGCTGTATTGGAAACCGCATACTAAAATTTTATCGGTTCATTGTAAAACATGTATTTATTGATGCAAATGTGGTGATTTCTGTACGTAACGCGTAATCGCTGGAGCACTTCTCCCAACGCGAAGCAAACTTCTAAACAGCCGTCATTTGGATAAACTAACCGCACATGGGGGATCTAAACCTTTACTTTCTCGCATGAAAAAATATTAAAACTTAATAAATTAACGTCCGTTTCCTCCGGCAGCATGACGATGTCGTTCAGCCGGCTAAACGAGCGCTGCAGGCGGGTTGAGGAGTCACTCCTCTGCTCCTCTGTCTGGTGCTCGGCTCGCTGCAGCTGGCTGCACCTCACTTCTCCCAACGCGGAGAAAACTTCTAAACAGCCGTCATTTGGATAAACTAACCGCACATTGGGGATCTAAACCCTTACTTTCTCGCATGAAAAATTATTAAAACTTAATAAAGTGACGAAATAATAGCGCTACAGTGGGAAATAAAACAATACGTAATGGCGGCGCAGCAGAAGTCGGGGGGGACAGCTCTCCATTCCGACACCCCTCCACTTCGACACCCCGCTGTTCCGAAATACCCCCACTTCGAAACACCGCTACTCCGACACCCCCTCCTCCCCCCCGCAGCTGTCCAAGGTGCTGAACCGCGTGACGTTGTTTACATTCTGCTTTGTGGCTTGTCTGTGAAACGTGCGCTGCTCAGAGACTGGGCAGATCTGTCCCACTTGCTTTCTCCCAGACTCCGTTGTTGGAGATCTCCACACAGTAATAGAAATACACTTTTTTTCTTTTTCTCCCCCCCTCCTCCGCTCGAGCGCGGCTGAAGCCGGCTTGAGCTCACAGGGGCGCGAGGCTGCAGCAGCCACCGCTCGTGCTGACAGCTGACTGAGGGAGATGCTTTGGTTGGGCTTAGGCAATGAAGAAAGGAGTTGGTTAAGTTTAGTAAAAAGACCAGGTAGAGGCTAGACAGACTAGAAGCATAATGAACATTATAAGTCATTAATACAGTATGAAGTATTTGCTTGTTTTGCAGTTAATTATGCACATGATCCGTTTGACCCCAAAAAGGAAAAAAGGATCACTGCGCACTGCACAGCCTCTGGTTCCTTTCTGATTAGGTCCGTCTGTCCGTTCGGAGTGGGGGGGTTTCCCCCACTGGCCTTTTCGGAGTAGCGGGGTCTTTAGAAAAAATAGAAAACCCCGCTATTACGATGAATGGAAGTCTATTGTCGGAAAGGCGGGGCTTCGGAAAGGCGGGGTGTAACCGAAGTCGGGGTGGTGGAAGAGAGGTGTGTTTATGAAAGCAGTCTCCACGGTGACGTCACCGTAGGAGCAGAATCAAAATCTCGTAATTTTGTGGCATGCAGCCTCATGAGCTCCTCTGGCTTAAACAAAGAGCCCAAACGAAAAAACTCAGCCACTTTCAAACCCCAGGTTTTCAGGCAAGTTTCCACTGAGGTCCAACACCAGTATACATGTTTTTTTTTTTTTTTTTTAAAGTATATTTTTCGGCTTTTTGCCTTTATTTGATAGTGATGACAGGAGAGATAGACAGGAAATGGGGAGGCAGAGAGAGGGGGAATGACACGCAGCAAAGGTCTGCCCGATGCGGGACTCGAACCGGGGACGCCTGCGGCGAGGACTGTAGCCTCTACATGGGGCGGCCGCTCTACCCACTGCGCCACGCACCGCCCCGAGTATACATGTTTTAACAAGGAAAAATGCGATTTCCGGGTGATGACTCCTTTAAAGCAACATTGCGGAGTTTCAGCTCAGTGCTTCCACCATCTGGTTGAGAAGCGCTATTGTCTGGGGGGAAAAAGCGTTTATTCCCATTAATAAACGACAGTATTTCCCACATACTTGCAAGGAGACTGTGTGGCGGGTGGTCAGAGGAGGGGGTGAGGGGGGTCGGGGGGCGGCGGCGACGACGACCGGAGGGGAACGTAAGTTTCGCTTTTACCCACCACGTCTCTCCCTCGACGCAAAGGGAAGGGGGGAGGAGGGGGGGCAGTGTTTCGTACCCGTACAGGGAAGTTACATAGTGCAGTTTCAGCCGATGCGACCCCGCTCAGGCTGCGGTGGCAGCACCATTCATCCTATTAACCATTTTTCTACCATTGCAATGAGTCTGGAAACATTATTTTAAGGCCGAAAAACTCTGCAATGTTACTTTAATGCATCATGGTAAATTGAGCCATGCATTTCAGCTAAAATGAGCCACCTTCAGAGTTGAGTTTTGATGGTTTCTCCAGCATATATTACGTATCTTCACATTGCCCTTGTTGTTATACAGACCCAATGTTTGTGTGTGTGTGTTTTAGCTTTGGTGCAGGAGGCATCGTGACCTGTGCACACACAAACACACAGACACACATGCACGCACACTAACACCACACACACACATGTACGCACACACGCACGCACACTAACACCACACACACACACACACACACACACTAACACCACAAACACACACAAGTTCCAAAATTGTCATGATGTTATTCTAATATTCTATTCATTCTTAATGCTTCAATGTTATTGTTCATGAATTCAAATGTTATATAATAATATTAGGCTATATATGTGGATTGTTTTATCATAAATGATAGTGTTTTGAGGGCATTGTTTAGCTCAGTAGATAGAGCAGGTGCCCATATGCAAAGGCTATAGTCCTTGGCCCCGGTTCGATTCCTCTGGTGGTCCTTTGCTGCATGTCATTCCGTCTCTTTGTCTCTCTACAGCTGCCCTATCACTTAAAGGCCTAAAAGCCCCAAACTAAACTTTAAAAAAGAAGAAGAAATGACTGTGTTTTGCTTGAGTGGCTCATTTTAGCTGATGAGTGGCTCATTTTACCTGAACACGTGGCCCATTTCACCTTAACAATGCTCATCTCAAAAATGTTGGACAGCCGATGTTTCAAAAGCTATAGGACTTGAACAATTATATTTGATTATGTCATTTCAACAAAAAAATATTAAAAACAGTCAATATTAACTACAAAAGTATAATTTAGTGTCACACAGTGCTTTTTCTTAGTTTGAGAGTTAAAGTGATTTACCAAAAAGTGGCCCAATTTACCTGATGTCACCCTATGTATTTATGAAAATGAAAAACTGATTGCTGCATAGAACATGCAAGACCAGCCCACGCTGCTACCTGACTATCAATAACGTAAGGCGTGATTCGCCCAATCACACTTGATAACAGACTGACTTTGTGTGTTCCCTGCTAACCCATAACTTGAAATTAACAGAGATAACTGGCTCAAAGGAATATGTTGAATAAATCTTTGACAATCCCGAGAATGAAAATGTCAGTTGTGGCCAGTTTTCCCTTTATACCTTCAAATTTGTCAAAAAGGCTGACTTTGCAGCAGCTTTGTGTTACTTCTTTTATTGGATAAAACAAATTTTTTTTCTCAGAAATTCAGAACAGGGTTTCTCACTTTAATATTAATGCACTAAATTGATATTTGCAAGTAGCATCCTCCATGTGGTCTTTTGTTTGTCATACTTTCTCTAATATCCAATTTTTCTTATTCCTCACAAATCCTCTTGGGGGAAAATAAGACTCTAATTCCATTTGCTGGTTTCCCTTCCTTCACCTTTTGGCTCTTTTGCTCTCATGTGAAGTGCTTCAAAGATTAAAAAGGCCCTCTTTGCTTTATTTAACAGAGCAGACAATAACAAGGCAGCACCCCATTTGAAACCTTGGAAAGAACTACATTTTTATAAGGAAACATCAAACCTACTTCAGAACAAATCAGTGAAACTCTGAGGAGATGTACAGTAAGACATAAAATAAAGAGTGCACACAACAAGTTGAAGGCTGTTGGGAAAGCTGAGGAGCTCACAGGAAATGCTGAACACTGAAAGCTTTACTCCACTTACAATGTTCTCCTCTGTTGTAAACCCTGATGAGTCTGTTATATAGACAGACATGTGTATCAGTTTTGATGTTACTGTACACCTCCCATCCACAGCAGCTGGGATAGATGAAGGTCGTCACTCTAAGATCGATCGAGATGATGATGATGATGATGATTAAAGGTATAATGTGTAGGAATTCCCCCCATCTAGCAGTGTGGTTGCATATCGGAACGTATTCTTGATGTTGCATTCACGTGAAATCGGGCAGACCTCAGACAGACAACAGATGCTGCATGTAACAGGATAAACAAGCGTCTATGTAAACAAGTGGTCCGCCAGCACGAGGCAAAACAATACAGGCGTGACAATATGTTGTCATGGTGATGTCGTATTGTTTACCTGACCCACGTTTTACCGTATTTCTCGCGTCGAGTCAAATGACATCCGGTTGGTTTGCCGACGGCGTCATTCAGGTGCCTAACTGCACCTGAATACAACATCAGTGCCTCCGTCCTTCCTCACACTACACAGTGGTGACAGTTTTAACAGGCGCTACCTGGAAAACTTTCTCCCCGAGCCGACAGCTCCGCTGAGTTTCTGTGGTTACCTACGGTCACGCTGCCACTGAACAGAAAAAATGGCGATGCAACATGGCAGCCTCGGTTCTATGCGTCGCCCACTTATGAATTTGTAACGACTCATTCTAAGGTACGAGAAAGCTTTCATTTGTATGCGGGTGTGATTAGACTTCAGTGAAATATGTATTTATGAAAGCAATATTTGATTTTTGCTAATAAAAAGCCAAATAAGTTACATACTGGGGCTTTAAGGTTTGGGAGCAATACAAGTTGGGAGACAGGTTACTGTCCACTGTGATGGGTGTCCATGTCTGACAGACACATGGTTGTAGGCACAGATGCCAGGTCTCAGTTTATTTGGATTAAGTAGCTTAGTTGTAATCACTGTTTGCAAGCATCTTTAAAAGGAATTAGGCTAGTTAAATCAAAATCAGGGCTGCAGCTGCATGGTGCTTCCCACAACAACATTATACAACATTTCCGTGAGGTGTAGTTGTCACAGCCTGCATATGTGAGGTGGTAAGTCAGGTAGGTGATCTATCATTCTTTTAATCACTTTTCTCCTGGGGTCGGCTGGGTAATTTTCACTCTGGATGGAAGACCCGATATAGGTCAACCTCTGGCCTGTCCAAGCAGTTGGATGAACTCCAAAATTGAATATAATCCTCCACTCTGATTCAGAGTGAGTTATGAGCTGGCTGGTGTTAGAGTGAAAACACACTTCCATTTCATGACCTGCTTATTTGATCATCTGCCAGCCCTTACAGTCATTTCCCTACATGCTCCACACCTACATGTCAATAAAAGCATCTCTGACATGCTGTAGGAAATTATTCAGTAAATAATTTTTTTAGACACAAGAATAGGTGTGAAGTAACTCTACCTTACTCTTTTATGTGAACCCATCACACACATAATCTTCTATCATGTTATTGTTTCATTGTATCTTTTGTTAGAATGTGAATGATGTGTTGATGTGAATGTCTATTTAATGTCGTATCTTGAATGCCCCTAGCACTTGCGTTGTACTGTATAAATCACATACTGTATATAAAATACCAAGTGTTGTTTTTTTTGTTACAACCACATGAGTCTTTATTTTTACACTCTCTAACAACTTATATCAGTGTTTCCTAAAATACTGCCGCTACAGTGCCATGTGTACTGGACCTCTGTTGACATGGTTACCATCATAAACAAACTGTATTGGCATACCAATTGCTGCCAGGGTTACAACAATTATGGTCATGGCTTCATTAGGTAGGAGGGTGTCACCTTTAATTTGAAATCCAGTGGTGACAGTAGCCCAACACATCAAAATTCTTTGGCCGCCAGTTCAGACAGGAAAGCTTCCCATGTTGTGTCATATGTTGCCACTCTGAATGCTGCATATCACTGGAAGCAGACCCGCTCCTCCAAAAGGTAACAAAGTCCGCCCAACTTGAAGTGGTCAGAGGGTTTGAGGAGGCAGGGCATGAAGGCATCAAATCCTACTACCCGTTCAGTGCAGCCTCCCAGCTGACACACCATCCACTAAGCCCCTGCGCAGGATAGACCATCCACTGAATAGTAATATTAATATCCTGTCAGTGTAATTTATGTTTTATTTATGGAATATAATAGTTCTAAACATTAATTCATTCATTCATTTTCTATACCGCTTATCCTGCACTAGGGTCACAGGTAAGTCAGTCTATCGCAGGGCTAACATAGACAGACTAATTCTAAACATGTTCCACAATAATCATATGATATACATTCTTATATAACTTCACAATTATATTTTCAAAAACATACAGGCACATGATGATCTACTGTGGACGCGAGCAACAGACTGCACCCCCACCCCATACAATATTAAAACTGACCTGTCAATCATATTCCTTCATCCTTGTTCTGATTTACTCCCCCTCCTTTTCTCTTCCTCCTCTCACAGCATGCTGGGAGTTTTGGTGTGTGAGTGGCTGTGGTGTGCGTGCAGTTGCTGAGAGACTTTGAAACATCTGGACTGTCTGTTTTCTTGATGTTTCAGTCTTCAGCTCATGAGCCAGTAAGATAAGTTCACTGATTTACTAAGATTACAAATTAAGAGTTAATTTGCAAAAGCAGATAAAATTCAAAACAATTTTTAATTATTATTTACACCAGGTGAAATCAGTCAAACCAAAGTTGACTGGCTTTGACCAAGGAGATGAGACATAACAAAACAGACGTAGCTCAAAAAAAATAAAGCTTTATTGAAAACAACACTATATGCAAAGAATAATTCAAAAGCATCAGCTCATCTTTTTCAAAATGGCACTTATCTGCTTTTGCAAATTAACTCTTCAAATATAGAATGTTAAATTGCATGGTGGACATTTGAATGTTGGGTTGGTGTACATCTTAATGCGATCTATTATGAGTAATTATCACATGCGAACTGTAGTATTTCAATGAGGGTGTGCTCCTGTGTCAGGAGCTTCCACCTGTTTGAACTGCTGCCACGTCAAACAGGTGGAAGCTTACTTCATCCCTGTTGTGGATAAGTTTGTTATCTGGGTTTTAAAATTAAAGAAACAAAAAATGCAAAAATTAAGGAAAGCAAAAAAGATTTTTATCCAAAAAAAAAAAAAAGGCACTGGCCAACCTCACAAAAGAGGGGCCGGGAAAGGCAAGGCAAGGCAAGGCAATTTTATTTGTATAGCCCGTTTTTACAAACAGTTTGTCTCAAAGGGCTTTACATGGCATCGTAACAACATCCTCTGTCCTTAGACCCTCACATCGACTGAGGAAAAACTCCATGGAAACCCTTTTAACAGGGAAAAGTCGGAGAAACCTCAGGGTGAGCAACAGAGGAGGGATCCCTCACCCAGGACGGACAGACGTGCAATAGATGTTGTTACAGACAAGAAAACAGTTTACAGTTTGTCACAGAATGTGCGAAATATGGAAATGTTAGCAGGAGTTGATGAAGGCAGTCTCTGGTGAGGGGAGGGGGGGGGGGGGGGGGGGGGGGGCAGGGAGAGCTGGCCAGCTCGATGGGAGGGCTGGGTGGCAGATTGGTCCATGGGAAGGAAGGGGAGGCCGGTCTAACAGCAGGGGAAGGGGAGGGAGGGGGGGGCGATGCAGGCGGCGGCTGGTGCAGAGAGATGGAGCTCCGGTGGATCTGAGGAAACACAGAGAGAGTGCGAGACACCAAGGCCAAACTACAAAGTACAGCAGAAAATGACAGTTCAAAAATATACTGAGGAGAGGAGAGGAGAGGAGAGGAGAGGAGAGAAGAGAAGAGGAGGAGAGGGCTCTGTGTAACCAGATGTGTCCCCAGCAGTCTAAGCCTATAGCAGCGTAGCTATAAAATGGTTCAGAGCTACCTGAACCAGCCCTAACTAAAAGCCCTGTCATAAAGGAAGGTCTTAAGTCTAGACTTAAATGTAGTTAGAGTGTCTGCCTCTTTGACCCATGGAGAGAGCTGGTTCCACAGTAAAGGAGCCCGGTAACTGAAGGCTCTACCTCCCAGTCTGTTTTTAGAGATACTGGGAGTCACTAACAGACCTGCATTCTGGGAGCGGAGTGCTCTGGTAGGACAGTAAGGAATGATTAGTTCTTTCAGATAGGTTGGAGCTTTATCATTAAGAGCCTTATAAGTCAGCAGAAGGATTTTGAAGTCTATTCTAAATCCTACAGGAAGCCAGTGGAGAGAAGCTAAGGTGGGAGAGATGTGCTCTCTCTTCCTAACTCCTGTCAAAACCCTCGCTGCGGCATTCTGGACCAGCTGGAGACTCTTTAGAGAGTTTTTCGGACATCCTGACAGGAGAGAGTTGCAGTAGTCTAGCCTAGAAGTGATAAATGCATGTACTAGTTTCTCAGCATCACTCTGGGAGAGGATATTCCTAATCTTAGTGATACTGCGCAGATGGAAGAAGGCGGTCCTAGTCACATGTTTTATGTGGGAGCTGAAGGAAAGGTCCTGGTCAAAAATGACTCCAAGGTTCCTCGCGGTTGTACTCGGGGTCAGGGTGATGCCATCTAGAGTAGCGATCTGATTGGAGAACGTGTCCCTGAGATGTTTAGGTCCAAACACGATGACCTCAGTTTTATCTGAATTCAGTAGCAAGAAGTTAGAGGACATCCAGGATCTAATGTCGGCGCCCTTTGTGATTTTTAACACATAAATGAAACATTCTGGTGAGACTGACACTCTGAGGGAAAAGACAACATTGCTTCAGATTAAATCAGATTTAGTACTGACTGAGGTTCCTATGAAACTTAAACTGAACTCAGAACTGGTCTAGGGGAGCTGTGGCTGGAGAGCAAAAACAAAACTAATTTGTTAAATCTTTTGGCCAATCTTTCAAGGCCCCGTTTCCTCTCCTTCACCATTGGACTCTGTCAGGCCACCCTTTCTTCTTCCACCACTTCTGCCCTATTCTCATCTCTACCTTGATAGCTGTAGCTACTGTCAGATATTACATATGAAAAGAGGTTCACATGCTCTTTCCCTCTTATCATCCATCCCTGTGAGTGGGTCTTAGTCTCAATAAAACAATGTAACTTATTGTTGATACTTTAGACCAGGTTGTAGTGCTGACAACATTATTATATCATTTCTGTAAATCACTGTGTCATCCTATCCAGTTGTTTTCCGTCCAACAACATGAGCACCCATGGCTCTCTCCTCTTGTTAGTTTCTCCAGGTTCTCCAGAGCTATTGAGTGTGAACTGCCATCTTATGAAATTATCAGACACTGAAGGCAGCACCTTTGCTGAGGGAGCCAACACTGCAGGAGGTTCAGCACATGTTGGACACTACAAAGAAAAGAGACAGGCTGGGGTGAGCCGGTTAGTGTTCTGACTTAAGTAGAAGAAAAGACACAAGAGCTAACTTTGATGTTGGTTTCCACCTCTGGAGACAGCTGTTGGTAAGTAAAGAGATGACTTAACTAATTATTTGTATTCCCAATTGTATCACTTACAGAAAAAATAAGACAAACAGTTCACAAAGACACAAACCCCAATCCCACACCCTACCTCACCCCCCACCAGACAGCACAGAGTAAGGGTAAATTGATTCTAAAGAATCATTTGGAAGCCATGTGCCATACAATAATAATCACATTCAGCCAATAGAAGCTTCAATTTGTGGGATTGTTTTCATCAGGTCCCCTTATATTGGAAAAATGCTCTGATTTTCCCCTCACACTATAGCCTACATAGAATTTCATTCCATCATTGTTTCAAGGATGGTGTTGTGGATTTCCAGTTTGTTAAAATGCATTAAAGAAAATTAAGCGTAGCGTTAGTTCTGGCAGGCCATGATGTCAAGCTCTTAATCAGCACAGCGTAACTGTCATCACCTGTGCAGATCAGCTGATGGCTCAGCTGACTCACCGTGGCTGCTTCCTATTGGGGAATTGCATTCAGAACGCCGCTATTTAAACTGCTCTAGCCCGACGTCATCTCCCTTGCTGCTGCTGCTTCCTCTGCCGGCTTTTTTGCAACCCACCTCCACCCCAGCTCCTCCTACCATTGTATCTTGTTGGTTGCTCTGCTCTGTCTGGGTTTTCTTTGCTGCTGCGCTCCCTACTTATGCCGTTCATGATGGCTCGTGAAGGGCAGGGAGGTGCTCTTCCTGCCTCAGGCTTTCCACGCAAGCGCGTGGAAGAGCAGGGGGTCCCAGAACAGTACCATACCGCCAAATTAAACTTGTGCAAGTAAATAAATATTATTTTGACATAGTGGTCCTGACAGAAATGAAGTTTGATGCTGAAGCATTTCCTTTACACTGGTAAGTGTACAGCTGCTAACACGTTAGCTGTGTTTCCACTGCAAGGGAGGGGGTAGGAACCTTTGACCCGTCTTCTTACCCGCCACTCCACTGCAGACCTCTCGTGGCAACGAGCAACAATTTTGATCATTGTGCAATCATTGTGCAGCTTTTTTTTTCTTTTTTTTTTTTGTTGTTGTTTTTCCCGGTACGACTGGCTGTATAGACGCTTTCTAATTAAGCTGGGTTTTTAATTGCTGTTTCAAACACCGCGTAATCGTGCGATCACGTATTTATCAAGCGTTTTATTCACCACTACTACTCTGATACATCTTTATTTACTAATAATTCTCTCTTTTTTCGACCATGGAGATGCTTTTTAAATAACGCTTGGTTTTAAAAATTACGCTTATTTCGGGGCTTTCTCTTGGCCAATCGGGAACTGCCCATTGGTCCGACCTCCCATTGGTTCGACCTTCCGTTACTCCGACAAAATACCCACTGGTCCGACCTCCCATTGGTTCGACCTCCCGTTACTCCGACAAAATCAACCACAAGTCGGACCAATAGGAGGTCAAACCAATGGGTGGTCCCGTTAGTTCGAACTGTCATCGCTACTTTCTGACAAGCTCTTCCATTGATAGGAGCATGCAGCTTTCTGTGAGAGAGAGCAAAATAACGAGACTAAAAGAGAGAGAGAGCTCTCAGAAACACACAGAAACGCACATCACACACACACGCGGCCCAGAAAGGAGCCAGATCATGTCAGATCACGCACAACCATCATCAATGCTGATCAAGATGTGTGAACTGATAATCAAAGCCCCCCCTCCCAGAGTACAGAGTAAAAGAAATACACTCCCCCCCCCCCCCTCCGCTCGAGCGTGGCTGAACTTGGCCGGCTCAAGCTCACTTCACGGCTGACAGCAGACTGAGAGAAAAAAAAAAAGTAAATTTCGCTTTGGTTAGGTTCAGGCAATGAAGAAAGGAGTTGGTTAAGTTTAGTAAAAACACCAGGTAGAGGCTAGACAGTATGGAAGCATAATGAGCGTTATATGTTATTAATATGAAGTGCTTGTTTTGCAGTTAATTATGCACATGATCCGTTTGATCCCAGAAAGGAAAAAAGGATCAATGCGCAGCCTCCGTTTCCTTTCTGATTGCGTCCGTCTGTCCGTTCTGAGTGGGAGAGAGAGAGAGAGAACCCAATCCACCTGTCTGTATACCTGTCTGTAATGTAAGTTTGATTTGATATGAGTGTCAAGGTTTAATTATGGACACTAATGAGCGCGCAGCAGTGCAAAGTCGTGCGTGATGACAGCTCCTCGTTGGTGAAACACAATAAACTGCACCTCTTCTTCCACGGGGACAGCTCTCCATTCCGACACACCTCCACTTCAACACCCCGCTGTTCCGAAACACCCCCACTTCGAAACACCGCTGTTCCGACACCCTCCCCCCCGCAGCTGTCCAATGTCCAAGGTGCTGAACCGCGTGACGTTGTTTACATTCTGCTTTGTGGCTTGTCTGTGAAACGTGCGCTGCTCAGAGACTGGGCAGATCTGTCCCACTTGCTTTCTCCCCGACTCCGTTGTTGGAGATCTCCACACAGTAATAGAGATACACTTTTTTCTCCCCCCCCGCTCCGCTCGAGCGCGGCTGAACCCGGCTTGAGCTCACATGGGCGCAAGGCTGCTGCAGCCACCGCTCGTGCTGACAGCTGACTGAGGGAGATGCTTTGGTTAGGTTTAGGCAATGAAGAAAGGAGTTGGTTAAGTTTAGTAAAAAGACCAGGTAAAGGCTAGACAGGCTAGAAGGACAAGGAACATTATGTCATTAATATGAAGTATTTGCTTGTTTTGCAAAAACCAGCCTATTTTTTAGGCCTTTTCTCGAAAATTGCATATCCATAATAAAATGAGTATATCTCTGCAACCACAAGGTCTATTTGAATACTTTTGGTGTCATAGTAAAGGGAAAAAAATGAGGAATTGCTGAGATATGTAAATTTCAGTATATCTGTTACTGGTGAAGAGTAAATGAAGATGACACACTGAAAAAAATTAATAAAATTAATATTCGCCTTAAAAAAAAATCATATTGTTGATGAGTGCCCTTTAGAATAATGCTAATGAAGCTCAAACTCTCTATAAAATCATTGTACAACATGTGAACATTGTCTCTGCAGTGGTTGATTCTGATTAATTGAAGCAGGACAAAATTATTGAGATTTTACTACAAAATATTCAGGCGAACTTTCGAAAATGTCCATTTTTGGCACAGCTTGGAACCACCTGCCACTATAAACCATTGTTTAATCTTTAGTTTCACACAATTTGCATAAACTAACTGAACATGAATCTACCAGGACTCAATAAGAATTGCATTCCTAACCCTATGGATCTCTCTGTGTCCTGCTGCACTGAGAGCAGCTTATTTGGGTGGGTTTGGCTATCAGCCTCTATCTCTGCAGCGGATTGGTCGATTCGAGTGATTGACGGCTCATTCTAACCATTAGAGAGAGTAGAATGAAGCTAGACCCACGTCGATGTGATTGGCCGCACTGGCAGCCATGAGCCAGCCATGAACCAATCAGAATCAGCAGATCCACGTGCAGGCCAACGTGGGGTTGTGTGCACTCCATGCAGGCTTCCCCCGGGTCCTAAAGCCGTCGGATTGCGGCCAGACTGATTCAGATGTAAACACTAGGCAGAGTTCAACTGGAAATATTGTGGATTTACCCATAAAACAACCTTTTCACGGCAAAACAGCAAAGGTAAGAGGAAACAACCATGTTTTGGCCACGCAGCGTTTGTGTTTGCTCGACTTTGCTCGTTGTTGGCTTCTCCCTCTGCCGTTCTGCTGCTAGCTTCTGTGTTAGCCGCGGTTGCTAGTAACGTCCCAATGTTTGTAGCAGGCTCGTTCAGATGAGTGGTCGCTGATGTGTTTTGCATAATGTACAGTAGTATACGAGCCAGAAATGTGGCAACTGGGTCCACACAGAGGTGCTTCATGAAGTTTGATGTCTAGTTGTTTGTTTGAGTAGTGTTTGGGTTAGGGTTGGGCGGTATGACGGTATTATACCGTGTGACGGTATAAAATGTCTACCGGTAGAGATTTTGCAATACCGTTTATACCGGAGAAAGAGCAGATGTCTGCGGCATCTCTCTGAAGTCACTGTAGTTACACCGCCTCCACACACGAGGGAGCCGGCACTGCAGCAGACTGCTTGGCGTGGTTGCATGAGCACGACGAAGAAGAAACAGCTTTACCGGTTACCGGAGTGATAACAACCATGGCTGAGGCGGAGAGTGAAAGCAGAAGTGGGAGCATAATCCATGACAATACATCCATGAGTGGGAGTCACGAGGAAGCGGAGGCAGCCCAACCCGCCCAACAAGACGAAAAAGTGAAAAGTGAAAGTAATTCACTCCAGCCGTAATTTTTTTCGATCGATCAGCTGTGTTTACCGTTTCATGTGTCATAGTTCTGATGGTTAGACAGATGAATTAGACCTCTAACACATCCTAAAGTTTGACTTGTCAGAGTTTTTCAGAAGAGGAGTAAGTCAAGTTATAAGCGATGCTAATTTCTGTTAGCCCGTCTATGGTGTTTTACATTATACGTTAGCATTAAGCTAGCGGGCTTTTTATGCTTAGTTGTAACACTGGCTGTGTGTGTTTTAAACATTGTTTCAAACTATGTGGGTTAACATCTTTGATGCTTAAATATATATTGCCGCTTAACATATTGCTTTACTCCTCCATGTGCCATTTTTACTGTAGGACAGGCTGTTTGTTTATTATGGTCACTTCCGTCCCTCCCACCCACCGTTTTTCCATCAGTTTTTGAAATTTGAGCCCTTTGTGTACTACCATAGACTGTAAAGGTTACTTAGGAACTCTAAAGTAACTTCTTTGATTTTCCCGGTTTGACCTGTTTGAATAGCCATAGACAGCACAGACTGTAGCCATTTTTGTAAAATGCTAATTTGTGATTCTGTGATTAATTTTTTTTATATATATATATAGCCTATATAATTGCACTAACTGGAGCCAGACTGCTCTGGCATTTTTCCTGTCTTTTTTTTTTTTTTTTATAGAAATCCAAGTTAAAAAATAAAAGAGGAAAATGATCAAATGCGACAGTATGGTTATTTTAAGCCATTAATTGAATTTACAGGGGGAAAAAAACATACCGTGATATATACCGTTACCGTGATATGAAATTACTCATACCGTGATATAAGATTTTGCTCATACCGCCCAACCCTAGTTTGGGTCATATAAACATGGTTTTTACACGTTGTAGCCCAGCTTCTGCTGTTTAATTAGGGCCACGGGCACTGATCCCTACAGCTATGAAATAGCTGCAGGGACCAGGGACTTCGCCCGGGCACTACTGTTATTGTGTGGATTTTTTCCTAGTTTGGCATTCACACTATTGTTATTCAAATCTTTATTCTCTTTTATTTTTATTAGTGTGAATGCTGAAGGCATTCACACTATTGTTATTCAAATCTTTATTCTCTTTTATTAGTGTGAATGCCCTCAGCATTCACACTATTGTTATTCTGTTCGGCCATTTTCTTTATTCTCTTTTTTTATTTTTATTAGTGTGAATGCTTTTTCAGCATTCACACTATTGTTCTTCTGTTCGGCCATTTTCTTCCGCCTTTTTACGGTCTTCTTCTAGTCCTTCATACTTTGTGCTATTTCAACAATTCATATATCAAAACGTGCAGCTTTTTCTGGACTTTATCGGATGTATTAAAATTTTTCATACTTTATATACTTTTTCAAATATTTAACTTTTTCTGATTTTTTTCAGCTTTATAATGGGTGTGTGTTGCGTCTAACGAGCAGAGCTAGAGTGGTGCCAGAGTGGAGAGAGGCAAAAAAACATTCTAGAGTTTTTCTGGCTAAACTGTCAGCACGGCCACAAATTAAACTCTAGACAAATTATTTTCTCCAGTTTTGTAGCCACACTTGTCTTCTGGCTAAAATTCTGGTCAAAAATGCAAAGAGGCTTAGATAATAATTTAAAATATTTTTAAATGCAGCCAGGGAGCTCTCTGCTCTCATTCAGCCCAATGCATTTTTTTCACAGCAGCAGGAGAAGGAGCTCAACTTTGTAACTTGCTGTTAAGTGCTTTTTAATTCATTTTAATTCACCAAAAACTATTCACAGGTCACAAAAAAGTCCTCTTCTTACTTGGTGTGGCTAATTTCTGCACTTTCCTTACTTTTCTTTTTAAGCAGAAGCCAGTGATCCTCTTATTAAAGGTTTTCTTTGCCCCTCACATACTGTCTCTGTCTGTAGCATAGTGGTTAGCTTGCTGGGCTGGAGACCTGAAGGTTACTGGCTCAAATCTTGCCTCAACAACAATTATAGTGAATTATTTTCCCAGTCGTCCTCTGTTGGCTTCTGATAACTTGCTTCATGTTGAAACTGCTGCTCTCAGCCTGAAATTCACAGAAAATTTCATTGTAAGTCATTCAAGCTTGACTCTCAAGCTTTCTTGGTGTTGACACAGTGTGTTTCCAACAGGTGCAGCTTTGGGCTCGTTAACTTCAGAGTGAGACAGAGTGCAGCTCATCAACAGACAACAGTCTCTGCAACTGTGTGTACACTGTGGCCTAGAGGCAAAGTCAAAGTCTACTGACCATGAGATTGTGGGTTCAATTCCTACCTTGGTCAACCATTTGTATGGTGATCACTGCTTGCACTATTTTCACAAAAAAGTCCTCTACTTACTTGGAGAGGGGGCTGGCTGCAGACCTCCACCGTCAGGCTGATGTGGGAACTCATTAAAATCCCCTTTATCCCTCTACTTCCCAACTAAACAAAAAACATGTCAGTTAGGTTAATCAACCAGTCAGCATCCCTGACCAAAGGTACTGACTGCTGGCTCAAGATCTGGAGTTGCCCACTGCTCCTCAGGGATGGGTTAAATACAGAGAAAAAAATCTCACTGTACAAACTGTATATGTGACAAAGTAGTAGTACCTTTACCAACTCAAACCCAAAATCTGACCTCAGTGACATCAACCACTTTCTGCCTCTTCAGACGGAAGACTGGTGGAACCTCATCTCGCAGGATGGCCTTTGCTGTGTCTGTCCAGTGGGCAAACTTTTTGCCATGGCTTAAATAAAGAAAAAAAGTGTTGTTATAACAAAGATGGTGCCAAGTAAGGTGCTAATATTTCCAAGACAATCAAGTAAGTATCAAAATCTTTGTGCTTTCACCTTCCAAGGTCAAAATTCTCCATTAGCAAAACACACCACCACTTTCGCAGAGTCGGCATGTCCCTCTGAAAAGAAATATGTCATCACTGTAAGCTGCAGTAAATGTAATTTACTTTAAATGGTTTACTTTGAATACGCAGGTCAACTTACCACAGTGAAATCATAGGGGGCATCCAGCACAGTGTAAAGGGCATACTATGAAAAAAAACAATAATACGTTTACATCTTTTATGCACACAGAATAAAGACCAAGGGTGCCTCCTACCATCAACATGAAGATGCCACAGTCAATTCTGTACGGCTGTCTTGGAAAATTCTATGATGACAGAAAAATTGGATGAGTTACAGTTCTGTTAAATCTAGATTACAAATAGTGTATACTGATACCTGTATTTCCAAGCCAGTGGTCTCTTTCCACTGTCCAGGAAAGACTGACTGGCAAAGATTTCTAAAATTTGAAAAGATATATATATTAACAGTGAACTATGTTGTTGTCAAAACCATATGGTATCGTACATGCACCGTACACACCATGCAAGTAATTCAGGTCATGAACGGACCTTTCCATGCAGTCACACAGAAGCAGACTTTTAATGGTACAATGTTATGAAATATATTTTTAATATCACATCATATTCAACTGTATAATTCTAATGACTTTTGGTACTTGATGTGCAAATTTGCTGTTACATTTAGGTTGCACCATAAAAAGACTCTTACACAGATCAGAACATGATCTGGTGAAAAAAATAATGTAGAGCTGGGCAATATATCAATATAGTGACATTGTGTCAGATTTTGGATGTTGTAATGATGGGATTTGATTTTGTTCATACTGCTCAGCCCTACAACAAACCTTTTCAGAACAGCATTGGAACATAGAACACCAATGAGAACCGAAATCAAGTTTGTTAGTGACCTCAGCAGTTCTCTCATTTCCTGATCACCAAATCCAAATTGTGCATGTGCACATTTGGAATCCAGAAAGAATATCTCTCTGGGTGTTGGCTTCAAAACCTATAATTGTGGTTAATATCATTTAAAGTCATCATAGTGGGAGAGGTTAATACAACACATCACAAAAGAGCACAACACAACACAACACAACACAACACTAATAAGATATACATGCGTTTAAAGAACAATTTTGTAGTTTATACTGTGCTTCAAGTAAAAAGAAAAACAGCAAGGACAAAATGATTGTGGCAGCAGAGACCCAGGAGGTACAGTGGCCGTTTGGGGAAACAAAACTCAAACATTTCCTGGTTTCACGTCTAACTGTTCTTTAACAAGAACCCCAACTGCTCCTGATGAGGGTGGCTGCCTCCACCATAGGAATGTGGGTGTGTCAGTTGTTAAATAAAATATCAAAATGCAGACCATTCGTCACAGGTAACAGTACTTACAGACAACAGGTAATGTCCACTTTTCCACACAGGGATAACAATGGAGTCCCTAATGTGAACGTCACTCTAATAACAAAGAAAAAGTTAAACATGTACAATACATATAAATATATTTTCAATTTAATCCAATAGGTATACTTACAGGTAAACTTGGGAGTGGGTCGCATGCAGTTGGCCATCGCCATGTTGGTACAGCATACAAATCAGCCACAAAAATGCATTTCCCCTGAGGAAAATATTGCAAATGTGAACCTTGGCATGCAAACAGTGTTTAAATGAGATGCAATCATATTCTGAAATTGGACAATATACCTTTGAGCGATTTGTTCGATGAGCTCAAAACAAGCGTTTCCAATCTGCAAAAAAAAGAAACAAAAAAACACCCAAACTTTCATTTAGCAGCCATAACGACACATAATTAGTTCACATATGAAATCTATTAACTGTTAACCCACAGTTGATTCCATCTCCTGATTCAGGCCAAGGGTCCAGAAGTCACCACGTGTCAGACAACTCTTTTTTGTCTTCACAATTAGTTCTGACTCTGGCTTCTCAGTATCCAGGACATAGTCACGCTAAAAAAAAGAGAAAATAAATTACTACACACATATTTTACAGTTCAGCATAATATGTAGCCCAAGAATGTCATGGTTGGCTGGGTTTTATGACATAATACATATACATACAAGCTGCTGTTGGGAAGGATGTGGGTGCACTGTCCATGATGCCCGGCATGGTTGTACATTCTCAAATTTTGTGATATTTGCACAGTGTGGTCCACAGGTGTCACCATCTATCCAGGAGAATTATGGTTTGAAAAAAAAAAAAAAAAATATATATATATATTATATATATATATATATATATATATATATATATATATAATATATATATATAATATATATATATATATATATATATATAAATAAAAAGCCAAAATAATTTGCCAATTTCAGAACCTGCCACCCACCTTTGTGTGTGTCAGCGCTCCAACTGTTGAGGGCTGATGCTGAGCTGATTTTTCAGATGGTAGGACTCCTGGGGCTTTAGAAAAAAAACAACATAGGATTCAGTTTAATCATTACATTTCAAATGACTGTAAAATAAAAACAATCCTTGACTTCAGACTTACCTAATACTGCTTGTCCAACTTCATTGAGAACGATAGTATGTGACGAGTATGTGATTCATGTCCTCTCTTGAGCTGCTTTTTCAGAAGTTTTTCATTTATGTTGCTGTTTCGATGATGCACCAGGTTTCTCACCATAAAAATGTGGGTTGACGGGGCCATGTTGTTAAGAAAATAGTTGGATCACTGGTGTTGGCCTCGTGGAATTTATCGTACAGGGCATAATGGTCTGAAGAACCAGTGCAAGGATGCCCATCTACATCAGGATTTTGTAGCTTTTCAGTCAACCATGGAAGAGGAATGTCAAGCTTTCCCTGCTGAGCTGCTGTGACATTGTCTTGGGTTGGTGCAGCCAGTCTTCCTTCGTGTGGTTTAAAAGGTAGTGTGGTTGGGACACGGAGGTTAGCGTGAGTGGCCAAACTTCGAGCAAAATCGTAGACAAACATTTGGGAGGTGTTTCCAGGACAAAAGAAGATCGGTGAAATCTCTTGGAGACTCTGCCCTCAGGTTAAACTTAAAGCTGTATACAACACCATGAGGGCACAGAATCACTGACCAGCCACCTTTAAAGGAAAGTTGAAAAGCTATAAGTAAATGCTAATTAAAAAATAAAATTGTTCAAATAACAAATCAAAGTGTTTTTATGACCCATGTGTTACTCTTACCAGAAGCTCCCCAGATCTTTTGGAAGATCTTGTCGTATGTGTGTCTGTTTTTCATTTCATCCCTGAGTTGGGTGAGGAGGTCCATGCGGGATCCCTTATCATCTAGGTTGCAGGCCTTGCACAGCTTTCTTACAGTTGAAACCTTTTTAAATACAGAAAATGAGAAATCAACTTAAACATTAATACACAATGCATCTCAAAAATACAAAAAATCAATAACTGTACCTTTTGCTTCATGAGTTCATCAGTGAGGCGATCCTCTGAGACCATGCTGAGGTCTGCTTCAGAAGAGGCCTTTGAATGGGAAACCATCTCAAATTCGGTGTTGTTAAGGAACAAAATATATTTATCAACTTACAGAACAAAAACTCAAGGAACACTGGGGCAAAACATAGGGCATGGAACACAAGGTAGAAAATGCAGATGATCAAACGAAGACAAAAGGAGACACTGAGGCTTAATATACAAGGCAAGACACTCTTGGCAAGACACAGGTGACAGGTGAAACACATTAGGTAATCACGAGCAGGGAACCAGACAGGAAGACAGGACGCCAAACTTCAAAATAAAACAGGGAACAGGAACTCAAAAGGAACCAAAAGACAGAGACAATGACATCAATTGTACTAACCTGTAAGTTGGCTCTCAGAAACAAACACAGTTCCAGGCTCACAATGACGTGGTCGTCAAAATTGTGCAGACCGTCCTGCCACTCCTGATAGCGGTACGTCATGTGGCAGTTTGGACATTGCCGGAAATAGGTTGATACATCTAGTAAAAAATTCAAATTCAAAAATTTTAAATGATCTTGCTTTTTCAATCAAATATTTACTCACTCTTTAGTATTTGGTGTAAACTTGTGATGTGACAAGATTTGGATTAATGAACAATGTTGCATTCAGAAATCTTTCATAAAATGAGGAGAGATATTAATAACTTACGTTCAATTACACCATTGATGGTGATTATCCTGGCATTTTTGGAGATGAGTTTTGACTCATGGTGCAAATTTTCTCCATTGGATGCAACTCCATAATGTAACTTGCCCTTGGTTTTACGAGGTCATCAGGTAGGCTGTCTGGGAGCTTTTGCTGCTTGTAGATGTAGTGAACAAGCTGCTTCAACGTTTCACCAGATGGTGGATACACAGTGCCTTGTTGCTGTTTGGGTGAACTTGGGGGAATCTCTGTTCGAAACAGGTCTGGGTTGGTCTGAAATAAATGCCACTTACTTATGTTTTTGTGGATGCAGGACAATCTAGGTTTTGCACAAGGGCAGTGCCAGGTGTTAGCTGTTGCATTGTATGTTACCATCACCCTCCCAAGGCGACTATAATGATGCAATGCCGGCTCGTGTACTGAAAAACAAAATTTCTTAGGGTCTTTTTCAAAAGACACCTCCACACAAAGAGGGACATGGGCTTTCATGGCATTTTTTTGCTTTTTCAAGCAAATGGCCTTTTTGGCCTCACCAAAAAATTTTAAATCAACCATTTCAGCCAGAACGTCCTCTTGGAGAAATTCTTCTGTGGCGATTTCTGTGCAGTTTTCAAGTGAGCAGATGTGTTCACACTGACTGAAGGTTAATCCGCTTCGGATTGCCATCAAATGATACAGTCTGCACTCTTCTAGCTCATATTGCACTTGGTGCTGATGGCCCCAGGTTTTCTTTTGCACATGAATTGGCACGGAAAAGCCGTGCCTAGAATTCTGAACAGCAGAAATTCCGTTTGTAGCATCTACACAGACACTCTTCAAAGCACTTTTTATTGTTGCATTGGTCTTCTTACTGTGCCTCCTCTGTATGTGCTTGGATAAGTTTTTTTTATGGCAGGTCAGTCTGCAATACGGGCATTGCACCTTATTATGAAGACATTTCTTTGTGGGCCCCTGGGTAGGTGTGTTGGATGGGTTTGTAGAAGGTGTGGAGGTAGATGTTGCTGGTTGGGGAGGAGGAACAGTCGGTGTGGAGACAGGTGGAACGGTGGTTGTTGAAAGAGGGGGAGCAGCGGCTGTCGCTCCTTGGCACACATCAACGTGGATCTCCATATCTTTCTTTCTAATTATGGTTTTGCCACATAGAGGGCAATGAAAATGGCCTGTACTTCTGCAATTTAAGTTGCACCTGCATATCTTTTTGTCTAAGAGCAAAAGAAAAGTTTAAATTAGCCAACAAAAAGACATAAGAGTACACAAAGTCACAGACACAAATAAATCCATACCTTTGAATGTAATGGAATTCTTCATATGCACATCAATGTGCAGCTGAATCTTTGCCCTTTGGCTCGGCTTGTGTTTGGGGCAAAGGGGGCAGTGGAACAGCTTACAACAAGTTGTGCAGCGTTCCACTTGAAGCCCTTTACCCTCCTCATAGATTGAGTGATGCATCTACACAACACAGACAAAAGTGCCGTTAAAATATATATTTTATATATGTTCTTATTTCAATAAGGAAGATTATAAAACGAGTGGAATGAAGGATAGCCTTTAAATCATCATGTCATTTTCATTTAGACAACAAATAAGTTGGACGTCAGTCAACCGCTAGCCACCGTTAGCATAAAAAACTACAACCCATCCACGCTGGTAACTTGCGTGCGTGCGTTCACACCGAACGCGGCTAGTAAAACGACTACATGCAACCTGGTTGATGGATACATATTTTGTTACTTACTGTTGTCCCAACGGTAACGTCAATCTTTTCAATCGTCAATCTTTTTAATCGTCCTCGTCCAACCTGTCTTCTTCCAACCTCTCTTCTTCTTCTTCTTCTTCTTCTTCTTCTTCTTCTTCTTCTTCTTCTTCTTCTTCTTCTTCTTCTTCTTCTTCTTCTTCTTCTTCTCCTCCTCCTCCTCCTCCGCCGGAGTCATTTAAGAGACGCACAAAAAGTTTGTTATTTCCTGTCCTGACAGTGGAGGCAGCCTGACGGTGGAGCCTGCACCGGAAGCAGCCTGACGGTGGAGGTCTGCAGCCAGACGCTCTTGCTTACTTGTGGCTCATTTCTACTCTGTTCTTTCTTTTTACAGCATCATTGAAAAATCTCACATTCATCAAAGTCTCAACCTCTACTTCACCAGAAGTATTGGAATAGTCCAGTGGATAAGGTTCCTGCCATGCAACCACAAGGTCACTGGTTCAAATCCCACGTGAGCAGTCTTGTTAGTGTGTCAGCCACTTTGAACTTTAACCAATACTACTTGGTCTGGTCCCATGATCAAACTTGATAATGCATATGCGCCCCCACCTATTCTCTTTACCTCTTTCAATCTTGGTTTGTGTTAACATGTCAGGATCTTTCTTTCTTTCTTTCTTTCTCCATCTACCCTTCCCGCTTTCTTTCTTTCCTTCTGTCCTTTTCTTTTTTCTCTCTTGTTTCAATCTTTCTCTTTCTTTCTTTCTTTCTTTCAACAATTTCTTCAGCTCATTCAGCATTGCTTTCAGCATTCACACCATTTCCATTCTTGGAAATGCTTTTTCAGCAGTCACACTATTGTTCTTCTGTTCGGCCATTTTCTTCCGCCTTTTTACGGTCTTCTTCTAGTCCTTCATACTTTGTGCTATTTCAACAATTCATATATCAAAACGTGCAGCTTTTTTTGAACTTTATCGGCATTACTTTTCTCTTTTTAACTATTTATACTTTTTAAAATATTTAACTTTTTCTGATTTTTTTCAGCTTTATAATGTGTGTGTGTTGCGTCTAACGAGCAGAGCTAGAGTGGTGCCAGAGTGGATAGAGGCAAAAAAACATTCTAGAGTTTTTCTGGCTAAACTGTCAGCACGGCCACAAATTAAACTCTAGACAAATTATTTTCTCCAGTTTTGTAGCCACACTTGTCTTCTGGCTAAAATTCTGGTCAAAAATGCAAAGAGACTTAGATAATAATTTAAAATATTTTTTAAATGCAGCCAGGGAGCTCTCTGCTCTCATTCAGCCCAATGCATTTTTTTCATAGCAGCAGGAGAAGGAGCTCAACTTTGTAACTTGCTGTTAAGTGCGTTTTAATTCATTTTAATTCACCAAAAAATAGTCACAGGTCACAGAAAAGTCCTCTTCTTTCTTGGTGTGGCTAATTTCTGCACTTTCCTTACCTTTTTTTTTAAGCAGAAGCCAGTGATCCTCTTATTAAAGGTTTTATTTGCCCCTCACATACTGTCTCTTCCTGTAGCCTAGTGGTTAGCTTGCTGAGCTGGAGACCTGAAGGTTACTGGTTCAAATCTTGCCTCAATAACAATTATAGTGAATTATTTTCCCAGTCGTCCTCTGTTGACTTCTGATAACTTGCTTCATGTTGAAACTGCTGCTCTCAGCCTGAAATTCACAGAAATTTTCATTCTAAGTCATTCAAGCTTGACTCTCAAGCTTTCTTGGTGTTGACACAGTGTGTTTCCAACAGGTGCAGCTTTGGGCTCGTTAACTTCAGAGTGAGACAGAGTGCAGCTCATCAACAGACAACAGTCTCTGTAACTGTGTGTATACTGTGGCTTTGAGGCAGAGTGAAAGTCTACTGACCATGAGGTTGTGGGTTCGATTCCTACCTTGGTCAAACATTTGTATGGTGATCACTGCTTGCACTATTTGCAAGTGCACTATTTGCTAGTGCAAGCTTGTGTCAGCCACTTTGAACTTTAAAGACCCGCTCCCATGAAAATCATGTTTTTCGTGCTTTTCACATGTTCCTGTGGCATTTTTCTTGTGTTAGAGCACATATCAGCAGAAAAGGAAGTGCAAAATTTCATTTCTGAGTTTTTCTGCCTTCAAATTGCTGTGAACCAATGGCAGACGCAAACTGGCAGTTTCAGGGAGACTGGAGCTGACGTGTCACAGCTCCAGGGAGGGCACTAGTGCTACAAGCTCCCGCCCCGCTCTGCATCTGGCTCAGAGGTGAAAGGCTTGGCAGCTCGGTGTAGCTGCCAAGGTACAACAGGTATAGCTCACCTGGTAGAGCAGCTTGCACTGTAACCAAGGCCTATGTTCCGGTCTGGGATTGAATCCCAGTGTGGAGTTTTACGCTAAACGCGCTGAATCTGTAATTGTACAATGTCCTGCTGTCAGCAAGCGGGGTGTGAGGTGTTCGTTAAGAGACTCATTCATTCCTAGTGTTTGCAGCACAAAAACGTCCTCTTCTTACTTGGTGTGGCTAATTTCTGCACTTTCCTTACTTTTTTTTTTTAAAGCAGAAGCCAGTGATCCTCTTATTAAAGGTTTTCTTTGCCCCTCACATACTGTCTCTGTCTGTAGCATAGTGGTTAGCTTGCTGGGCTGGAGACCTGAAGGTTACTGGCTCAAATCTTGCCTCAACAACATTTATAGTGAATTATTTTCCCAGTCGTCCTCTGTTGACTTCTTATAACTTGCTTCATGTTGAAACTGCTGCTCTCAGCCTGAAATTCACAGAAAATTTCATTGTAAGTCATTCAAGCTTGACTCTCAAGCTTTCTTGGTGTTGACACAGTGTGTTTCCAACAGGTGCAGCTTTGGGCTCGTTAACTTCAGAGTGAGACAGAGTGCAGCTCATCAACAGACAACAGTCTCTGTAACTGTGTGTATACTGTGGCTTTGAGGCAGAGTGAAAGTCTACTGACCATGAGGTTGTGGGTTCGATTCCTACCTCGGTCAAACATTTGTATGGTGATCACTGCTTGCACTATTTGCTAATTCTGCAACAGCGTTCAGCTGCTTTCAGCATTCACACCATTTCCATTCTTGGAAATGCTTTTTCTAGTTAGTGTGACTGCTCACACTATTGGTCACCCTATTGTTCTTCTGTTCGGCCATTTTCTTCCGCCTTTTTACAGTCTTCTTCTAGTCCTTCATACTTTGTGCTATTTCAACAATTCATATATCAAAACGTGCAGCTTTTTTTGAACTTTATCGGCATTACTTTTCTCTTTTTAACTATTTATACTTTTTAAAATATTTAACTTTTTCATAGCAGCAGGAGAAGGAGCTCAACTTTGTAACTTGCTGTTAAGTGCTTTTTAATTCATTTTAATTCACCAAAAAATAGTCACAGGTCACAAAAAAGTCCTCTTCTTACTTGGTGTGGCTAATTTATACTAATTTCTTTTTATTTTAAGCATCATTGAAAAATCTCACATTCATCAAAGTCTCAACCTCTCTTCTCCACAACTCCACTGTAGTGTAGGGGGTAGGGTGGCTGCTTGCCAACCCTAAGGTCACTGGTTCGAATCCGAGGGAAGAACTCTTGTTATGTTATGTTGAATTCTGCTCTCCTCCCCCGCCTTCAATTGGTTACAGGTGTTTGTTATCTCCTTGATTACTCATACCAGTTTGCAGCACATCATCACATTACAATGAATGACAACAGTCTTGAAAGCAGTGTGCTCTCTGTAGCCGAGTGGCAGAGTAAAGGCTTAGTGATTATATGGTCATGGGTTCGATTCCTGTCTCAGTCATTTCACATCATTGCTTGACTTTTGATTCCAATTATTCAGCTGTCATTGGACAGTCTTTGATTCCTCATAGTATAAAGCTCATTGTAACTCAGGTTCTCTGTGGCCATATGGTTAGTGTGTTAGGTGTTGTGCTATTTCAACAATTCATATATCAAAACGTGCAGCTTTTTTTGAACTTTATCGGCATTACTTTTCTCTTTTTAACTATTTATACTTTTTAAAATATTTAACTTTTTCTGCAAATTAAACTCTAGACAAATTATTTTCTCCAGTTTTGTAGCCACACTTGTCTTCTGGCTAAAATTCTGGTCAAAAATGCAAAGAGACTTAGATAATAATTTAAAATATTTTTTAAATGCAGCCAGGGAGCTCTCTGCTCTCATTCAGCCCAATGCTGAGAGTTCTCCACAACTCTGTCTGTAGTCCAGTTGGTAAGGTGGCCGCTTGCCAACCCCAAGGTCACTAGTTCGAATCCAGGCTGAGCAATCTTGTTATGTGATGTTGAATTCTGCTCCCCTCCCCCACCCTCAATTGGTTACAGGTGTTCGCTAAGAGACGCATTAATTGCTTCTGCCACCGTTTGCAGCACATCATCACATTACAATGGCAACATGCTTATGTCTGTGCTCTCTGTGGCGAAGTGGCAGAGTAAAGGTTTATTGATCATGAGGTCATGGGTTCGATTCCTTACTTTTTTTTTTAAGCAGAAGCCAGTGATCCTCTTATCAAAGGTTTTCTTTACCCCTCACATACTGTCTCTGTCTGTAGCTTAGTGGTTAGCTTGCTGGTCTGAAGACCTGAAGGTTGCTGGTTCAAATCTTGCCTCAACAACAATTATAGTGAATTATTTTCCCAGTCGTCCTCTGTTGACTTCTGATAACTTGCTTCATGTTGAAACTGCTGCTCTCAGCCTGAAATTCACAGAAATTTTCATTCTAAGTCATTCAAGCTTGACTCTCAAGCTTTCTTGATGTTGACAGTGTTTCCAACAGGTGCAGCTTTGTATAGCTTTCTTCTCAACTGTGTGTGCACTGTGGCCTAGAGGCAGAGTGAAAGTCTATTGACCATGAGGTTGTGGGTTCGATTCCGACCTTGGTCAAACATTTGTATGGTGATCACTGCTAGCACTATTTGCTAATTCTGCAACAGCGTTCAGCTGCTGTCAGCAGTCACACCATTTCCATTCTTGGAAATGCTTTTTCTAGTTAGTGTGACTTCTTCTGTTTGGCCATTTTCTTCCGCCTTTTTACGGTCTTCTTCTAGTCCTTCATACTTTGTGCTATTTCAACAATTCATATATCAAAACGTGCAGCTTTTTTTGAACTTTATCGGCATTACTTTTCTCTTTTTAACTATTTATACTTTTTCAAATATTTAACTTTTTCTGATTTTTTTCAGCTTTATAATGGGTGTGTATTGCGTCTAACGAGCAGAGCTAGAGTGATGCTAGAGTGGAGAGAGGCAAAAAAACATTCTAGAGTTTTTCTGGCTAAACTGTCAGCATGGCCACAAATTAAACTCTAGACAAATTATTTTCTCCAGTTTTGTAGCCACACTTGTCTTCTGGCTAAAATTCTGGTCAAAAATGCAAAGAGACTTAGATAATAATTTAAAATATTTTTTAAATGCAGCCAGGGAGCTCTCTGCTCTCATTCAGCCCAATGCATTTTTTTCACATCAGCAGGAGAAGGAGCTCAACTTTGTAACTTGCTGTTAAGTGCTTTTTAATTCATTTTAATTCACCAAAAAATAGTCACAGGTCACAAAAAAGTCCTCTTCTTACTTGTTGTGGCTAATTTATACTAATTTCTTTTTATTTTAAGCATCATTGAAAAATCTCACATTCATCAAAGTCTCAACCTCTCTTCTCCCCAACTCTACTCTAGTGTAGTGGTTAGGGTGGCTGCTTGCCAATCCCAAGGTCACTGGTTCAAATCCAGGTTGAGCACTCTTGTTATGTTATGTTGAATTCTGCTCCCCTCCATCACCCTCAATTGGTTACAGGTGGTCGTTAAGAGACGCATTAATTGCTAGTGCCACAGTTTGCAGCACATCATCACATTACAATGGCAACATGCTTATGTCTGTGCTCTCTGTGGCGAAGCAGCAGAGTAAAGGTTTAATAATCATGAGGTTGTGGGTTCGATTCCAGGTTCAAATCTTGCCTCAACAACAATTATAGTGAATTATTTTCCCAGTCGTCCTCTGTTGACTTCTGATAACTTGCTTCATGTTGAAACTACTGCTCTCAGCCTGAAATTCACAGAACAGAGTGCAGATAATTAACAGATAACAGTCTCTGCAACTGTGTGTGCACTGTGGCCTAGAGGCAGAGTGGAAGTCTACTGACCATGAGGTTGTGGGTTCGATTCTGACCTTTGTCAAACATTTGTATGGTGATCACTGCTTGCACTATTTGCTAATTCTGCAACAGCGTTCAGCTGCTTTCAGCAGTCACACCATTTCCATTCTTGGAAATGCCTTTTCTAGTTAGTGTGACTGCTGAAGCAGTCACACTATTGTTCTTCTGTTTGGCCATTTTCTTCCGCCTTTTTACGGTCTTCTTCTAGTCCTTCATACTTTGTGCTATTTCAACAATTCATATATCAAAACGTGCAGCTTCTTTTGAACTTTATCGGCATTACTTTTCTCTTTTTAACTATTTATACTTTTTCAAATATTTAACTTTTTCTGATTTTTTTCAGCTTTATAATGTGTGTGTATTGCGTCTAACGAGCAGAGCTAGAGTGTAGAGAGGCAAAAAAAAACATTCTAGAGTTTTTCTGGCTAAACTGTCAGCACGGCCACAAATTAAACTCTAGACAAATTATTTTCTCCAGTTTTGTAGCCACACTTGTCTTCTGGCTAAAATTCTGGTCAAAAATGCAAAGAGACTTAGATAATAATTTTAAATATTTTTTAAATGCAGCCAGGGAGCTCTCTGCTCTCATTCAGCTCAATGCATTTTTTTCACATCAGCAGGAGAAGGAGCTCAACTTTGTAACTTGCTGTTAAGTGCTTTTTAATTCATTTTAATTCACCAAAAAATAGTCACAGGTCACAAAAAAGTCCTCTTCTTACTTGGTGTGGCTAATTTATACTAATTTCTTTTTGTTTTAAGCATCATTGAAAAATCTCACATTCATCAAAGTCTCAACCTCTCTTCTTGACAACTCCACTGTAGTGTAGGGGTTAGGGTAACTGCTTGCCAACCCTAAGGTCACTGGTTCGAATCCAAGGGAAGAATTCTTGTTATGTTATGTTGAATTCTGCTCTCCTCCCCCGCCTTCAATTGGTTACAGGTGTTTGTTATCTCCTTGATTACTCGTACCAGTTTGCAGCACATCATCACATTACAATGAATGACAACAGTCTTGAAAGCAGTGTGCTCTCTGTAGCCGAGTGGCAGAGTAAAGGCTTAGTGATCATATGGTCACGGGTTCGATTCCTGCCTCAGTCATTTCACATCATTGCTTGACTTTTGATTCCAATTATTCAGCTGTCATTGGACAGTCTTTGATTCCTCATAGTATAAAGCTCATTGTAACTCAGGTTCTCTGTGGCCATATGGTTAGTGTGTTAGGTGTTGTGCTATTTCAACAATTCATATATCAAAATGTGCAGCTTTTTTTTAACTTTATCGGCGTTACTTTTCTCTTTTTAACTATTTATACTTTTTAAAATATTAAACTTTTTCTGCAAATTAAACTCTAGACAAATTATTTTCTCCAGTTTTGTAGCCACACTTGTCTTCTGGCTAAAATTCTGGTCAAAAATGCAAAGAGACTTAGATAATAATTTTAAATATTTTTTAAATGCAGCCAGGGAGCTCTCTGCACATCATCACATTACAATGGCAACATGCTTATGTCTGTGCTCTCTGTGGTGAAGTGGCAGAGTAAAGGTTTAGTGATCATGAGGTTGTGGGTTCGATTACTGGTTCAAATCTTGCCTCATCAACAATTATAGTGAATTATTTTCCCAGTCGTCCTCTGTTGACTTCTGATAACTTGCTTCATGTTGAAACTGCTGCTCTCAGCCTGAAATTCACAGAAATTTTCATTCTAAGTCATTCAAGCTTGACTCTCAAGCTTTCTTGATGTTGACAGTGTGCAGATCATTAACAGACAACAGTCTCTGCAACTGTGTGTGCACTGTGGCCTAGAGGCAGAGTGGAAGTCTAATGACCATGAGGTTGTGGGTTCGATTCTGACCTTGGTCAAACATTTGTATGGTGATCACTGCTTGCACTATTTGCTAATTCTGCAACAGCGTTCAGTTGCTATCAGCAGTCACACCATTTCCATTCTTGGAAATGCTTTTTCTACTATTGTTCTTCTGTTTGGCCATTTTCTTCCGCCTTTTTACGGTCTTCTTCTAGTCCTTCATACTTTGTGCTATTTCAACAATTCATATATCAAAACGTGCAGCTTTTTTTGAACTTTATCGGCATTACTTTTCTCTTTTTAACTATTTATACTTTTTCAAATATTTAACTTTTTCACAAAAAATCTCACATTCATCAAAGTCTCAACCTCTCTTCTTCACAACTCCACTGTAGTGTAGGGGTTAGGGTGGATGTTTGCCAACCCTAAGGTCACTGGTTCGAATCCAAGGGAAGAACTCTTGTTATGTTATGTTGAATTCTGCTCTCCTCCCCCGCCTTCAATTGGTTACAGGTGTTTGTTATCTCCTTGATTACTCATACCAGTTTGCAGTCTTTGATTCCTCATAGTATAAAGCTCATTGTAACTCAGGTTCTCTGTGGCCATATGGTTAGTGCTCAGCCTGAAATTCACAGACATTTTCATTCTAAGTCATTCAAGCTTGACTCTCAAGCTTTCTTGATGTTGACAGTGTGCAGATCATTAACAGACAACAGTCTCTGCAACTGTGTGTGCACTGTGGCCTAGAGGCAGAGTGGAAGTCTAATGACCATGAGGATGTGGGTTCGATTCTGACCTTGGTCAAACATTTGTATGGTGATCACAGCTTGCACTATTTGCTAATTCTGCAACAGCGTTCAGTTGCTGTCAGCAGTCACACCATTTCCATTCTTGGAAATGCTTTTTCTAGTTCTTACTACTTTCCGCCTTTTTACGGTTTCAAACTAGTTCATACTTTGTGCGATTTCAACAATTCATATATCAACACGTGCAGCTTTTTCAGGACATTATCGGCATTACTTTTCTCTTTTAAACTATTTATACTCTTTAAATTATTTAACTTTTTCTCATTTTTTTGTCCCATAGGAATGCATTGAAAATGTCTTCAAACTTTTACTTCTTTGAACCTCTAAAACTCCAGCATACTTTCGCCCACTGACTTCATTCAAATTCTAAGCTGTAGACAAACTTTTAAACTATTCACATATTACTCAGCTTATTGATATCTTTAACAGTTTTAGATTGTTGGCTGTTTTAAAATCATTAAAATTTTTGACAAAATCCAACTTTATAATGGTTGTGTGTTGCGTCTAACGAGCAGGGCTTAGAGTGAGTGACATCATCGTTAGAGTGAGAGGGATCGAAAAAACATTCAGGTTTTTTCTGGATAAATTGCCAGCACGGCCACAAATTTAACTCTAGACACATGATTTTTTCAGAATTTGTAAGACAAACTTGTCGTCTCTCATATGATGTGCTCAAAACAGCAGACAGACTTACAGAATTGTCTCAGTGAGCCTAATTGTGCAGCTAGACCCGCTCCAGTGGCTCATCGACTTCAATATAAAAGTAGGAGCTGATTTTTTTAGAAAAACAGAAATGACCCCCTTTTCTAACCTGCGACGGCAAGAAAAGTTTTTGCCCTACAAACATTTAATGCACATCAATGTGCTCAGGAAGGTCTCCTTGCCCAGATGGTCAGGACCACATTCTGATAAGAGGTACGGTTCTCTTTTTATGGGCTGTTTTCGGAAGCTGCTCCAAGCTCAAATCTCTCTGCTCTGTGTGTAGTGGCCAGCTGTAGCGGCCAGCTCGTTATCACGTCTATAAATAGAACAGGGGCAGGTGCAGCCTGGCTGCTCGTTAAGATGTTTTTAAACACAGCCCCACACAGACACATGATAAACCAGACTGACAGAGGATGTCCACGCACAAACACAGGCATGCACACTCCCACAGACAGACACACACAGACGCTCACACACAGTCACACATGCACACATACACAAACAGACAGACGCACAAACACAACACTGTTCCACACAGTAAAATGTAAGCAGTTAGTTAAGTCGCCATGGTAACTTCTGAGGGCAGGCTGCCACACAGGTGTAATCAATCAGATCATTAGGGAGGGAGGAGTTCTGTGGCGCTTATCAACAGTTTTACTTTCTGCACATGTACACGCAGACAGAGAGACTGTCAGACTCACACACCCAGACACACACACAGGTTTTCAGCTCACATTCATCAGCCTCTCAATGATTTTATACTTTTGATGTAAACATCTCCAACAATTTATCTTTTTCTCATGAATTTCAGTTCAGACGTTTAACCTTTCCAACCCTATTAATAGTAGTACAATTACAGGTGGAGCCTAGGACATAGGACGCAGCTTTTAACATGTGTCCTATCTATCTATCTATCTATCTATCTATCTATCTATCTATCTATCTATCTATCTATCTATCTATCTATCTATCTATCTATCTATCTATCTATCTATCTATCTATCTATCTATCTATCTATCTATCTATCTATTTCTTTTTTCAAACCCTTTGTCTTTTTTTTTCTTTCTTACTTTCTTTCTTTTACTCCTTAATTTGTATTTTACATAACTTCTTTCTATCTTTCCCTCTCTATCCATCCATCTACTTCGTTCTATCTATCCTCCTCTCTCTTTTCTTCTTTCTTTCTTTCTTTCTTCTACCCCATTTCTTTTTACTTCTTTGTTTCTTTATGTCTTTCTTTCTACTCCTTTTCTCTTTCTTTGTTTCAACCCCATTTCTTTCTTTCTACCGCTCTCTGGATATCTCTCTCTTTCATTTATCCACCCCAATTTCTTTCCTTCTTTCTTACTACCCCTCTGTCTCTTTCATTCATTCTCTATTCTCTTTATCTTCTATTATTCTGTTTTTCTTACCTTTTTCTTTCTCTATCTATCCTTCTCTCTGTGTCTTTTTCTTTATTTCTGTCCTTTTGTTCTTTCTTTTTTTCTCCAGCTACCCTTCCCATTTTCTTTCTTTCCTTCTGTCCTTTTCTTTTTTCTCTCTTGTTCCAATCGTTCTTTCTTTCTTTCTTTCTTTCTTTCTTCTACCCCATTTCTTCTTACTTCTTTGTTTCTTTCTTTCTTTCTGTCTTTCTTTCTACTCCTTTTCTCTTTCCTTTGTTTCTACCCCATTTCTTTCTTTCTTTCTTTCTCCATCTACCCTTCCGATTTTCTTTCTTTCCTTCTGTCATTTTCTTTTTTCTCTCTTGTTTCTTTCTTTCTTTCTTCAGCTCATTCAGCATTGTTTCAACAATTTCTTCAGCTCATTCAGCATTGCTTTCAGCATTCACACCATTTCCATTCTTGGAAATGTTTTTTCTCGTTTTCTTTCTTCATCTTCCGGCCAGATTTCGGTTCGCTACTAGTTCGAGTTGCAGGACAAATTATATATCAAAACGTGCGGTTTGATTGGGATCGGTGTGCTATTACTTTTCTCAACAGTGTACGAATTTTTTGCGACGTAAGTCGCGAAAAATTGCGCAAAATCTTGCATTGAAGTCAATGGGACGGGCGAAAAAAAAAGAGCGAAAAAGACCAATCATTGGAGTTTAACAAACGTCTACTGCTCAGGCATACTTTCACCTAGAGACTTCATTTAAACTTTAAACAGTAGACACAAGTCTTGTGTATTGTCGTCTTACTCCACGTTTTGATGGGTCATATAGTTTTTGATCAATCCCTGATCAATGACCATGATCATTTTTGGAGAAATTATGAGATTATAATGGTTGTGTATTGCACGGAATGTTCGTGTCAGAGCGTGTGACATCATCGGTTAGAGTGGGAGAGATGCCAGAAAAACTCCAGATTTTTTCTCTTTCCACACTCGGCCCGGCCACAATTTACACTCTACACACATAATTTTTTCAGAATTTGTAAGACAAACTTGTTATCTCTCATATCATGTGCTCAAAATATCAGAGAGACTTACAGAATTTACAGAATAAGCCTCTGAGTGCGGCCACGTCTGTCTCTGCTCCTCATTGACTCCAATACAAATATTTTCTGAGAGAAGCAGAACGGACTGATGTTTTAAAACTGCCAGCGTCTCCAAAATATTTACTGTAGAAACACCAAATCGTACCAAATTTTTCAGGAAGTCCTTAGAGCAATGTGATCTGTGTTTTGTTCTGATAGGAGTTACCGTTTTGTCACAGTAAGCCTAAATGTGAGACCGGTGCAGAGGCATAAAATCGCTCTTTTTCTCCACGTTTCTGTCTGTCTCAGCCTGGGGGGCCTCTATCGCCGTGGTAACCTCTGATCCTCAGGCCAGAGCTCGTTAACTTCATAAACAATCCACCTGGCGCTCGTTTAAATGTTTATAAACACAGACACAGCTAAATCAGACTGACACAGGATGCAGCTCATAGTCACACACACAGACTTCATGTGATTACAGTTACAGACACACACACACATCAAAACACACAGGTAACATACAAATGCGCGCGGAAGCGCGCACTCCTCTCCCACACTCTAACACACACAGGTAACTTCATGTGATTATACACACACACACACACACACACACACACACACACACACACACACACACACACTTAACCTAATGTGGTTACAGCTCCTCCATATCAGTGCTTATAGAAAGATGATCATGTGTCTGTCTGATCAGCTCTGTCTTGACCTTAAGATCGTGGGTTTGATTCCCATGTTGACAGAGATGGCAAAACCGGCAATAGCCCCGTGGGCCTTTCAAAATTTCCCCAGAGGAAATTTTCTAGTTTGACATATAATATGACTATATTCTTTCATAATTGTGCAGTGGTGGCTCTGTTATTGTTATGCATGTCTTCAAGTCCCCCAATTGGGGGACTCTGGATCAACATGAACATAAACATGATCCGTTTGACCCCAAAAAGGAAAAAAGGATCAATGCGCACTGCGCACTGGGGGTTTCCCCCAATAGCCTTTTCGGAATAGCGGGGTCTTTAGAAAAAATAGAAAACCCCGCTATTACGATGAATGGAAGCCTATTGTCGGAAAGGCGGGGCTTCGGAAAGGCGGGGTGTAACCTCTTCCACGTGTGTCTTATTGACAGGTGGAGCCTATATGAATAATTATATAAATGCATAGTGAACGGTAAGAATGGAGAGTTGGACTAATGCTAATAACTAGTCCAGTTCGAACTAATGAGGACCTACCATTAGTTTGAAGAACTCTCATTACTCCGATTGTCGGACCAATGGGAGTTCGAACCAATGGGAGGATCGAACTAATGGGAAGTTGGACTAATGGGAGGTCGGACCAGTGCCATGGACCCGGCCAATCAGCACAGGGTAGCTCGTTGGCGAAGCGAAGGCGAGGCGCAGGCCTGATCCGCTGCGCCTGCGCTAGTTTACAAAAATAGAGCCCAAAGTCTTGTGTGAGTGCATGTTGAACTGAGTGGAATTTTTTGTTTCAGTTGACACAGCTGAGGCTGTTTGACTGCTTAGACTCAGGATGATATAGCAGTATTACAGAAGAGGAAGTAATGTTGAATGTAACACTTGCACAGCTTGATTTGTAAAACCAAGGCTGCAGACTATTGTTTGTATTTGTTTTTTGATCATGATTTTGTTGATCTGCACATTACCTTGCCACTTTGTCCACACATCACCTCAGGTCAACTGCATTAAATTTACTTTCATATTACAGAATGTATCTGCATGTTTCCATCATGTGTTACGGTCACTTTCGTAGGTTTGAGAAGGGGGGGGGGGCTTATTGTGTAATGTTTTGATTGGTTGCCTGGCTACCTGTCCGCTTAAGTCTGACGTGAGCGGAAGGAGCAAGGGATGCTGGGAAGATGCCAGAGTGAGAGCCGCATGGAGACGCGGCTGCAGCCCCGCTGAGTAGTCAAGGGAACTTGACGATGAGAAAGGACACGTATCACCTCAAGATTGAATTATTGTTTAGTTATTGTCTCATCCACCCACAAATGAACTAACAAAGCCACGACCGCGTGACGACGGACTGAGGTCGACGCACGCAGGACGCCGAGCTGGTGCCGGTCCGGTGCCACTGCCGCAGGACGCCGGTCAGCTAAGAGGGATTCGCCGGCCAAGCTACAGGTGATGACCGTGAAGCAACTACATCGCACTATATGGCGGCAAATTCTACCAGACTCCAGGGTTTCAGTAACAGAAATATGTGCACCTGTGTCCGCCCTGAAGCCTAGACTTGTTAGAGCCTTGTTTGTGAAATTTAACTTGCCAGGTTAGCGCGTGGTCGCGACACATGCAACCAGGGTTCAAAATTAGCGGTCGCCAGTCGCCAGTGGCGACTAACTTTGATGCTTTGGCGAGTAAAGAAACCGGCTGACTGGCCACTCTGGCGAGTGAAAAAATCCAACTACTTCGTTGTTGTTACTGTTCCCCCCGACCCGGCGTTGACGCCTGGGTTGTGAGCCGGTGTCGTTCAGATCTTAAAGCTCACAACATGCCGTATAGCAATGATTTGTGACCGATTACAACGCTCGCGGCGCACGTGTGTATTCCTCTCTCTTCAGTCTGGTGTTTGGCTGCAATTTCAATAAGAACATGTCCATATGAGCGCGATCAGTTGAGACAGAGCACAATGGATGTGGCATTGATCAGATATCGCAGCGCACATGTTTATTTAACGGCAAAAAAAAACATCGCTCCAATTTATTATTTATTTTTTTTACCCTTAAATAAACATGTGCGCTGCGATATCTGATCAATGCCACATCCATTGTGCTCTGTCTCAGCTGATCGCGCTCATATGGAACTTTTCTTATTGAAAGTGCAGCCAAACACCAGACTGAAGAGAGAGGAACAGCAGAGCTCCTCTGACAGCTCCTCTGTGGAGCTCCAGGAGAGCTGCCACGTCTTTTTTTTAATTTTATTGCAGCGCCGTTATTACAGGTGATGCACGTCTATGTCCGTGTAGGCTACATTTATTGTCTGATCTTCCTTCATGGTGCACAGTGTCAGTCCTCCTGTGAAACTTTTAGCTACTAAATAATATGACTGAAGGCAGTGGAAGTCTGCACATGTCGACACACCCCCATGAGTTGACGACATAAGGAGCTGATAAATAAATATATATAAATAACTGATAGTATTATTCGGTCAAGTTCTTGTTATAGGTTAATGGTTAAACGGTTAACCATGTGCATCCCTAAAATAAACCTTTTAGGGAAAAAAGGCAAACTTGACTCCTTTATTCCACACAAAAATATGCTAATAGCTATGTGTTAAAAATGCTTATGAGTGTATTATAACAGTTCAACACAATGAAAAATATACAAAACAGCTATACATAATTTTTGGCCAGTAAAAACTCTTTCTGGCCAGTAGATTTTGTTTAAACTTTGTTTAAACTGTAAACTGTTTTCTTGTCTGTAACAACATCTATTGCACATCTGTCCGTCCTGGGTGAGGGATCCCTCCTCTGTTGCTCACCCTGAGGTTTCTCCGATTTTTCCCTGCTAAAAGGGTTTCCATGGAGTTTTTCCTCAGTCGATGTGAGGGTCTAAGGACAGAGGATGTTGTTACGATGCCATGTAAAGCCCTTTGAGACAAACTGTTTGTAAAAACGGGCTATACAAATAAAATTGCCTTGCCTAGATTTTTAAAGCTCACTAGCCAGTTGGCCAGTGAGCAAAAAAGTTAAGTTTGAACCCTGCATGCAACCATTGTTTGTGGCAATCTAAGGTTGATAACTGTTCATTTAATAGTTAAAGGTTCATGAGGCAAGATTTGTGAAGAAATGCACATGCGTTTTAAGTTTTTTATGGGCGATGAAGCGTTCAAAACCAAAAAGAATGAGCCCACTCGCGTATCTCTCTGTTGCCTTGAACAGTGTGCTGCATAATGCGCTGCAATTCTGGGTCCGAATTTCCCGCGCTGTCCGCGGATGTGACGTCAAATGACGCTGCATGCGCGTCCTCGACAGCTTTGGCTTTCCACCGCTTGCGACCAGTGGCGGTCAGCGGATGTCTTGCAGCCTGAACAGTTATGTGAGCAGCGAGTAGAGAAATAACGTCACTTTCTGACATTTTTCGGAGGAGTGCAGAGCCACACACGAGCGGCAGCAGCGGCTCGTCACAGAGGCTGCAGCCGGGGAGCTGAGCTCATCGGCCGGGCAAACTTTGTCCTCCTCCCAGGGAAGAAAATGAGCCGAGTAACTTCCCCACAGGTTTTTAGAGGTTTTCTGCCGGCTGGTTGAATTGTTTTTAGGAGATAAATGCTGGTCTCATTGATGAAATCTAACAGTGGCACTGTGGCAGTCGCATTAGTTCATTTGAATGAAAAGTGAAGCCTCAGGTGTGTGTGAGCAGCGCAGCCTTGGGGCTCTGTACACACAAATCACCATATTTAGGCTACTTCAATAAATAAATAAATAGTTTTACAATGAGCCGATTGATTCATCCATGGTCAGTTTATCCAAACAACGCCTGTAAGGAAATTCTCCGACGTGTTCGGAGGAGTGCAGAGCCACTAGAGCAGCCGAGTGGCACCAGCGGCTCACAGAGGCGGCGGCCGGTGTGCTGACCTGATGCCTGGGCGGTCAACCTCCGGGTGTCGCGGTAAATTGAGCACTGTACAATGAGCGCGGCATGGCGCATTTACTGTTTATTAACAGCCAAGCACGACGTGTGTGTGTGTGTGTGTCGTGAGAGACAGCAGGTAGAGGGGCTGACTGGCAGAGATGAGAGATAGTGAAAGCTGTTCTTTTTTTCTGTGAGAGACTGCTGCGGCGGCCCAAACGAAACTGTGGCGGCTGATTAATGGAAAACACTGGTATAGTATGCCGTTTCCAATTCAGCCACAGTGTCACTGTCACAGCATCAGCTGCACTGCTGTGGACAGTTCATGCACGCTCCCGCACCAGCATAGTACATTCACTTAACATGACGCTACACAGCTTTGTGCATGCAGTACACCAGGCAGTGAGTGACACAGCGCTACATTCAGCACAGTACGTGAACCTGAATCACGTCTGCAGCAGCAGTTCTCTGGTGCAGGTTCGCGAATCACCAGTGAGTGAGTGAGTTACAGCTTCCCCAGCGGCAGTTCCCTGTGTGTGCAGTAGGTTTGCGAATCATGAATGAGTGAGTGTCAGCGCAAACCTGAATCACGTCCTCAGCAGCAGTTCTCTGTGTGCGCAGTAGGTTCGTGAGTGAGTGGCAGTGCGGACGTGAATCACCGTGTCAGTACGTTCGCAAACGACAAGGAGTGAACTGGAGCCCTCAGCCCCCAGTACATGCAGTGAACGACGCGCACAGAGAGTGAACTGGAGCCCCCAGCCCCGACTGTCAGTGAACGACGCGCGCAGTGAGTGAACTGGAGCCCTCAGCCCTGACTGTCAGTGAACGCATCACTGAACATGCACCGTTCCCTCGCAATGAGAGTCTCCGCCACCAGATTCGCAGGTGATTCAGTGATTCACAGACCACACAGCAGTTCCACTGTCGGCCTGCACGCTCGCTGCTGAACTCAACTACTGAACTGAGAAAGGAACGAATCAGGTCAGGAAGTGATTCTAGTCAGTACGTTCACTTAAATAATTCGTTCCTTCGAACGAATCACTCGCGAACGACACAACACTAGTAAAACAGAGTGATACAATTTTTTTTGTGACAACACAATTTTAATTTTAAAGCTGGATAAGTAAACACAATGTCTGCAAATATAAATAACCTGGGTATGTTGGACTTGCTTCTGGTGTGGTTTCTGCTGTTGTTCACTCTGAAGCTTTTCTGCTCAGCAGTTGTAAACTGACTGCAGCCTTTCAGCTCAAACTGCTCTGTCCACAATCTAATCTCATCTACACAAAGCTGTCTCTCACTGGATGCTTTTGTTGTATTGTATTGTTGGCTTCACACAGCCAACAGTACAACTGTACAGGTAGGCTGCATTGGCCAAGCACCTCAGTCATCATTCAACCACTGATGCCTATAGAAACACCACCTTTTAGACACATCAAATCCAAATCCAGTCTGTATCCTTCATTGTTTCTCACCAGAAGCTGCGTCCATCAGGTCCTTGATGGAACAATCTGCAGTTATCCCACATTCTATGTTGTTCCATGCTGTATACAACATCTATTGCACGTCTGCCCATCCTGGGTGAGGGATTCCTCCTCTGTTGCTCACCCTGAGGTTTCTCCTGTTTTTTAAAATTTTGGGGGGCTTTTTGCCTGTAATTGACAGAGACAGGACATGGGGAGGCAGAGAGAAAGACACACAGCAAATGGCCACCCAATGCGGGAGTTGAACCAGGGTCTGCTGCAGCGAGGACTGTAGCCTCTGCACATGTGGCGCCTGCTCAACCCACTGAGCTACACTGCGCCCCTTTCCTTGGGAGTTTTTCCTCAGTTGATGTGAGGGTCTAAGAGCAGAGGATGTTGTTATGATGATTATAATGATTTACAAACTGTTTGTAAAAATGTACTACACAAATAAACTTGCCCTGCCTCAGTACAAAAAATATATGTTGAGCCGCTAGCATTTTTTTTTTTTTTTTTTAAAGTATATTTTTTGGCTTTTCATGCCTTTATTCGATAGGACAGTTGAGAGTGTGACAGGAAATGGGAGGCAGAGATGGGGGGAATGACATGCAGGATAGGGCCGTCCGACGCGGGACTCGAACCGGGGCCGCCTGCAGCGAGGACTATAGCCTCAACACATGGGGCGGGTGCTCTACCAACTGAGCTAAACACCGCCCGAGCCGCTAGCATTTAAGGGGCAATCCTGACATTTCTCTAAATGCAGAGGAGTACTGTACATGCAATGTTTAACAGTTGAAAATATTCAAACACACACAGTTAACTGATATGTACCATGATCTGGGTGAATAATTCTGATTGTCTGCAGGGTGTCCATTAAAAAGTGATAATGGACACCCACAGACGATGATGATGACAGTTCTAAATTATTGCTCTGGCTCAAACGATAGTTGGTAACCATGGCCTCCGCGTCGTCCATTAATTCCTGATAACTGGACATCTCGTCGGGCATTATCCCTTACATAATAATTCATCACCTCAAGCAAACGTGTTCTATTCCACCGTGCTGGAAGCATTTTGTTGTCAGCTGTTGTCCTGCTTTGCATTCAAATGTAAAACACATTCTGGTTATCTATCTTGAAGGAAACAGACAAGGACACACTGACTGCAACAGACAAACTGAAACCATTTTTATTTGCAGGTACGATCTGTCTCTGAAGCTTGAGGATCCCTAATACTCGCACTGCTATTCAACACTCATCATCATCATCATCACCACTGTTGCTGTTATTAGGGCCACGGGCAATCGCACCGGGCACTACTGTTATTGTGTGGATTTTTTCTTATTAGTGTGAATGCTGGAAGCATTCACACTATTGTTCTTCTGTTCGGCCATTTTCTTTATACTTTTGACACTTAACTAGTCCTTCATACTTTGTGCTATTTCAACAATTCTCACATCAAAATATTCAGCCTTTTCGGGACAGGTGTGCTATGACTTTTCTCTTTTCAACTATTCATACTTTTTGCAATATTCAACTATTTGATTTTTTTTCCCCATAGAGAATGCATTGGAATAGTCTTGAAACTCTTTAAATCTTCTTACTTCTTTCAGCCTTTAAAGCGTCCACATACTTTCAGCTAGAGACTTCATTCAAATTCTGAGCTGTAGACAAACTTCTAATGTATTCATCCTGTATGTACAACTTTTTCATAGCTTGTACCGTTTTTGAGATAAATCCTTTAAAAGCACATGAGGATTTCTGACAAATTTCACACTTTTCAATGAGTGTGTATGGGGTTGGGTCAGAGTGGGTGACGTCATCGTAGAGTGCAGGAGATCCAAAAAAGCGACTGGAACTTTTCTTCTGAAACTGCCAGCAAAGCTACAAATGACACTCTACACTCATGATTTTGGAAACAGTTTGTAGCCACGCTTGTCTTCTTTCTCACAATGCCCTCAAAAATGCACAGAGACTCAGAGAATAATTTAAAATATTTTTTAAATGCAGCCTGGGTGCTCTCTCTCTGCCATTCAGCCCAATGCAATTTTCTTCACAGCAGAGTAGCAGGAGCTCAACTTTTTAATTCGCTGGAATGGGCATTATACTTTGTTTGATTTCATCAAAAAATAGTCACAAGTCACAAAAAAGTCCTCTACTTACTTGTTGTGGCTCATTTATACTCTTTTCTTATTTTTTTAAGCATCATTGAAAAATCTCACATTCATCAAAGTCTCAACCTCTCTTCTCTACAACTCCATTGTAGTGTAGTGTAGTGGTTAAGGTGGCTGCTTGCCAACCTCAAGGTCACTGGTTCGAAACCAATGGGAGCACTCTTGTTATGTTATGTTGAATTCTGCTCCCCTCCCCCACCCTCAATTGGTTACAGGTGTTCGTTAAGAGACGCATTAATTGCTACTGCCACCGTTTGCAGCACATCATCACATTACAATGGCAACATGCTTATGTCTGTGCTCTCTGTGACAAAGCGGCAGAGTAAAGGTTTAGTGATCATGAGGTTGTGGGTTCGATTCCTGGTTCAAATCTTGCCTCAACAACAATTATAGTGAATTATTTTCCCAGTCGTCCTCTGTTGACTTCTGATAACTTGCTTCATGTTGAAACTGCTGCTCTCAGCCTGAAATTCACAGAAATTTTCATTGTAAGTCATTCAAGCTTGACTCTCAAGCTTTCTTGGTGTTGACACAGTGTGTTTCCAACAGGTGCAGCTTTGGGCTCCTTAACTTCAGAGTGAGACAGAGTGCAGCTCATCAACAGACAACAGTCTCTGTAACTGTGTGTATACTGTGGCTTTGAGGCAGAGTGGAAGTCTACTGACCATGAGGTTGTGGGTCGATTCCTACCTCGGTCAAACATTTGTATGGTTTGCACTGTTTGCTAATTCTGCAACAGCGTTCAGCTGCTTTCAGCATTCACACCATTTCCATTCTTGGAAATGCTTTTTCTAGTTAACTATTGTTATTCGGTTCGGCCATTTTCTTTATTCTCTTTTTTTATTATTCTGACTACTTTCCGCCTTCCTACGGACTTAAA